>NW_028274823.1:6219285-6531607 GCF_037043125.1 Eumetopias jubatus | reverse complement strand
GCTCCCGCGGGAATGGGGAATCCTAACAGAAACATAATCTGCAACCCTGCTCTCATTAGCTCTGTGCTCTCACTCTGTTTCGGGTTTATGACCACGTCTTTAAATTACATGCTTGGAAAATGAGTAGGTTCAAGCAAAAGACCCTTAGTATCTTCAGTGAATAAAAACTGCACGTGAAAATTGTTATACCAGCTGAATAAAATCTTTTTGTATGCCACTTTTAGGATAAAGGTCAGATTAATGTCCAGTAATTAGCAGAAAGGCAGCCTGGAGGCATGGATCAACTCAGGGTATCTGAAAAGCCAGAGTTAGGCCAAATGCTGGGAAGTTGGGCATTAAGTTTTTAAAGTAACATTTTAGGGAAAGGAACTTAATGATTAGGTTTGATTCTCAAGAACTGTTTTAGGTTACTGAAAATTGCCATTCTTCATTTTTGCCTGAATAGGTATAGCCATAAAAAGCCAAATTCCTGGTATATTTTCTCTTAATAAAATTTTTAGAATCAAAAATATTGTGTGAAAAGGTATGGTGTGCCCCAGTCATGACCCAGCATTTGAAGTTCGTTTCTCTCCAATCTAGCAAGAATACACACATCTATTTCCTTACTCTGTCAGCTGAGGAGACCAAGAAGTGTCGTTGCAGTACTGGTAAGCACACCCAGCACCCAGATCTTGATGTCTAATACCATCCTCCAGTGAACCAAGGCTCCCTGGAGAAATGGCTGCTTTTAGGGCTGAGGCAGGAAATATAGAAAATGGACCTGGTACTTCTTGTAGTGACAGAAAGTAAGGAAGTGATCACACACACACACACACACACACACAAAATGGGGGTATGTCAAAGGGACACAAAGCCAACTGAAAGAGCTCCCAATGGCCAATTTAAACAATAACATAAATAAAATAGTACTGGGGGCACCTGGGTGGCTCAGTTGGTTAAGCGTCTGCCTTTGGGCTCAGGTCATGATCTCAGGGTCCTGGGATCGAGACCTGCACTGGGCTCCCTGCTCAGCGGGAAGTCTGCTTCTCCCTCTGCCCCTTCCCCCCTTCTCATGCTCTCTCTCACGCTCTCTCCCTCTAATAAATAAATAAAATCTTTAAAAACTAAATAAAACAAAATAATATTGGATTACAACCCAAAATATAAATCTCCATGAGTCCATCCTGATATGGATAAATAATTGAATAAATAAGTACATAGGGAGAGTAGATAAATCTCACCTGCAGGAGAATTATAAATAACTTATGTAGCCGCTTCACCCTCTAAGAGGTGGAGCATAACTCTTTTGAGCATGAGATGTACACAGTGACTTCCTTCCCAAGAATCCAGTATGGAAGGGAGATAAACCCGGCAAACATGACCTCAGCCAGACAATCAAGGTCAACATCAACAGTGATAAGTTCTGTTGATAGTACTTGCTATGGTGTAACAAGAATGGTACTTTACCTCTGGGGTCTTCTCCCCAACATAGATAAGTCCAGCTCAATCACGAGAAAAATATCAGACAAATCCCAAATGAGGAACGTTCTACAAAATCCCTGACGAGTACTTCTCAAAATCAATATCGTCAAAAATGTAAAGTCTAAGAAATTGTCAGAACCAAGTGGCAAGCTCTGATGACTACGTGTAACGGGGGATTCTGGATGGGATCTTTGAAAAAGTACATTAGGTAGAAACTAAGAAAATATGAATTAAGTATGGACTTCGGTTAGTAATAATGTACCAACACTGGTTCCTTAATTGTGACACATGCACCATAATGTAAGTCAGTAACAGGGGAGACACTGTGTGAGGTATACGGACGGGAACTCTGTACTAGCTTTACAATTTTTCTGTAAATCTCCAACTGTTCTCACATAAAATACATACTTTTAAAAAATCTAACAAGAACAGACTTTAAGAGAGGGAGAAATCAACTTTTCTTCATACCTGCCCCAAATCTCCAATGGGCAGATTTCTGCACATACATTAGTCCTGGGAGACATACATTTCCTTTTGCCCATTTACATGTGGTGCCATCATACATTCTCAGTAGGCAGATATTGCCCTTAATGGGGCAAAAAAGTGGTACTTGGGGAGGGGTTGAAAATTCTTAGATATTACCAATGATTTGTATCCCTCTAGAGCTTAACTCTAGCTAACAACTCTTATTTCTTGGTATTTAATTTCTCCCTAAAGAGAAATATAATTTAAAGTAATTTAAACTTAATTAAAATTAATTAAAATTAAATTTTCTCTTTAGGCAGGCAATAATGAAAAAATGGTTATAAAATACTGGTGTGTGCCACTCAAAAACACATACCTTATGATTACAAGGAAGTGTGCAAGGAATGGGGGAGTCCAGAGCATGTTAAATCAATACAGGGGGAAAATCTCACACAAGCTCTCTACACAAGCGTTACCCTACAGTCACATAATGGCCCTGCATTTGGCTGTTTTTAACATGATTTTACATACTTGGTTGCAAGCACTCTTGTCATAGATTTAAAAAGATTTCTCACTTTTTAAGGAAAAATAGAATGTAAAAAAAATCTGAACTTTGAACTTTGGTTGAATGAAACCTCATCACCAACATGACTGTTTACTGAACAACCAGGAAGGAACCCATCCCACTGGTTATGTTGTAACTTGTGAGAAATTCCGGAGTAAATGTATAGGTGAGGGCTTCCTCAGCCTTCACGTGATGTGAAATTACTAAATGCAACACTGATACATATTAAGTCTCTCTTGGGAAGGTATGCTCTTTTCCTCTAAACTGTGATTTAACAATCTTTAGCCTTTATAGAAATTTTATATTCTTTGAAATGTCCCCAATCCCCCAAACTATTTTCTTTTAGTGAAAAAGTTCAGGTTAAAATATAAAAAAACACATATCATTGTTATGAATGTGCCGTACATTGTAAATGCGAGTAACGGGGAAGCTGAGTGTAGGGTATATGGGGCTCTCTGTACTATCTTTGCAATGTAGCAGTAAATCTAAAACTACTCCAAAATCATTTATTTTAAAAAGCACAAATCTCTTATGAAGTACTTATTTAAATTTATTACAATCGTTAGTTCACTAAACTGTGAGCTTCTCAAGGGCGGATGGAGGCTCACCCATCCTGTGCCCAGGAACTTGACCGAGGACCTGGAATGCAACAGGTACTCACGTGCTCAGATGAATGCTTGGAAAATTGAAAACAGAATTCATCAGACTCTTTTGCTCCTACTCTCAAGCAACTATATGCTCTACCTCTCACTCAGATGTGGAGAGTCTTACCTAAGAATTATAAAGAAGAAAAAATAACTCTGTTTAAATAATGCAAACCACTCGATCTCCTAGCATTACCTAAATTTGTTATTTTAAAATATATTTTTAAAAAGTCCCAGTTCCATCATGATGCTAGATGTCTGGCGGGGCGGTGGCGTGGGGAGGGAGTTGCAGAAACTGTGGGGAGACCTGATTCAATAGCCAATTTTAAAATAAATGACCTTAGGGCTTTGCTAAGAAGTCACAAGCAATAAATGAGTTAGCAGTGAGCCACGTGGAAATGTAGTCCCAGAGCCCCTCCTTGATGGAGAGGCGAGCTCCCAAAGCGGGGATCACAGCTGAACCAAGCTCAATAGCTTGGCTTGCGTTGTCCTTCTTGCGTGTTGGCCGAGTGGGAGGAGTGAACAGAAAAGCCGTGGAGGGATGGGAGCAGCACTCACATCTCGCTTAAGAAAGCCGGGGAAGGCCTTTGGTGGCATGACTGACAGCGAGCGGGAGAGCACGCCTGCCCTCCATCAGGACCGGCCGGAGTCCGGATTTACGAACCCGTCCCGATGCGGTGCACAAGGGGAGAAAAGCTGAAGATTTTCCTGGGGAAGCAGCAGAGCGCTACGGAAAGAACACCAGACTTCAGAATGTAAGGGACCTGGACTCAGTCGCCGGACCTGCCACGTCCCGTTCCCGCGGGGGCGCGGCCACCCGCTGGCCTGCGCATGCGCACAGCACCCACCCTGCAGGGCCGCTGGGGGCACCCTGGGGGACATCTGTACACTAAGGACACCTAGTTCAGGGGCTGCAAACTACAGCCTGCCCTCAGGCCAAGTCCAGCCTACTGCCTGTGAGCTGAGAATGGTTTTACATTTTTGGATTTAAAAAAAAAATAAAAGATTTCACGACACATGAAAATTACCTAAATTGCCTTAAATTCAAATTTTGACGCCACAGAGGAAGTTTTTTAGAACACGGCCATGCCCAGTTGTTTAGGTACTGTCTACGCCTGACTTTATGCCACAAGGGGCAGAGCTGGGCAGCTGAGGCAGACAGCGCAGAGCCCGCGCTGCGGAATCACTGCAGAGCTCTTCACAGAAAAGGTTTACTAGCCTCTGGTCAAGGGAAGGTTCTCGGTGACTGTCCTTAGCCTTTGTAGTCTTTCCCCCAGTGCAGTGGCTCTCAAGGGGCAAGTTTTCACCCTCCCCCTCCCCAGGGGACATAGGGAGTTGACATGACTGTTGGGGACAGGCACTGCTGGCATCTGGTGGGTGGGGCGGGGGATGCTGAGCACCCTCCATCACACAGGACGGGCCCCTGCCCGTGCATACACAACAAAGAACGAGCCAGCCTCATGGGCAACAGCACCAAGGTTGAGAAGCCCTGCCAGAAGGCCCAGAAGAAGTTAAGAGAAAGGAAAAGAGGCTGACACTTCACGGAGCGTGCTGAGGGTGCGACATCAGGTAGCAAGGCGACCGCTACCATCTCCTTTACAGAGGAGGAAACAGGCTCGGCCGAGGCTTGCCACCAGCCCAACAGTACACAGCGACGCAGAGGCTGTGCAGGAGCCTGAATCCATTTCAGCATGTGCCAACACTTTTCTTCTTACGCAGTACATGGGACTGATGGAAGACAGTTGCGTTCCTGAAGATACAGGGGGGCCAGCTCTTCCCCCTCTAATCCTGCTCTCCCAGAAGGCTGGGCATGGTCTTGGCTGGGCGGGTTATGTGAGGCTGAAACAGGAGCCTCCTGTGTGCCCACACAGTCTCAAGGGGATTGTCAAGCAAGGCATGGGGCTGGGGGTCCAATGGGAGCTAAGTGGTTGGGGGTCGGGGGTACGGACCTTCCTAGGAGACTACATGGTCTGGAAATAATACATTTCTAAGGAATAGCTTCACGATGGGTATTTTAATATTGTATTCTTAAGAGGAAGCACTATTGGCCAGCTTTAAACTAATGTAAGCTCAATGTCCCATAAGTCGGAAAGGCTAACTGTTGAGCTTACTCAGCCAAGAAGCAGACACCAAAAGCTGGCCTGCAGCAACTCCTGCAATTATCAGAATAATCTCTTAGAGAAGGGGAAAGTCATTCCGTAGAGGGCTGGCCATGTAAACCCACCCAGACAGAGTAACAGGACCCTTCCTGGAACAGAGAGGCAATGTGGGGAGTTACTGCAGATAAGACATTAGCAACCACAAAAGTGAAAAATGCAGCATTCCAGCAAGCTATAAAAGACCTCTACGTGATTTAAAAGCCCCTGTAGTTGCTAAAGGGAGGTCAGCAACGTCTAAAAAGTTACAGTAGTTGGAGAGTGGTTTGCAAACTCTGCAGAAATGGAGAGGCTCCCAAGGCACCCTCTGGCATTTGAATAGAGTGCAAATGCTGACTTTCATTTGCTCTATCTTCTGTAGTAGCTGTGGTCATCTTCACACCAGTGAGTGACCTGGGCTCTGGGCACACAGGAAAACTCGGAGCCAGGCCACAAAGTTGGTTACCTTGTTCCACTAGATGCCAAACACTGCATGAAGGGATGAGGGCATAAAGCCACTGCCCCCAGGGAAGGCACAGGTTGGCGGGAGAACTAGAAGTATAACGTAGTAATGAAAGCACAGTATGGTCTGTGCCAAAGGGCTGAGTCCCACACCGTGTGAAGGTGGGGCCCAAAGCCAACACAGAAGGCAGCAGTACCTAAGGCAGAGTCTAAATTAATCTTCAAAATGCCTTATGGTTTTCATGCTTTTTAAAGATTTTATTTATTTCTTTGAGAGAGAGAGAGAGAGTGTGTGTGTGTGTAGGAGGAGGGGCAGAGGGGGAGGGAGAGGGACAAGCAGACTCTGGGTGAGTTTGGAGCCCAGCATGGGGCTCAATCTCACAACCCTGAGATCATGACCTGAGCGGAGACCACGAGTCAGATGCTTAACCAACTGAGTCACCCAGGCACCCCAGTTTTCATGCTTTTATACAAGTTCGACATGGCCCTTTCTTCTCTCTAGAATGTTTCTTGGGTTGAGCATAGTTGAGCTGGTTTTCTTTTGGCCCTGCTGTAAAATGGTATCCAACGGGAAGAACGGGCAATAAGCAGCTTGCCCAGCAAGAGGTGGAAGGACCTGAGGAAGCAGCAGATGCAGCTGCCCCCTCATGCCCACCCCTCCTGCTCCGTGGGCAGATCAGGGGATATATACATCTGATCTAGCTTTGTGTCTGCAGCATCCATCTGTGCCATGTGCACAGGCTCCATCTGCGTGAGTCAAGTGTGTGCATGGCATGATTTCACAGCAGGGAGATGCGTGTGACTATGAGCACAAAGACACAGGAAGGACCGATTTGTCTGCGGGAGCTCAAGATGAGCTTCACAAGAGAAGGTACAATTTAAGCTGGGGCTTCAGATATCAGGGACACAGCATATGGCAACAAAGAACATGGCATATTTAGGTAGTAAGCTGACCGGGATGAGTTCAATGGCTGGGAGGTAGGAGTAGGGCCTTCAGCATCAGGACAGACCAGCCTGTAAAGCATCTTGGGCATCATGCAAGGAAACTGGTTTGAAGTCAGACATTATGGGTAGGAAGCAGGAAGGCTACAGGCTAGATCTGTGTCTTAGACAAATTGCCCTGCTTGCATTTGTAGAATGTCTGGAGCAGAGAAGGACTAGTGAGGCATGGTGGGAAAGGGCCTTGTGTTAGACATACTGGGCCAGTGGACTCAACCTCACCATGTCTCCAACCTCATGATCTGAGGCAAAAAGGGGATGATAATCTTATCTTCTAGGAGCTATTAAATAAAATAGGGAAGATGGACAGGGGGCGGTGTCCACTTTGGGGCACAGCGCATTTAAAATAATTGGGGGGCGCCTGGGTAGCTCAGTTGTTAAGTGTCTGCCTTCGGCTCAGGTCATGATCCCAGAGTCCTGGGATCGAGTCCCATATCGGGCTCCCTGCTTGGCAGGAAGCCTGCTTCTCCCTCTTCCACTCCCTCTGCTTGTGTTCCTGCTCTCGTGCTCTCTCTCTCTCTGTCAAATAAATAAATAAAATCTTTAAAAAAAAATAAAATAAAATAATTGGGAACTTTCACCTGGAGGCGCCAGAAATCCACTGGAAGTTGGGACTGAATCTCAGAATCAAAGCAAAGTGAGTGATGTGGATTTTAAGTCCATGTATGTTAGAGGACAGATGGTGAGGTCATCATATGAAATGCGCCTGACAGCGTACTTCCCACACGGCAGGGGCTCAGGTGCGGTGGCTGATGTAAGCTGTAGTCATTCCTGTGAATGGCCCCCACCCCCTGCTGCTCTGGGGGACAATGAGGCCACAGAAGTGAATGACAGGGCCAGCAGGAGTACTCTGTCAGAAGAAAATCAGTGGAAACCAACAGTTAAGGGACAAAGCCAAAAAGAGGAGTAAAAAGCAAGAATTAAAAACATGCGAGGAGAAACAAGAGAGAACAGGGTCTGGGGAGCCAGAGGAAGTGAGAATTTCAAAGGAGAGTGATTCGGTGTCAAAGCGAGTGAGATAAAGAGTGAAGGGCACAGGCTGTCTTCGGAAGTTGGGAGGCTACCTACGGCCTTGGCAAGGGCCATTGTTGTGACAAAACGCTGGGAGAGGAGGCTGCTCCTGGGGGGTGGGAATGCAGGGGAGGCGAGCCTGGATGGGGAACCCCATGACAAGTCTCCCTGGAAGGCCTGAAGCAGAGGTCCTTTGAAGGAAATGAAAGGCTTCTTTCAATGCATGCAGCAGCATCTACTTCTGCCATTTTAATTAGTTGTTAGCCGATATTTGGTATTTGAGACCCACAATATGCTAAGGGAAGCTTTGGTTTCATGTTCTCATCCGTCTGTGTCTTTACTTTCCACTTCGCACACTATTTCCACATATTCATTCTCATGTGAGAAAGCTGGAAGTTGGAAATTTCCTGGAGCATTCGAAGGCTGGGCTCAACAGAGATCATCTCCTGATCAAGTCACATCCTGACATGTCTTCTCTGGGTCCAGGATTGAGTTTTTTCAAGACATGAAATTGGAGAGGGGTCCCTAAAACACTTTAAACTTGCAATATCACCTTACATTTGTGTAGCTGGATTTTAGATACTGATGTATTTTTACAGCCATTGTTTCATCTCATTCTTACAATGACCCTAAGGGAGAGGAAAAGCAGGTAAGCTTATCCTCATATTATAGATCAAAACAACAGCAAGCAAACAAACAAAACGCTGGAAGCTCCAATTCATGCAAGGTCACGTCCTTTCCCATCCCCTACTCTTTCAAGTAAATTATCAGTGGCAATAATGCCTTGATTTGTAAAAGGCCTAATAATATCCTATCCAGACATATTTCAATCGCAGAGCTGGGAGAAAGAGAATGAGAGAGAGAGACCATATGACAGTACCTTTCCCTAAATTATCTCAGTCAGGTTGACCACCACTCTAGCAGTTTCCAATAATGCCATGGTTCTAATCTTGTGTGCTCATTAGAATCCCCTTGGCAGGGCGCCTGGGCGGCTCAGTCGGTGAAGCGACCGCCTTCGGCTCAGGTCATGATCCCGGAGTCCTGGGATCGAGCCCCACATCGGGCTCCCGGCTCAGCGGGGAGCCTGCTTCTCCCTCTGACCTTCTCCCCTCTCATGCTGTTTCTCTCTCTCTCTCTCAAATAAATAAATAAAATCTTAAAAAAGAAAAAAAAAAAGCATCCCCTTGGCAGCACTTTATAAAAAGGAAGATGCCTGGGCCTTCCCTAAAACTAAATCAAACTGTCAAAGACTGGTTGACTAGAAACATACAGGAGAGCAAAGAATAAAACAGCAGAGCAGAAAAGCAAGAATGTGTAACTAAAACTACATTCTAAGGTACAGCAGGCATAGTTGTGTGGAAAAAATGATCATTAATGTATGTTTTGAATACTTGAGGATATTGATGCAGTTTAAAATTAAAATGTTGACTGTTCAATTTGAAAACAAGACACAAACATACTCACCATTAGGCGGAATCCCTATTCTCAAAACCGGTACGCACATCTACCTCGTGGAGGATTATGGCACACGCGTACAAGCACATTAACAGACATTTACATGTACCCTTTATCATGTGGGCTCTTAGTGGTTAACCAGAACATATGGGTACACACTGTAACTACAGAGCCATGATGCTGATTCCATGAGCCCCATGGCATTATGACAAAATGCTGTTCCCCAAATCACCTAAGTCCCTATTTTCTTAAGTAATGTCAGTAACCTGGAGTTACTTTAGTGTACTTGGTATATGCCTACTACCTGCATGGTTCCAATCAGGAGGTAGAACTGCAGAGGAGCTAAGACAGTTATCAAATAATAATTGTTTTCTAAGTTTTCTATAAAGATGGTGCTGGTGGCCCACAGTCATCAGGTTGTGGCAAGAAGCAGATGTGCCAGATGCTTCTTGATGTCTACATGACGGCTGGCTGGCAGGGAGGAGAAAGCTGGAGGTCCGAAACCAGAGCCCACCTGAACGGGTCCACTCCAAGGGCATGCCGAGAACCCTCATCAGGTTGTTGCTCTGATATGCTCCCCAGATAGGGAGGCCAGATAAAATACAGGACACCAGTTAAATGTGGACTTTGATAAATAACAATGTCCCAAATACTGCATGGGGCAGACTTACAAACAAAATTCACTGTTTATCTAAAGTCCAAGTTTAAAGGGCATTCTGTACTTTTATTTACTAAGTTCGGCACCCCTCCTATCAGGGAAAGCCCCCACAATGGTTTCCACCACCCAAGAAACTTCAGATTGTTCCATATTTTTGTATTATTAATTAGCACCTATAAATATTTTAAAGACATACTTTCTGAAATAGTATTCTTCTCTTTTCTGCATCTATCATATCATTTCTAATTTTTCAGATTAAGGGCACAATGAACTATTCTTTAATGTCTTAAGTCTTTCTTCCAGGAAACACCATCAATACCACCATGAGTGACTTATACTTTGTATATTAAATTTGCAACAGTATCCATGAAACAGAAATATTCAAAAAGTGCAGATTTAGCATTTGGATCCTTTAACCAAATCTCCAACCTTTCTGAATGCTCACTTTCAACTGAAAGCCTTTCTAGAAAATAATGATGTAAATCATATTATCATTACTCACATAAAGGTGGCCCACTGCAGCCCTTCCAGAAAGCTACAGAGGATTTTCACAATCTCAACTGCTCTTTAAAAAAAAAAAAAATCTGTTTTCTATTATGAAAAATAATCTAAAAATAGTTCCACATAACACAAGGACAAAGCCATCTGTATGATCTCTCCAAAGAGCTCATATTTCTATAGATTTTTATCACTTTCCAACTGTTTCATCAAGTTCTGAAATTTAAGAAAGTCACGTAGATTTGGCAGCTAAAACTCCTCAAAATATTAAATTGAATCACTAATATTGCAATTATTTTATATTATTCTTTTACATCATAGAAGGCTCAAATAAAACATGTATCAAAATAAAGCACAAAACTGCATTAAAATTCATTACGAACTTCCTTAAAAGTCACATTAACATGTTTCTGCCAGTAAGCGATGGATAAAACCAAAATGTCGATGCAACAGAAAAATACCCAGCACTCCAGTAAAACACACAGAGAAATTATGTATCTGGAAATGTTAGCCCTGGTGTGTGTTTGGAAGAATAACTTTCAACAGATGTAAATAATGTTGGGCCACTCATCAGGACTGTCACATCAAAACTGGTGTGTATTTTCTCTTCTTAAGAATCAAGATTTCACTCTAGAAGAATAAAGTCAGCATTAGAATAAAGACAAAACTTGAACAGAAGAATATGAATGCAGTTAATGTGATTTTTAAACTTGAGCCATCCAAGAGAAGTCCAGAAAATGAGAGAAAATGAAACAACTGACCTTTGCATGGATGCTCTCCATTGGGTCCCAGAGGTCTCCATTCAAGAGAGAGACACGGACGACTTCGTAAGCTCCTCCCTGGCCCCTTCTTCCAGCCAGCTGCATGGAAGGTGCTAATTTGCTTCCCAGGTTCACCCCTGCATCAAAAAGAAAACAGCCCTGTTCTTCATTCTTGTCAGGAAGAGTCTGGCATCAGACACTTATGACATAAATGACGCAGTGAAAATATTTGGAAGCCGAAGGGAGCCAGGGAATCAGCACTATCTATTAAGTCATGATCAGTGTTAAAAGTGATGAATTCTCTGTCAATCTAGCCAAACAATTTTGTGACTTAAACAAAAGCTAATTTTTCCCTTCAAGTCCTATGGCATGTGCTGGGTGATGATCGAAGTCAAAGTATATAATTCCATCCTTCAACAAGCAACAAAAACACACAAGTGGTGACTTTTTAAATGATGAATTAATGCCTTGCTTCAGATCAGCTCTCTATTAAACATGTCAAGGCTTTAGCTGTATTAAGACTAAATCCATTTACTTAAGTCCCAGTGAATCAGCTCAACACAATGCCAATTCTCCTCTCTGTACTTACGCAGGCTAATTTTATATGCTTCAGTGAGTGATTCTATAGACAAAATTAATTTGCTAGTTCAGACTGACTAGACTGGTTTATGCAAAAAAAATTAAGTCATTCAATAAACTATTATATGATCTTGTTTCTTGGGGTCCTGTCGAACCAGTTAATGTCCCGACACAGGTTCATTTTAGCCCCATTTCCATAAACAATCCTAATGGAAAGTATAACATTTTTTTCTCTTCTGGAGAGTGTATCGCTTTCTTAACAAGTCGGGTAATTTCTCTGGGCTTGTTCTCCTATGAGGTCACGTTCCTGCTATTTGGTGCGACCACAGTATATCCCTCAAGGTAAAGGATGGGAGCAGATTCCCTCACATGTTATTCCCATTTCTTCAACCAGGACTCATAATTTTCAGACCTGAGTCATAATAGCACCGTTTTAAGTTACTAAGGAGTTCACATTTATTGGGCACAAATGGTATTGAAATTTTAATCCCAGACATTTTACAGTTCTCCAAATACTTTTAAATCCACACCATTTTATCATTCTCAATGTGGAAGTCTGCAGTTATATTCAGGTTACAAAAGGATTACTACTTGAGTATTAACTGTCTGACACAGCCCCTCTGGAAAATTCTCAAGCTGATCACAAAGCATTTAAAACTCCCAGGTGTTGAGGGACCACAGGCAGGGATGAGCAGAGAGTCAGGGACACGGCCAGTGGCAGAGGAGGTGAGTGGACCCACTGGCCACGAGGGGTTGGGTGCGGGTGAGGGGGAGAGGACCATGAGCCACATGAAGGAGGAAGGAGAGTGTGCGGGGCTCAGGCCCGGGACAAGCTGAGTTTTTGGGGATGAACCCACATTCAAGTGATGAGGGTTCCAGCCCTGTAACCAGGGGGGATGGTTCTAGGTGGTGACATCTGTGGGCACTGACGGAGGGCTGGATGGAAGTGGAAGAACTGGAAAGAATTGCTATCTGAATGGAAAATGCTGTAGCCCTTCTCCTGGCCAGAAGGGGCAGCCAGTGGCAGCACAGAGATGGTGCTTAAATGACCTTGATTTCATACCCTTCATTGCGCTCCCCGGTAGTGTGACATCAGTACAAGTAGGGCTAAGACATACCCCAGCACCAGTATCAACTCTTCCACGAATCAGCTGCGGGTCTCCGGTCCAGTTGTTTGCCCCCTGGTTGGTTCGTTCACTCATTCACTTACTCATTCGACAACTATTTATTCCCTATCTTCTGATGGACACTCTGATGTCTTCCATTCAAAAAGCCCATCATTTCCGCTTTGGGCCAGTGTGCACTAATGTCACCTGGGTGGAGACAACCCCTCTTCCTACCCTGCTGGGACCCTCATCTTGTAAATGCAGCTTAACACCAGAAGACTCAGTTCTCTCCATCCTGTGCGTCTAAGAGAGGGGCAAAGACAAAGCTGCCCTCATGACTTGTGTTGTGTTGGCAGAAAGATGAAAAACATGACCATTTCAGAGAGCGGTCAGGACTACGAAAGAACAGGGCTACGGGGGCTCAGTGTTTTCCTTGTGCCGCTTCTGTAAATTTGCGATGGCTTCCAAATAAAAGATAACAAGAAAACCGAGCTGACGGTAGAGTCGTGGGGAGGGCTCCTGTTGATGGATAGGCCAGGAAAGACCTTTACTTGTTGGGCGAGGGTGCACATTAGCCCAGACGTGAAGATGAGAACCTTCCAGCCCCACACAGAACCAGAGGAAGAACGAGTCAGGAGGACAGCACGTGCTTTCCTTTTCCATAAAATGAGGCAGAGCTTGGGAAGGCCAGGAGAAAATATGCATGAAGCACAGAGAACAACATCCACTGGTTTCACCAGCATCATTCTCGCCAAGACCCGGGTCTCTTGCTCAGGACTCTCAGTGGGATTCCCAAGTCAGAATTTCCAGAAGTTCATGCTGATCCAGTTATACAGCTCCTGCAGAGCCAGACTACAGAGTGTAATTAGCTGAATGTATCTTAACAGAGAGCAGGTGTGTTATTCAAATTGGACTAAGAAGGCTTTGAAATACCAGCAATTATGGACTAAGAATCAGAGATCCATCTGAACTTTCCCCTAAACCAATGAAAACCATGTCACGTGCCAAGAGTCACCACGGCCAGCATTTTAATCTTTTGAAAAGTCAAGCGAAACTGTTAAGAAAGTGACTGCAAGCATTTAAAAAGTGTTCTCTACAAAAACAAACCAATTTGATTATAGGCTGTTCCTGGCAGTTCTGGCAGTTAAACTTCCAACACAAGTGGATTGCTAACTTGAGTGGTTAGTCACAAATCCAGTTGTCCAAGGGCTTATTAAATCCAAAACAGGAGTTCTACATCACCCACCACCCAGCCACCATGGGGAAGACAGGATGCTCTCCAGGGCTATTCCAGCCTCACTGCTCAAAGACCGAGGAGATCTTCACCCCGCCTCAGACTCTTGGAGAACAGCCTTTGCATGCAACCCAACTCACTTGACAAGAAACTGTATGTTTTAGAAGGAAGGAGATGGCACCATGAGGTCCAGGTCTCCTGGGTGAATCATTAGCATGACTCTGCCAGCAGGGGCGCTAGAAGGGGTAGCAAGTCCACATCCTTGATTTGGGGGAAGCTGGGGAACCTCTGTGGGGCTTCCCATATGACAATCAGGCTGAAGCTGCACAAACCAAATACAAGGAACGTTTTTAGTCCTCTGGACCTTTTTCCTGCAAGACTCTTGGTAGCAGAGAGAGAGAGTTATTTACTCTCCTGAAGGCCAAATGCTCCAAGCACTGAACACTTCCCTTTCCACCTACATAGTCCATCATCTTCATCCAAAAGAAGTCCTTTTTGGCTGAATTCTTTTTGTCTAAGAGGCTTTATTTCTAAATATTCCAAGGAGAATTTTGAGGCAGACTGTGCCAGCACTTGGAGAATGTTGTACAACCCTTTTAAGAAATTGAGTAACTGCACTGTTTGCTGAGTACAGTATTTATTATCTATGTACATGGATAATGAAGCCATCCCTCAGCTTTTTAATTGGTTGCACAATATCCCCCAGCAGTATCTGTAGTCAGAAGACCGTTACTTATGAGCTTTGCTTATGTATTTATACACTGGTATTTCTTTTAGATGAT
Organism: Eumetopias jubatus; assembly: GCF_037043125.1. Lineage (NCBI taxonomy): Eukaryota > Metazoa > Chordata > Mammalia > Carnivora > Otariidae > Eumetopias > Eumetopias jubatus. Next base: position 6,516,792 of record NW_028274823.1, on the reverse strand, counting down.
GCAAATAAAAATTTTATTTGTGCTACATGGATAGACAGAGTAAATTATACACAGCTGTGAGATATCACAATATATTTTATGAAGTGATCTTGTTGACAAACCATAAAAGCAGGTCCTGAATGATGCATACATCCAAGCCCTTAGAAGCCCAGGGAAAAAATATGACCTTATAAAATATACAGTTTGCATACATTTTGTTTTTCCTAATATTTGGGCATCAACAAAATCGGTTGCTTAAATGAAAAATGTGAATAGTTTATACTGGGGAGGAACTTCTGGCTTTTTTTCTGTTGGGTAACCAGACACACTGCTTGCCATTTTGATAAAATGGCCAGTTTGCTTCAGTCTCATAGTGGGGAAAAAAGCATATGAGATAGTTTGGTTTCTAACACAATTATCATCTATAATAATGAACTTTACTTTCCCAAGGGAAATGTATATGTCTATTTTGCTTTTGTCCTTGTCTGAGCTTTTCACCTTCAGACTTGATTATGACCGGCCAACAGGGAAAGTATAAGACCCAATTCCGCAAGCAAGCAAGAATCTTTGTAGCAATGGCTTTTAAAGTCTTGGAAAAGCCAGTAATGAAGACACCTGCGCAAGAGGGACTGAGGACCCCCCCATATGAGTCACCCAGAACCTGGCTGCCCATGAAAGTCCTGCCCATCCCTGCTCTGGCCAATCCTCCTTTGCCTGCCTTATTAAGAACAACAACCTGATGTCCATCGATGGGCTTCAGTTACGCACAGGTAGAAACCGATGTGGAGTTCTGGACAGTGAACAATGAACACCTTGGAGCCACAAGGCCTGGCCCTGGTCTTGAGTCCTCCGATCTATGCTCTCCAAGCCTACCCCTGAGGTTCTGCCCTCTGCAAAGAGGAACAATATTTTCTCCCTTCCTAATTCTTACAGGGTGGAGGAAGCTCAGTGCAGTCAAAGGGCTTTCAAAAAGTGGCAGAGGAGGTGAATGGACCCATGCTTTAATGCATGAAGTTAGTTTAGGATATCTGAATGCACGTTTCCAGACTTCCAACACGGTGTTTGTCTGACCGAACCATGCTAACAGTGTGAAAATGAGCACTGCCTGTCAATCACAAGAAAATGCCGGGCTTAGGGACTGGTGGACACCCATTCAGGCCACCCAGCGATCACTGGGGAAGCAAACTCTGATGAGATTATGACTCAAGATAAAACTTAAACAGCACACATGGAGTGCTGGCTTTGAAGCGAAACAAATATCGACACCTGCATGGACCTAAGAGAGGAGAATCGATCTGAGGCACTAAAAGTAGGATTAAGATAAATATTCTTTTGAAAATCTAGCTGGGGGAAAAGAAATTGAGGTAGCCATTACGAACTGCAAACCAATCTGGGGACAAGGCTCTGGAAACTCACAAAGCATTTTCCTTAGCCCCAAGTATGTGAAAGCTAAAGAAAATTTTATAGAACTGAGCCACTCCTTATTTCAGGGAAATATGGCGGCAGTGCTCCCACAAAGGGCGAATGTATTTCCTTGGTTCAGATTCCTATTTGCACTTACCAAATAACACTGTCACTCTTTCATTTCATCTGCAGACTCCCCAGGTGGAAATTAGGAATGTGATTTTAAAATGACATAGTTCAGGGATGCTCAAAAGAACCAAGGGAAAAGTTAATCTGAAAAAGAGTAATTTCAGAGTGGAAAAACCTGAAAAACACTACTTCAGCCAGATGATCAAGGGCAACATAAATAGCAATGTCATATTGTCGGTATGTACCTTTTAAAGGATATGGTAAAAATAACCCTTTACTTCTGCAGTCTTACTCCCCAAAACCCATGACCCCAGTCTAACCTGAGACAAATGCCAACAGAGGTGGATCCTACAATACACGTGACCAGCACACCTCGAAACGGTTAAGGTCATCAAAAACAAGGGCACTCTAAGAAACCCTCACAGCCAAGAGGAGTCCAAGAAGGCAGGACGACTGTCCTGTGGGGTCACATGCTGGATGGGATGGAGAAACAGAAAAGGGAAATGAGATAAAAAAAAAAAAAAGGAAGGAAATATGAGGGAAGTAAGTAAGTTCATATGAACTTCAGTTGAAAAGGTTTAATTTTGGTTCATAAGTTATGATAAAGGTATATATTAATGTAAGATGTTAACAGGGGAAAGTGGTTGTGGAGAATATGGAACTGATCTATACAATCTTCTCGGTTTTCCTATACATCTATAACTATCCTTTAAAATAAAGTCTATTAATAATCACTTTTAAAACTCAATCTGAATCTTGGAGGAATAATGTCATTCCGGAGCAATTCAGTATCCGAAGTCCAGAAATGGCTGGTGACCACGGAGGGCTCCAAATACCAGCAAACTGGAGTGCTTGCCTTTCTCTGTTCTCATATTGCTCTTCATTCAGGTAGAAGAAAAGACTTGGCAGCTGCAGTCAAGTGAAAAGCACCAAGTAACTGACAAGGTTTTCTAGAGTAGGAAAAGGCAGAGGTCTGTGAAAGCAGTTGATCCTCAAGCAACTGAAAGGCCTCCTACGTGCCCCCAGATACTCTAGAGAACACAGAAATAACAAGTTGCTCTAAACACTTGAACATTTTTGGATGATTGGCTACAAGGCTCTGGGGGAGTACAGAAGTAAAAAGTTGGTTTAGGAAGGTGACACCAATTGACAGTCACATAAATACTTTGATAAAAGGATGTTGAAACAGAACCAGACTATCTCAGAGTCTAAGATTTTACTTATCCACACCGGCAGGCTAAACTATCAAGACGGAGCCCAATGTAAAGGAAGTAGTCACAGTGTACTGAGTCAGAAGACACAGCCTGCACCCATCACAGGCCATTTATGGATGATCTTGGGCAAGTTTCTCTTCCTTGACACTCGGATTCCTTCTGTGTCCAGAAGGCTATGGGACCATCATCCACCACACAAGGCTGGCAAGAGGACCAAGTGAGATCATGGATGTAAAGTGTACATGGGTGTCATTTAGCTTAGTTTTTTGTTTGTTTTAAAATCAGTGTTTGGAAAGAAAGACATGAAAATGCTCTTCCAGATTTTTTCTGAGTGTCGGGACTATGAATTCACTGTTTTTCTTCTTTATGTTTCTAAGTATCTCTGATTTTTCTATAATCAGCACATATTACTTTTATGATGGATAAACTTTTATGATGAATAAAAAAATAAACTTAAAAAAATCAATCATTTGGACTGGTGACAACAAACCAACTGCTCGAATGTTTTACTTTCTTACCAGCTTTCCTGGCATCACAGATACACAGACTTGTGCATGCCAGAGGACAGAGCCCATTTAGAAATAAAAGCAATCAAGCACTATGGAACAATTACAGTTTTGAAAAGATGTTTTATATGTCATTTCCAAACTCAAAGAAAGCTGGTTATAGCTTCTCACAAATGTTTCAAATGGATTCATATCCCAAGCAACCATTGTCTACTACAGAGAAAAATAATTCTCCATGCCCATAGTGTATCCTGTTTACAGGAAGCAAAATCATTTACAACATTAACTTATTAAGCTGGTCAGTGGAAGCTAAAGCAAGGACCCTTTTACAAATGGTCAGACTGAATTACGTGATTATATGGATTATTCCTAACGTTTCCTAACAACAAATGGCAGAATTAATGGCAAAACCCAAGCCCTTTGTGTTTCAAATACATTCATTCACTTTGCACTTCATAACAGGGACCAAGACGTGCTGCAGGAATTCATTTGATTACTTTTGGGGGTTGGAGTGGGGTCAGAATTTTCCAAAATTTACTTTGCCACAAAGGATATAAGGGGGGGGGAATGGAACCAATGATTAAAATCTATACTCCAGAGCCGTTATTGAAAGTTAACAGCAAAAGGACAAGAATGAAAACTAGTTTATTCCACTTGCTATAATAAATTTAGCAAATGGAAGTACACAACAGTGAGGGAGTCGTCACTTTCCTTCTACACTAGAAACTCAGTTCCATGTGAGGGCAGTCTCTCACATTCTCGGTGCACCGTGTGTCACCACCGACCAACTTCTGCTAGAATATACACTGAGTTGGCAGCACCTGACCATTCTCTGACCAGGCCTTGCCTTGCTCCACTCATCACCCTTTCTCCCCAGCCTTCTTCTCTCCCTGAGGGACTTGAACAGCCCCCTAAGTCCCAGCTCTGGGCCATCTTCCCTCTCTACTCTGATTGTCCCCCATAGAACTCATTAACATTAAGCTGATGTTGCCCAAATCGATATTTTTCCATCTGGCCAATTCACCCAAGGGCAGTCTGTATTACAATACAGACTGGGCATTTTAATTCCTATGTCTTGTCACCATCATCACCTCAGATTCAGCATATTTAAAAATCAAAGGTTTCATTCCATTCCCCAGACAACAAGGCATTCTGTATCACACACGTCTTGCCAATGCCACCACCATTCCTTGTTCCTTAAGTCACATGGTCACATGGCTGGGTGATCTGACACAGTCTTTGTCTTATGGCCCATAGTCAACAGCTCCAATGAGATTCTTTGTGCTCTTGTTTTCTGAAAGCTCTCCTATTTCTTAATTGAATCCTTCTAGATAGCCTCATTACTTGCAGGTTTTTCCTATTCCAATCTTGAAGGAGAGGACCATTTGAGAAGAGCAAAAACCTACAGCATTGTTTTCCATCAAGAGAACATGATGTAATGTCCCAAGGCAGTAGAGAGCAGTCGGTGTGGCTACAGTGGAGTGGATGATGGGATGGAGAGAGATGTGAGCAGAAGCACAGGGGTCAACAAGGCCTGGATCATGGTGGGCCTTCCAAGTATCCAGAGTCTGGATACTGATTGCAATGGGAAGACATTCTAGAGTAGAGTAGTAATCAGAGTAAATCATCCATATTGGAAACATTCTCTATATGAGAAGAGAGAGTATGAAGGCTGGAGAAGAATGGATAAATGAGAACCATTCATAGGCCAAAAACTCAGTGTTGAGCATAGGTGACATATCAGTAAGCACTTCTCGAGCACAATGGTGACCACTAACTGAACAACTGCTACATGCCAAGTTTAACTTTAACTTGTTTAAAGTTTAACTTGTTTAAACTTCCCTACACCCTGTGAAGTTTATCTTCATTTAATACGTGAGAAAACAGGCACAGAGAAATTAAGCCCATGGTCAAACAAATCAAGAAGCCAGGAGGCCAAGCCACAACAGCCAAGTTCTCAGATCTGTGCTCCAGCCATACCGCACAAGGCATGAACAACGACTCTGGTCTGGAAACGCTAGGAATAAGATTCAATCCTTTCCCGTGTCCTAAAGTCTTAGAACTCTGACCCCTGATCCCTTCATCTTGCTCACTCTGTTGTGACCACCCGGACCACCCTTCTGACACCTTACTATACCCAGCTATGTCTTACCTCATGTTCTTTGCACTTACTGCTCCCTCTGCTGAAGACTTCCAACTCTCAAACCTTTGCACGACTCCAAATCTCATTATTCATCTCAGCTCAAATGTTACCACTTCAGAGAAGCTTCCCCTCAACCCAAGATCCTCTCCAGGCCATCATCCTATGCTGTTCCTTTCACAGCAACCATGAGTACCTGAACTTGTTTTATTTATTTAGCCTTTGGTCTGTCCCCACCTCCCTACTCCCCAAGCCAAAATCACAAGAGGTAGGGACCCTGTCTGTCAAATTTCCTTGTTTATGCTCATGTGCAGACATGTATTTATTTAATGGATTATTACCAAACAATGAAAAGTTCCCACAGGCTTGTTGTGATTATAATGACATAGGGAAGGGGGCCGGGGCTTGGTTCTCAGCTTGGAGGTTGTAACAGGTGACTTTTAGCTTACCCAGCAATGCCTGGTCCTTTGCAGGTCCATGCACAGAACCAAACCCACGTGTGTCTTATTTATAAGCCAGGATTCCAATTTACTTACTTTTAATGAGAAAGAACTGGCAAGTCAACCAGAATCCTCATCTAAGGCATTTTGCTCATTATCTTCCCAGCAGGAGATCTTCCTTGAAAAGCCAAATTAAGATCAGAACAGAGAACTGAGGGACCATAATAGAAATTGTGATCATGAAAGCCCAATATTTCCTTCTCTACCCAAGAGTGTGTATCTACCATGCTAGCCAAGGGAGAGCTGAAACTCAGCAAGTGTGCTGCACAACAAAAGTAAGTAAACACAGACTGATAATTTGAACTTGACTCTATAGACTCTAGGAGCTCTTGAAGGCTAGCTCCCAAATACTTACTAACTCATAATGTAGATGACTCTCCTACCACCAGTTGGATACTTCAACTTCTTTATGAGAAAAATGCACTTTGAGTTTTAACTCAGACAATAGTTCATGGACCTGAAACCCTATGTCTGTTAATGAGAAAATATATTCAGAATTCCAAAATGCAACACCAGGGGCATATGCTATGCCTCATGCCCCTACTACAGGAACAATTCCTCCCCGATCTCTACCTGCTGGACACTCAACTGTAGGGACTCCTGTGGCTCAGGCAGTTTGGGGGTGGGAACATGGCAAGACTGGGGGTCTTGGCTTCAAGGTGGTACATGGAGGAAGTAAAGATGAGGGATTATGGGAATTAGCTAGGGAATACCTGCCCAAATCCTAATGACCAAGGGAAAAGCATGGCTGTCTGAAGGCAGGGGAAGACAGTATTTTACAACTGTTAATATTCTAGTTGTTGACTTTGCCAGTTGAATTGGAGGGTCCCAAACGGGAATCCTAACTTAAATAAGTCCAACAGGATTAAAAAAAATACTAGTATAACACAGGGGTAGAGCCTTGAGTTCAGAGAAGTTTTAATTCTCTGAGATTTGATAAATATTAGGCAAACAGAATGACTTAGGAGCATTTTTAATAATTTCAATTAGAAATACTTTCAGTCTCAGTTTTTGTCCAGTTTAGGAACTTTTAAACAATTTCCCCTCAATACTACAAATCTTTATTCTGATCTACTCCCATGAGACAACAGAACTAGCCAATCCCGTACTAGCCAACAAGCACCTTACCAGAGCAAGTGCATTTTTGGGTTGAGTGTCATTGCCCTGGTGTAAAATTCATGCTAGTGCTGCATTGTTTTAAACGGATTCTCAATCCTCTCTAAAATTAGTGCTGATAAGCCATACAAGTGCCACCACGGTGAGGGGACCACAGTCACTACCCGGAGCTTGCCTTGTCTTTCCCTCTCCCATTGGGCCACACAGGGGAGCCCAGTGGCATCCACAAGAGGAGGCACAATGTTCCATGGCCTCCCTGCACAAAGGAATGCTGGGGGAAGGGGAGAAAGGGCAGAGAGTGGTCAGGGCTCCCTCCTGCTCTTTGCTGGATATGAAGCATGACTGTTTTCTGTCCATTCAGCAAGGACCGGGCCCTGGCAGGTCAACAACTCAGTAGCCAGTCATAGCCAAAAGTTCTGAAAAAAGCCCTCTCAAAAATATCTGAGCATTTGTGGGATGCCTGGGTGGTTCAGTCGGTAAAGCGTCCAACTCTAGGATTTCAGGCCGAGGTCATGATCTCAGGTTTCTGGGATCGAGCCCCAGGCCGGGCTCCCTGCTCAGCGGGGGAGTCTGCTTGTCCCTCTCCCTCTGCTGCTCCCCCTGCTCACTCTCTCTCTTTCATAAATAAATAAATAAATAAATAAATAAATAAATAAATAAATAAATAAAATTTGAGCATTTGTAAAGGGGAAAAAAAACCCTTTTCCTTGTTGTTTTAATGTGCATTTGTCCCTGAAGTTAAACTTGTTCATATTTTTATCAGTTATTTTCATTTCTCATTTTGGGGATTATGTTTTCCTATCTCTTGCCCACTTTTCATTGTTTGAATTTATTTCTATGAAACGTTATGTGCTAAGAATATTAAACAGGCTTATTTCTCAAATGAACAAGCAACCAAACAACTCCCGAGTCAACCAGCGTCTTCCCCAGGGTAGAGGAGGCCGGCCCCTCCAGTGGGGATCCCCCTTCTGCTGTTCAGGGGCGGCGGGGAGGGGGTGTAGGGTTCCACGTGAATCGAGATCACATGCAGCCTCCTCCTTTCTGGGACCCTTCCAATGTACATAACAGGGTACACAATACTTAATCCCCGTGAGAGCTGAGGAAAGTATAGGAGATGTCTCGTGGAAAGACAGACTTTGGCTTAACACGTGGCCGGTGGCAGAGCTCAATCTGAAGTAGCCATTTGGGAGGGAAGAAAGGAAGGAAAGCAAGCTGTCCTGAGAGTCAGTTTCCCCGCCAGCTTCCGCAATATGTGTTCTTCCCTTCAGTCAGACTTGCTTCTGTCCTCAGGGTGCACAAGGCCTAGCGAGGAAGGCTGGGAGGCTGAGCACCTCTAAGAGCAATCTGAGTTGAAGCAGAAAACGGACGGCAGTTGACATGGTCCAGGATACCAACTGTAGCAGGCTTTGGACAGGTGTGCTCTGGGCATTCCCACGTGTGGGAAGAGGGCCGAGAAGGGGAGGGAGGGATGCAATGACCGCATCCCAGGTCTGCCCGCACAGTGTGCGCACAAGCAGCAAGGAGGGCCCCCGTGAGGACGTGGATGTCTCCGAGGGGAAAAAGATGTTACCTCGAGTCCAATCACAAGTGCGACCGATGTGCTCTCTTGGTCCCTTCTCAGACTTTGTTCTAACAGATATTCGTGTTTATTCTATGGACTGACAGACACTTCCTCCATCTTTATTCCCCACGGAATTTCAAACTCACAAAACCTTCATCACCGAGGAATTTCCTTAGACAGTCACTGTTTATGAGAACAGACAATAAATCAGGATCTCTGTAGGGTTACCAAAGGTAGGGGAAAAAAGCATGACATCCAGCTCAATCTGAATCTCAGATAAACAACAAATGATTTTTTTTTTAATAGAAGTATGTCCCTTGTAATATTACACGACCCTGATCTGAAATTCAGGCTGAGCTGGGCGTCCTCTGTTTTATCTGGCGGCCTCAGATCCAGGCTCCTCGAACAGTTCGCTGGCCCACAAAGCCAAAACATTTCAATCAATTCTTAGGAGCACATTCTAGTTCCAGAATTTCAAGTGAATGCGAGAATGCCTGAAACGTAATTATTCTCAATCAATTCAGAGTGGGTGACAATATTTACTGTGGCACAGAATTTGAGACCAAAGAGCCCAGGTGACATATTTCAAAGGGGAAGGAGAGATGGTAAGCTCACTCGAAAGCACACCTCTTAAGTAACTGGATCCTCTTAATCTCGCAGCTTGTGTAACCCAGCTGCTGGAAGACAAAATCTATACACAATAAAGAGTTTCATTCAGGGGTCCACATGATTCCATCCGTCACCGAAGCACATGTTTGGCACAGATTGAAAGCCAAAAGCAGTCTAACAAATATTTCAAAACTGAATTTATATCTTTCTAACACATGGTTTATATACGGATGTAATACCTAGAGAGCTTTTCAGTTCTCAAATAATATCCTGGCTAAACTACAAATGATGTCTGCAGCAGACCACAATACCAAAATTATTTACTTTTTAAATATGTTAAAGAAAGCTAAGTTTATGAGGGGGCGGCTGCCAGGGATGCCTGCTTTAGTATGCAATTGTTATAAGGGAGCAGAATCCAAATACATGCACTGTAAGCTAAATATTTGCATAATTCCTTATACAAAGAGGGAGCTGCTCTCCGAAGCTCCAACTTGGGCATGAAACTACCAAGGATGCTTAGCTCACGTTTTAAAAGTTCTGAAGATGCCCTCCATCTAGGAAACTGCTTGCAGGTCACCTCTGTACCAGGGCACGTAGGATGTTTGCTCCTGCAGTCCCCATGTAGAAGCCTGATAGCTTTCCTGGCATGAGAGCGCGCTCAGGCATCCTGGCCGGTCCTAAGTGGCTTTCCCTTAAGACAAATTTCTAGATGAGAACCAAAAACTATTGAAAGACAAATATTTTGCCTTCAGCGTCAAAAAAGCCCCATGTTTGTAGACTTTCCCGTCTTCATCGTTTGCAGTTTTCCTCCACCTATCCGATAGCTGGAGACACAGCTTCCGTCCATCGGGGAGCAGACAGTATTTGCCACTGGCTGGCCAGGGCGTCCTTGTAAATACTCCAATACCCTCTCTGCTCCCAAGAATAAAATGGAAAAACGGAAACTCAGCAAGCACAGTCCCCACGCCGGCCCCCGCTGAAATTCTCCTAACTTTTCCCGTGTGTCCCAAAGACTGCTTTCTGAGGAGGGCTGGGTGGGAGCAAGGAAATCATCACATCAATTTTCTATGGAAATGACACAATTTATATTTTTTAACTTGGCAGTATTAGCAGCAATCAGAGCCATGTGGAGAGCAACTCTCCTCCTGAATGTGCACGCGCACACTCTAGAGCTCTAGAGGGCAGACTCTGAGGAAGGGGGGGGGGGGCAGGGACAGCAGCTTGGGGTGTCATCCCCACAGCAAGGCTCGCCTGGCCCCACAAGGTGGCCAGCAGTTTAGGAAGCTGCTGTCCCAGGGCCTGACTGTGTACATTTCTTGGAGGACTTTGTATGCTGGCCTCGATGCAGGAAGGGATAAGAGTGTTGTCGATGGCAGTCTGGTAGCCAACAGCTCCCGGGAGCTTACAAAGTGCTTTACCCAACCTAAATTGTCATGGTAGGTTGTTCTCCCCACGTGCAGGAATAGGGACAGGATGGGTGGGAAGTGAACCTTGGGGAGGCCAAGCGCCTTGCGGAGCTCACCCCCCTGGCAGGTGGCAGAGGACTGGCTCAAATTCAGGGCTTCACTAGCCATGGTCACCTCAGACTCGGGGTCCCTTGACACCACACTCCTTCTCCATAGCGGTGTGCCCAGATTAGGGGCTTCAGTTACCTGAAGTGGGGCTGGGAGGCAGGCAGTCTTTCAGCAGAAGCTAGGCTGTGGCAAGGTGCATCCTGAGGTCCAGGCCCCACTCTCAGCTGAGGCTGATGCCAAGCAACCTGGGTTCCCTGACCCTTCAGTCTATCCCCTGGTCTCCCCTCCAGTTTCAGGTTTCCCACCTGACCTGGACCCATCCGAGTCAACAGGCTCTCCAATTTGATGCCCAGGCCAGTTCTCTGCCTCTCTGGAAGCCACTCTGCACCATCGAGGTACAACAGATCCCTGTCCCACGCGGAGAGCTGCCCAAAGCCTCCCACGGGGCCCTGCGGGCACCGTGTATAGTCTTCCTAATGTGGAGCCTCGTGTGGAGCCATGGCATGTGGTCATCACCTGGCCACCTGGGAGCTGGCCTCTTAACAGAAGCTTCTACTTTGAGCCCCAACCCCCAACTCCCAGGACCCACCACATGCTAAATAAGTGTGTTGAACAGATGTGATAGAGGGGATGAGGTCCAGAAGTTGTAGAGTGAGACACGTGAAAATGCCCTGGCTGACAATTTGGGTCCAGAGAGAAAATGCCAACCTCCTCATCAACAACACAACAATTCCATCTGTGCACTGCTTTCCGAGCATCCTCTCTTCTGATGTGAAACAACCCCCCCCCCCCCGCACTGAGCCCACAGGGGCACTAGTTGGTTTCAGGTGTCATCCACATGTCCCAGGATTCAGGCCCTAACCCTCACCTGGTCTTTGGACTCATACCTAGGAGTAGACAGTTGAAAGCACTCAAGCAGGTCACTGGAAGGCTCTGGGCCTTCTCCCCCCTCCTCTAGATAAAGGGTCACCAAATTATTCTGGGATCTTCACTAAAGGAACCCAGACCTTGAGTGTCTCAGGACCCAGGCACATTAGCACCACTGCTGGCTGGGTACAAGATGCTCTCAGACAGGACTCAGATCACAGGGGACACGTTATTCCCTTCCTAGACTCCTTCCAGGTCTTTTAATTGGGGCAACATCGGTTTGGTCTAGTAGACCTAACACTGCCCCAGCCACTGGCTGACCACCCTTTTGCACAAAGGGAGCAGGGCTCTCGCTCAGGGACATCAACAGGCACCACTGTCTGGTTGCAATGTAATAATCCTGCTGTGTTTTCCTTCCATTTGTTTTTACACTCTTTGTGACAAGTGATGCTGGCCTTCCATTTATAATATGGAAGTACAATTTCCTCAAGTAAATTGAAGTAGAATGTGTATATATTGACTTAAAGGAAAATTTAAGATAAACTAAGAAAAGATGTTATTTAAGTAAATAATAGCACAGGTGATACCCACATTTGAAAAAGTCATGAAGTTCTCAACGCCAAGTTGGGAAACTTGGTAGTGCATGGACTGCTTAGAGCACAGCTGGTCCACACTGCTATGTGCTGAATTACTGAAGCTGCTCGATAAATAAGCAGGGCCCCACCCCAGCAGAGATGAGATCCTGATTAAGGGAACGGTACCAAGTGGGGTATGAATCTGCATTCATAAGCTTCACAGGTGATTCCAGTGCAGGCCGTCTGGTAGACCAGTGGTCTCAGAGATCCTGGGCTTTGAATCAACAATCCTTGACCACCATTCTAAAATCAAAGCACAAAGGCTGCTCTTACGATAAGCACGTCTCTATTTGGTGATTCCTACTATGATCAAAGCAGGCTTTGCTCTACTACTCCAGAACATCTATCCTTTCATCCATGAGACATTTGAGCATATCCTACATACAAAATACAGCCCATAGATTGAAAGGGAATTACCACCCACTCCCTATGTTCAAATGGATGCAATACCTAATAAGTGGAGATGTATGAGCCATAAACTCTGATAGAAATGAGCCCACAACATCATGAGGCCACTATTGAACCCCCCATAGCAAGAGCACCTGCTATGTCGTAAGCCCTTGGGGCCGAGGGTCAAAAGTCACAAGCCCAACTTTGAAAGACTTCACAGTACGAAGTGCAGCAGACAATGGTGTCAGACCAAGATGGTGGAGCACCCAGGGAGGATGCCTACACAACCTGGAGAAAAGAACTGGGGGTGGAGGTGGGAGGACCGTAGCCAGGGAGGGGTCCTGGGGGACAGAGGTTCACAGGCACAAAGGGGAGGCGTGCAGAAGGGCATCCAGGGCCGAGAAAGCAACGTATGTAGAAAGTAGCCATGTGGATGATAAAATGGGGCAGACACTGTGGTCACATTAGCGTGTCACACTTTCCATTTCATCTGTAGAGGATCTCAAACCGTTTATTAAAGAGCTAAGTTCTAGGAGGGCCTCTGGTAGCTAAATGAACTAAACAGGAGATGCATGAGTTCTAAAGCCAACCACTGCTCGTGAGTGGACAAAGGTAATGAAACCCAGCTCTAGCCTGGCCCTGCTCATAGACCTTTCCGGAGATTTCACAAGGATCCCAGAATCCCTAAAAAGATTGGGAAACTGCCTTCTGTAACAGTTGACTGCTTCCAGCTGCCCTTATTTGGGAAACACACTCCCCAGGGATAACGTCCCTTTGCAAGTCTACAGAGTCTTGTTTTAACCCCAGCCAGGCGACTCATAATCACGGCACATTCTACATGCCTAAACGTAATATCATAGGAAGGTAGCCCATGAAAATTTGAGATGACATATTTTAAGTAATTTTCATACTGATTAAAAAAAAAAAAAAAACTTCTTTAAAAGGAAAGATAATCTGGGGTACCTGGCTGGCTCAGTTGGTGGAACATGCAGCTCTTGATCTCGGGGTCATGAGTTTGAGCCCCAGCTTGGGGATAGAGATTAAACAGATGTCTAAAAAAAAGATATGTGGGGCGCCTGGGTGGCTCAGTCATTAAGCGGCTGCCTTCGGCTCAGGTCATGATCCCGAGGTCCTGGGATCGAGCCCCGAGTTGGGCTCCCCGCTCCGCGGGAAGCCTGCTTCTCCCTCTCCCACTCCTCCTGCTTGTGTTCCCTCTCTCACTGTGTCTCTCTCTGTCAAATACATAAAATCTTTAAAAAAAAATAAAAAATAAAAAAAGATATGCATGTGTTTACTTATTTCCCATTGATACTTCATCTGTGCCTCCATGAAATCCTGCTCTTTCCCTAGTTTGGTATCTCTCTTTGGACAAGTCATTTGACCTTTTCAGCCTTACCTTCCTCATCTGAAAAATGACAGATTTATGGATTGTCACCATGGCTTTTTGGGATTCCAAGAATAGTATTGTGGTTTTAGGAGTCATTTTTATTAAAGGAAAATCCCCAGAATGTATCCCATCATAACTCTGCTTTAATGCCCCTGGCTCCTGCCCTCTATCAACCCTTGGCTTTCGAGTAACTAGTGGTCCTCTGTTCTGGGAGGAGAGCTGAGGGAGGATTCAGGAGTGACCACACATGCACATGGTGTCGGGCACGCAGGAGGTACTCCACAAACATCTGGGGAGGGGATGGCGAAGACGGTAGTAGCCATACAACTGGGGGAGTTTCTAGTTTCTCATGTATCTCTAAAATCCTGTATTCTGTATACTTTACTAGAAATGATACATGCAAATAACATTTAAGTTTAAATTACTTTTTTTAAAAGTAGGGCCTTAATGGAAAAAAATGCTTAATGCTGAAAACTAACTGGCTGGCTATTCAAAAAGAAAGCTCTGTGAGAGGATCTCTGGGGGAGAAAAAGTACTCAGACACATCCGAGTCTTCTCACATGTTCATTTGTAAAGTGAGCGCCATGGAACTGACAGAGGCAAGGTCTTCTGTCACGACTTCTAAGACTTTTTGTTTTTTACTGATTACTCAAAAAAGATAGTCAATCAGTGAAATTCTAAATCTACACTCTTCATTTTGGAGTGGTGGCACCATAAGGACATGGAAGTTTTTCACATATTTATATTGAAACTTGCACTGGTCTGAGCACCCCTAGGTGGCTCAGTCAGTTAAGCATCTGCCTTTGGCTCAGGTCATGATCTCAGGGTCCTGGGATTGAGCTCTGAGCCCCGTGTCAGGTTTCCCGCTCAGTGGGGAGTCTGCTTCTCCCTCTCCCTCTGCACCCTTCCCCCTGCTCTCTCTCTCTCTGTGTCAAACAAATAAAATTTAAAAAAACAACTTGCACTGGTCTTGGAATTCACAGTCATTCACAGAAAATTTGCCCCACAGAGATCTGACGTCAATCGTCAAAGAGCAATTCTCTGCAGAAAAAGGAACCATTTTTTAGGTAGAAAAAATTTTAAATTCTGTCTAATGAATACTACGCATCAAAATAGATGGCAGGGAGCCAAAAATTTACTAAGAGGAAAATGTACGGTTTTAAATGTGTTTATTATCAAGAGATAGGAACATAAATGAACTAGCCAAAAAAAAAAAAAAGCCAACAATGAAAAATAAGAGGAAGGAGTTAAAAAAAATAAAAGCAGAAATTACTAAATTAGAAGCCATAAATAAAAGCAATAGATTCAATTACTAAATCCAAGACTTAATTCTTCAGACGGACCACATCCATATCCAAAACTCTGTTATGTCCAAACAAGGAGAAAGATCAATTGTAAAGAAAGAGAAATAGGTATATTTATAGGTACAAAATTTAAATTATAATCAAGTACTACACATTCTTTATACTAGTAAGTTGGAAAACATGGATAGAAGATTTTCCAGGAAAAGAGGTTACCAAAATTGGCTCAATAAAGAAGTAGCAAAACCAGTGGCAATGTAAGTAGCTAAAAAATCTGTAAGATTTATGTTCCATAGAGATTCTGGGCCCAGAGAGTGGTAAGGGAAAGTTCTGAAAGCCCAAACATGGATTAGTCTCCTGTTATTTTTACTGTCCCTAAACACACCCACACACATAGTCAAAGACAGGACAAAGGAAACCTGGGGATTATGGCGGTTGCTGGAATGGCCCCTGATCCTTCACTCTCTCCCTCCCCATCTGAGCCCCAGTGAGTCTCTTGCTTCAGGACTGAGATTTAGCACTGCAGCTCCTCTTGCCAACCCCAGATGCCTTCATCCCGGGTTTGGCTACCTGACCTGGTAGCCAAAGTCTGAACGCTAGTGGGTCAGACCCAAGCAGAGGCTAGCAATGGGCTTGAGCGTTAGAGCCTGTTAGTTCTTGTGCCTCTGCCTGACCCACAAGAAGGTGCCTGGGCTAGCCTGCTGGAGGGACAGAAGAGATTCGGAGCAAAGCCCAATCACCAGATCAACAAGTCAGAGGACCCACAAACATATGAACAGGCCTCATCAAGACCAGAACTGCCCCCTGTAAATCCCTGACTCACAGACTCAATACGTGCTTCATGGTTTTAAGCTACTGAATTTGGGGCCAATTTATTAAACTGTATTATTTTGTCAATAAACAACTGAAGACCACTTTGCCTTCTTAATTTAGATGTGAAAAAATCTTAATTAGAACACTAGGAAATTGAATTCAGCAGCGTATTAAAAATATGATATACCTTGAAAGAGTCAGATATGTCCCCCAAAGGTAAGGATGTTTTGATACTGGGAAATCCATCAATGAATAATTATATCAAAAGTCAATGAATATTTGTATCAGTAGATCAAAAGATTCAAAGAGAGAGAAAAAAGGAAAAGATGTGGTGTCTCAGTGTCTAAAAGGCAGTTAATAAAATTCAATATCCAATGCTGATTTTTAAAAATTCCTATTTGAAAACTAGAGAGATTCTTCCTTAAAATAATGAACTTGCATCTTAAATCTACAGTCAATATCATAATCAATGGTGAAAACACCAGGGGCCTTTCCATTTAAGCCCAAAACATAAGAGGGATTCCTACTATTTGCACAAGTTTTTAAAACTTCTTTCTATTTGAGAGACTGCAAGAGAGCAATAAAAAAAAATTCAGAGAAATAAATATAAGAGAAATTATTTATAGGTGATATGATCAGTTACCTAGGAAACCCAAGGAAATCAACTGAACCTCTACTAAAACCAGCAAGATATTTTTAATAAACAGGTCAGTCCCAGAATGTATATATATATAAATCAATACAAAAATACTACTGAAATAAAATTGAAAACTGGATCCCATTTATAATGACAAGAAAAGAAAAATAACCGGGGGGGGGGGACCTAAAAAATCCCTCGTGAGAAATGGATGATAATGCTGTTCATACAAAATTATGGTTCATGGGGCGCCTGGGTGGCTCAGTCGGTTAAGCGTCTGCCTTCGGCTCAGGTCATGATCCCAGCGTCCTGGGAGCGAGTCCCGCACCGGGCTCCCTGCTCCGCGGGGAGACTGCTTCTCCCTCTGCGTGCCGTTCCCCTCCTTGTGCTCTCTCTGTCAAATAAATAAATAAAATCTTAAAAAAAAATTATGGCTCACAACAGGGTAATGTCATAACACATAAGTAGCTCTTAACAAGTAAGAGAGGACAAAGAGCTCAATAACAAAGTGACCCAAGGATATGAATGGACAGCGTAAAAAAGTAATCATAAGTTGTTGGTGAACGTAATGGGGAGAAATTCAACTGCCTTAGTAGGTATTTAAAGAGAATCTCCTCCAGCTCCTCCTCCTGCCCCTCGCCCTAGCTTCTGTGAGCAGCAACTTACCCCTGGCCTCCCTCCCTGCCCAGCTCCCCCAGGGAAGGGACAGTGACATCTACAATCCAAGAGACTGGGAGGAGAAAAGGCCTGTTGTGGCTCCGTTCCCTCCTGGCTCTCCCTCTCTTCTTGGACCTGCCCTCTGCCCTGTGTGAAGGGTAGTGACCCCTCAAGGAGGTGACACAGCAGCAAGCCCACTCGGCCACCAGCCGAAAGCCAAATTCTCCCACGAGCTTCCTCATAATAGCTGATAGTTTGATCCCCAATGTTCAGCTCCTGAGCAATCAATGCATTCTGAATCTAAGGAGGGACGAGCATGCTGTTTAATTGACTCCCAAACCCCAACAATCATTAAAAATGTGAGTTAAGGGGCACCTGGGCAGCTCAGTCAGTTAAGCATCTGACTCTTGATTTTGGCTCAGGTCATGATCTCAGGGTCACGGGATCAAGCCCATGTCAGGCTCCGTGCTGGGGGTGGAGTGTACTTGGGAATCTTGCTCTCCCTCACCTTCTGCCCCTCCCTCATGCACACATATACGCACGTGTGGTCTCTCTTCAATCAAACAATCAATCAACTACTCCATCCGAAAGAAAAGAGGAAAAGAAAAAAATATATATATAGGGCATCTATAAAAGGAATAGATAATGAATTTAACACCCGTGTGAATAATCGGTTTAAATGTAATTAGATGACATGTTCCATTTTAAAGGAAGAAACCCTCAGAATGGATTAAAATGCAAGGCCAACTAGTTACTGTTTACAAGAAATGCTCTTTGAGTATGACTACGATAGGTTGAAAGTAAAAATAATAATAATAATAATGGGAAAAGATGCTCCACGCATACATACGTATCACTAAGCATACGAAAGCTGAGGTGGCTGAACAAATATTAAAGTGGACCTAAAAGAATTACTACATGAGATACGGAGGAAATTTTGTAATGATAAAAGGATATAAGCAGACATTAACAAGGTGCAAAACCTACTGAGAGTTTCAAAATACATGAGAAAAAAAAATGGATAGAACTGAAGGGAGAAACAGACAGACTGACAATGCTAGTTAAGGTTATACTACTCTCCCACCAACTGAGAGCAATGGCAAACAACAAACCAGTAAACTTCCAGAAGATTCGATTGCACCACCCACCAATCTGCCACGTGTAGAGCACTGTTCATCCAATAGCCGCAGAAACCACTTTGTCTCCCGCTGCTGGTGGAATACTTGCAATACAGACCACACACTGGGGTACAAAACTAGTCTTGACAGATGGAAAGATCTAAATCATTAATTAATATAGTATCTGATCACAAGATGAAATTAGAAATTAAAAACAAAATGATATCTTTTTAAATTCTCAAATATGTGGAAAGTAAGCAACACATTTCTATGTAAGCCATAGGTCAAGGAATTACATTACAGGGGGAAATTTAAAATATTTTTAGCTACATGATAATACAAACACAGCCCTTAAAAATTTGTAATATGCAGCTAAAGATGTGCTTCCGGGGATATTTCTATTTCTAGATGGTTCTGTGGGAAAAGAAGAAAGGTTTTGTATCAATAGCCTAAGGATCCACCATAAGAAGCTAAAAGAAGAGCAAAATCAAAGACAAAATAGAAAGAAATACAAAAAGGTAGAAGGCTGGAAATAGAAGACAAAAGAGAAAATCTTTGAAACCAACGTTGCTTGCAATACTGATAAAATCGTTAAACCCTTAGCAAGGTGAAAGAACACATAACTTACCAATTTCAGGAATGAAAGAGAGTGACACTATTACAGAGAATAAGGTTATTACGATAAGAAAATACTATGAAAAATCGTATGCCAATAAATTGAACTCAGATAACATGGCTGTGTTCTTTGGAAGTCACAAATGACCAAACTGACGCAAGAATGAGAAATATCTGTTTGGCCCGATATCTGTTAAAGAAACTGAATTCACAACTAATGCCCTCCTCTCAACCTGCACACGCACCCACCCCTCTCAGTGGCCAGATGAACACACTGATGGATGTTATCAGACATTTAAGAAAGAAATAATAACAATCCTACACTAATTCTTTCACAGAATACAAGAGGAAGGAAAACCTCCCTAACACTCATTACGAGGCCAACGTAACCTTTATACAAAAACAGACAAGAATATAATGAGAAAAATATTATAAACCAGTATCTCTTGAACACAGACTTAAAATCCTTAATATGAGGAAATCAAACCCAGTACCCTCTCTTTACACATGCACACACACACACACACACACAGGAAGAGAAGGGGCAATTCATTTTTGGATTTAAATTGCCCATATTCCCAGGACTAAGCTAATTAGGCCACCCTGTTCTTATTTATTTAAAACTCTTCAGCCACATGGATTTCACTATTCCTTTGATAACCTACTTCAATATTTTGTGATCTGGGCTTAGTTTTTAGGCTGTTTCTACAAAGGACTGATGGTAAACCACCAAGAGAAAAATGTATTACAAAAATAAATAGGGCACAACCTTAAGAAATATACTTTTAAAATTACTGTGAGTTTATCAACAATGAACTCTGATGTTCTCAAACAGTTGTATATAAAAATGTTTTTCACCCAGACCACTGAAATCATCCAGTATGGACACAAATAAAAGGATAACCAAGGTCAACGTAAGGAAACAATATGAAACAAAGTAAAATTTGTGAATTGCAAATTGGCCTGATGTGAGGTTTTATGCTTTTTGGTGTTGTTGCTTTTGTAGTTGGCTGCACTTAAGTTCTGTTTCAGAGTCATTTTCTCCCCCTGTTGAATTTTCACTTCAAAGGTTTAAAATGGAGTAACGAGAGAACGAAAAGAAAAATGTGAATATACAGCTGAGTGTATCTTCACCAGGTCACTAGGTGCTGGCTAGGAAAAACCCACCCCAAGGCAGCATACACTTACTCATAACCATCTTTCCACCCGGCTGCTTCTCAGGGAGGTCATGGGAACAAGCTAAAGCTGGTAGAGACCTCTTCTGATTGTTTATTAAATTATCAGCTCATATCTTCTACCCAACATAAAAATAATACTCCAAGTAGAATTTCATATATTTCCCAGGGATGTTTCTTTTGGATCACTTAAAGATACTAACTACTGGGCGCCTATGTGGCTCAGTCAGTTAAGCGACAGACTCTTGATGTCAGCTCAGGTCATGATCTGGGGGTCGTGGGATGGAGCCCCAGATGGGCTCTGTGCTCAGCACAGAGTCTGCTTGTCTCTCTCCCTCCGTTCCCCCACCCCCGCTCTCACTCTCTATTTCTCTCTAATAAATAAGTAAAATCTTAAAAAAAAAAAAAAAGATACTAACTACCCTTTTAGCACCAAATACTAAGACCCGTGGTCTTTTTAAAGAAGATTGTCCAGACATGCTGATGCATTTACATGAGAAGTTGCACACCGACAAAAAGTTTAAGTAGAGGGTAGAGCTTTTGGGAACCACGTTGGCTGACAAGAAAAAGCAGCGCGCACGGTGGGGCAGGTGGCTCACTGTGCCAGTATTTATCACGCGGCTGTGACGCGCTCGCGACGGGGGGGGTGACAGTGAGCAGCACCGATGTGGTCTCTGTCGTCCTGGCACTTAAATAGGAACCAGGAAGACAAAGAGGTGGTCCAACATGATGAGCCCTCAGATGAGCAGCGGCGCTTTGAGTGCACTTAGCAGGGGGAAGGCAAGGACCGAGACCTGCTGCCTGGAAGAAGGGACGTTTCAGCGGGAGCCCACCGTGCAGGAAGAGCTGTCCCGCAGGGGGGCCCCGAGAGCTCCGCAGCGAAAGGGACGAGGACAGGCAAGGAATGCAAAGGCAGCCAACCTGCAGCCAGCTGGTAGAGCCACGGCAGGTTCTAACAAAGCTCGTTACTTAATGGACGCGCCAGGGCGGACAGCCGGCTGGGATGGCTCCCGATGGCCTCTGCATCCCGGTACTCACATCCTGCTGCAATCTCCTCCCCGGGAGAGGGGGCTGACCTGCTCACTTGCTTCTCACGGACAGAATATGGCAATACTTCCATCACTAGATTACAAAACTCATGGCTTGTGTCTTTCTAGCGGACTCGCCGCTGCCTTGCAAGCTTGCTTGCTTGGCGGAAACTAGCCGCCATGCTGGAGAGGGAAGTGAGGGAGGCCTCCGGCCAAGGGCCAGCTAGGAACGGAGATCCTCAGTCCACCAGCTCTCAGGGAATGAAATTCTACCTGTAACCAAGCGGGCCTGGAAGCAGAGCCTTTCCCAGTGCAACCTTCAGATGGGCGCCTGGCCCAGGGGTCACCTTGATGACAGCCTGCGACAGCAGCTGAAGCAGAGGGCCCAGTGTGCCCACATTCCTGACCCACAGCAACTGTGGGGTCATAGGCTGTGCTACTTTAGACCACTGAGTTGTGGTCACTTGGTACACAGCAATAGATAACTAATGCATTCGTGTATGTGCACTGATGATTTAAATATTTCCTACAGCCATCATGGATAAAAGTGATTAGGAGGAGTCCTACATCTTATTTGTGAGAAAGAACAGAGGACAGATAATTATTGTTCAGTCAGCTTCCCTGGCAGAGAAAACCTATTTAAGCTAAGTCCACACATGTCCCTTTAATGTAGAACCAACGGGTCAAGACTGTTGGCCCCTGAAAATGGGTCCCTAGCCTGATCTTTCCTGTCAGTCCCTGAGGGTCAGGACCCACCTAAGGAAAAGTCCCTGGGATTTACACAGTGAACATCTCAAGTATCACTCTACCCAGCATCTTTCTGGAAAAATGTGATGCTCTCTCCTCAAACCCCAATACCGCAAGATCAACACAAGATGGGACGGCTGTGAAGGGCTCCACATCTGGAAGGGCACTTGGGAGTCATGGTTCCTTCCAGGGTACCCACGTTGGGTGAGCCACTGTGGGCTCTGAAATCCACCATCTACTTTGGTTGTGACTCAGCCTCCTATAAGACGGAGCTGAAGCAAACTGCAAGTGCCCTATGCCTTAGTCCCCTTATCTGTAAAATGGAAATAATTACAGCACACTCCTCCCAGGACTGTAGTGAGATTTTAATGGGACGATTCATGTAGAGTCCAGCGAGCACTGAATGTTAGGTTCCATGCCAGGCTTTCACAATGACTGGTATCAGTATGCCCATTTCTACTGCCTATTTGGACAGTACTGCTTGGGCATAATCTTGCTGTGCCACCTGCTTGCTTGTGTAACCTCGTACACGTTGAGCTTCCTAACCTTGGCTTTCGTATCAGGAAAAGAGAGTGGCCATAGCATATCCTGCCCAGACCCATGCACTGAGATGCGTGTAAGCTCTTGTATCAGCACTGGCACATATTTACAAAAGCAAACACTCCTAGGGCGCCTGGGTGGCTCAGTCGTTAAGCGTCTGCCTTCGGCTCAGGTCCTGGGATCGAGTCCCACATCGGGCTCCCCCCTCGGCGGGAAGCCTGCTTCTCCCTCTCCCACTCCCGCTGCTTGTGTTCCTGCTCTTGCTGTCTCTGTCTCTGTCAAATAAATAAATAAAATCTTAAAAAAAAAAAAAAAGCAAACACTCCTTTATGGAATTCCTTCATTCTGTCCTCAAAGGAAGAGCAAGGACCCTCAGGAAATATGACTGTTGTCCAGGTACTCAGGTAAAACTGTAAAAACTAGGAGCCGAGTATGGTCCCATAATGTATTGAACTAAGACTGAATGGACATGTTTTGAAAATTCATTGGCTTTGCAACTCAAGAGAAAAGGGGGCCAGAACCAATAGTTTAAGATTCAGGAGATTAACAAACTTGGCAGTGAGGGAAAAAATACCTTTCCATTTACTTATCTTTTTTTCTACAAATTGGGAAAAATAACATCCACACTCAGTCTTAGAGTGGAACATTTTTGTCAGAGTCTGGAACGTTCTAAATTTTACTAACTGGAAACACAAGGATGCAGAGCCTTAAATGGCTATACGACTACAATCCCATACTCTAATTGGTACTTACCACAAAAGAGTTACATACATGCTCCATCCACAAAGTGTAAAAGATTCCTACTTCCACCGGAATCCCACAGGCCCCTACCCAGCACCTTGATAAGCATTTAGCATTTTACATTTTATTTCCCTTGTAATTCTACTCTCAGTCCTCCTCCCAAACCCTTGCTCAACAAGCCAGTGGAAGGTGAAGGCTGGGAAAATCGTGCCCCTGGCCTGGGTCTCTGCCATCACCTGTGCTCTCTCCAGCCCTGTGCTGAGCCCACAGCATGTCCCATAATGGAGAAAAAGGAAACTAAGAATCATTTTGTTTGCTATAACCAAATATATCTGACATTATTAGGATGATCTCAAATGGTCCTGGTTAACAAAGAGATGCCCCAGCTGGAGACCAATAAAAACGAAGACTGAAACATGAGATTAAAGGCTTGAGGAAAAGAAAAAGAGCCATCCTGCTCTCCCAAACCTCTGCTGCCCCTGTATTGACCTCTGCGATTACCCTGCACACCCATCTTCCAGCAGCAGGAGGGACGGCAGCTCATGGAAGCTGAGAACTTTGGGTTTCCCAAGGCATGATCCCAAACCTACATCACTGAACAGACAGTGGTACCTCCTGTGTGCCCCTCAACCA
Source organism: Eumetopias jubatus (assembly GCF_037043125.1). Taxonomy (NCBI): domain Eukaryota; kingdom Metazoa; phylum Chordata; class Mammalia; order Carnivora; family Otariidae; genus Eumetopias; species Eumetopias jubatus. The sequence continues at coordinate 6,492,836 of NW_028274823.1, read as the reverse complement.
GAAGGAAGAACTCAAATTACAAAACGCTCTGCCCAACATATCCCCACTTCAGCGCTCACAACAACCCAGCGAGGTAGGCTGTATATGTCTTCTCTTTTTTTTTAATTAAAAAAAAAATTTTTTTAAGTAGGTCCCATGCCCAGCATGGAGCCCAACACAGGACTTGAACGAACAAGCGTGAGGTCAAGGCCTGAGCCAGGATCAAGAGTCGGATGCTTAACTGAGCCATCCTCGCGCCCCTGTATCCTTATTCTTCTTTGACAAATAAGGAAACCGAGGTTCAGGAAGATTTAGTAGTTTCCTCAGGCCACACAGCTGTAAAGAGGCCAAGCCCGGCCTTCTCAGTCCAAATCTGTGTTCTGGCATGACCCCTGGCGCCCTTCAGTGTCATCACCGCAGCCTGAGAACACACAGCACCCTCAACTCACTAACTCCACATGGAAGTGACATCAGGGGAGAGAGGTTAAAGAACTCTCCTTACGTGATGTCATGTATGCCCATAAGAAGAGCAGAAGCCTCTATTAGGGATTTGTTCGCACTTTAAAACAGTTGTCTTGACTTGGCCTTTTAAACTCCATCCTATCTCGTCCCTTCTGCCACTCCTTTGAAATCACTCTGCTACTGAACCTCTGTCACCAACACCGTGGCCCTCAGCTGTGCCAAGTAAGAAAGAAGGTTAAAAAGCACTTTCTCAGGGCAAGCAGAGATACAAAGAAAGAGGAGAGACACCGAACCATGCGGAAGTGGGACAGGAAGTTTCTGGGGGACCATCTACTCCAGCTGAGTAAATTATGCTCCAAGGAACAGACTTTCCCTACTAAGAAACTGGAAGTAAAACTTCATGCATTGAGTACACTAAATCCAAATTTTGGTGACAAATCAGGCATCTGATTTTTTGAGATAAATCAGTAGAGAAGTCATTCTGTACGGGATTGTGTTAGTCATTCCAAGAGTTACAAAGATACACAGATGAGAGTTTCAATCACTGGCTTGCCCCATCATACAATCCGCTCTCTATATTAGAACCTGAAAGTATGGAACAAATTCAATATATGTCCTGGAAGGCTCCCATGAGTGGAATTCTGTTGACACCTCCACTGGCAGAGGAGCGGCTTCTGGGAGCGTATTCCGACCTTGTTTCCCAGCTGTTCGCATTCTGCCTCAGCCAGAGGAAGATGGGAACAGCTGACGGCTTCACCCCCAAAGCTCAGCTTGGCCCCATCATTAGCACATTTCACCCCCGCAGCTGCCAAGGCAAAGACTAACAAGCCAGCAGGAAAGCAGCTGACTCGCTTTTCTGACCAAGCCCTGGCGTATTGGAAGCTGAGAACCAGGGTGCCAGGTGGGTTCAACTCATTTTCTGTACATCTGTAGGATCTACTCACTCTACGTGCCAGGAGGTGAGCAGCTGTGTCTGTTTTTCTCACCAAGATATCCTTCAGTTCCTGGCACAAATCTGAGACTGTGGTAGGCAAATAAATTTGTTAACTAAGATAAGCCAGTGTCGGGGACTCCCAGTTCTGAAAACATGGTGGACTGAGCTGATTCAGAGAGAAAACTTTCTCAAGACAAACGCATAAAACTGTTAAATAAGATGTGGGGGTTTTATAGTATATACATAACTAAACTAGCAAGAAAGGAAAGGAAATTACCGGGATCCATAAACTAAAAGAAGAACTCGCAGCCCGTGCATTCAGACACTGCCAACACCGTCAAAGCCACAGAGGCCCAAGCAGGTACAGGTCCCCGGCCCAGGAACCGTCAGCTTAATGATGGGCAACATGATTGCAAACACAGGAGTTGGGGAACTAGAGCTGGGACTCCTGCAGGATCCAAGTTCCAGGGGCTGGAAAAACTCGACCAAATGCCCCAGGGAAACTGCAAAGTGGCACGTCTACCCAGAGAGCTCATGAGGGTTAGGGGGTCTCCCAGGAGAACTCAAAACCTCAAGCCCTCACCACAGGAGTGCAGACGCCAAACTTATAATAATCATATGGTACACAATTCCCAAAATGAGAAATTAACATAAAAACTGAGCTCAGATGAGTGAAATCCTTGAAATACCCGTCATAAGTAAATGAACTGCTTCACTAGACCCTTCCTAATCCAGGTGCACAAGACTCCCGTGGAAGCAGTAGTAGTTGATGGGAAAAACTGAAAATGAGTTCACAATTCAAAATTGCAAGAAGAGATAACCCCTGACAATAGAGATATAGCACCCTAAGAAACAGAGATAATAGAATAATCTAAAAGGGGTGTGGGTGTGTGTGTGTGTGTGTGTGTGTACCTTTTAGATTAAACATATATGTAAATACATATACATATACATCTCCATCCTCTATCTCACCAAAAGTTTTGAAAACATAAAATACATAGAAACCATAATGGAAGATAATAAAAAACATTATTTATAAATTATCTGGCAGGTTTAAAAAAGAACAAAATAAAGTTTCTATAAATGAAAAGTAAAAGGCATTGGAAATTCAAAGTAAGTCCATAGACAGTTTAAACAGCAATATAGACATTGGTTGTAAGAGAGCCAGGCAATGAGGTTTAGGCCTAGAGATATCACCCAGAGTATAAAGCAGAGTGATAGACACAAAGAGAAATGAAAAGCAGTATGACTGAATGATAAGGTCTTGTTACATATAAAAGTCCAAAGAAGGTAATGGAGAAAATAAAGACAAGACAGTAATTGGAGAGATGATGAAGAGTTTTTAAGAACTGATTGGCTTCAAGACATGTCAAAAGAAGATATACACAAATTAAAAATAAATCCGTATCAAAAAACATAATAAAAACTTCAGAACCACAAAACAAAAAAACAAAGAACAATTTTAAGAGCAACCAGAGAAAAAGGCAGGTTTAGTGCAAAGGAATCATTAAACTAAAGGCTCCTCAACAGTAATAGGAGATACCAGAATTCAATAGGTATTATCTGCTGGGGGACAATAACCATCAACCTGGATTCTGTGCAGAGGTAACCTAACATTTATGAAAAAGAGAAAACAAATATTTTTCTGGCAAATGCAGAGATTTGCTACTCATAGGTCTTCAATGAAAGGCTACTTTAATAAGCAAACTAAATCCAGGAGGGAGAAGTGGTCTGCAAGAAGCCGTGATGGAAGAGAGGAACTAGTTACACTGGACTCATCCAAACAATCCGGGACTATAAAAAAACAAAAACAGCCTGGGTGGCTCAGTCAGTTAAGCATCTGCCTTCAGCTCAGGTCATGACCCCAGGGTTCTAGGATCTAGCCCCTCATCGGGCTCTCTGCTCAGCAGGGAGTTTGCTTCTCCCTCTGCCTCTGCCTGCCTCTCTCTCTCTCTCTCTCTCTCTCTCTCTCTCTCTCTGTGTCAAATGAATAAATAAAATCTTAAAAAAAAAAACAAAGCCTACCACCGCCCTATGACATTTTTTTGATAATGTGTTTCAAACTGATAGAATAAAATGCTAGACAACAACAGTCAGTAGGAGAAGAGATGAAAAGCATTAAGCATTCTCAGCCTATAGTACAGTTTGAGAGGAGGCCAGAGTTACTGACCACCTTTATACTTTGGTGCCTGAGATGCGAATGTTAAAAATTTAACACTACTACTAAAATTGTGGAAACGGAATATATGACCTCTAAATTAACAGAACTGGACGGAAGTAGGTGTAAACAATCCTTCAGTAATATAATAGGAGACAGAAAAGGAAAAGTATTTAAAAATAGCAATGGTAAATAGAGTTCAAAACTTTACGGGCGCCTGGGTGGCTCAGTTGGTTAAGCGACTGCCTTCGGCTCAGGTCATGATCCTGGAGTCCCGGGATCGAGTCCCACATCAGGCTCCCTGCTCAGTGAGGAACCTGCTTCTCCCTCTGGCCCTCCTCTCTCTCTCTCTCTCTCTCTCATTCTCACTCTCTCAAAACTTTCAAAAGTCAAAATAAATGTAAATGGGTAAAACTAGTTGGTTAATAGGCAGCAATTACAAAGTTTTAAAAATCGAGGCATATTTGCTCTATGATGGGCACTTGTGAAATATAACATGGAAAATTTTAAAGTAAAGGTAGAGGAAAAAATATGCCAGGAAAATTTTAACCAAAAGAAAACAGATATAGTAATTTTGTCTTAGACAAATCTGAGGCTGTACACAGTTGAATAGACCCAACAAACTAACCTCAAAATGTGTAATGCAAAAACTGACGGAATTACAAGGAGAAATGGAAAACCCATGATTCCACTAAGTTCTTAAAACCTCTCTGAGAAACAGAAATACTGAACAAAAACTATTTATCATAATATGATGTGACATCAGTTAATAAGCTTAATCTAACTGACATATCCAGAACACTATACCCAATACATTATTTTCAAACACATATGTGATTTTTACAAAAACTAACCATGCATGAGCTCATGAAGAAACTTCACATGGAGGAGAATCAATAGGACACAGATGGCTCTTTTTGACACCGGTGCAATAAAATCAGATATCAATAAGAAACTATCCTTCCTCAAGCATTTGGAAAGTAAACCACACACACGCCAATCAAAACATGTGTCTAAATAACTTAGTAATAAAAAACAGAAACAAAAACAAAACCCATAATGCAAATTATGGACTATTTTGGATAGGCTGATAACACAAAACTGGAAGCAAAATGTGTGCAACAGTGAAAGCAGAAATCGGAGAGGAGCCTTCACCCTCTGTGCCTACGACAGGGTGGAAGAGCGAAGCTTGCCACAGAAGGAAGGAACGGCACGGAGTAAGCTCCAGGGGGTTAGGTCAACAACACACGAACAAGTGATCTATCCCAAAACGTTTAGGAAAAGCTTAAAAAAATTAAACAACCACTTATATATGTTAAAAAGAAAACATTTTAGCAAGCTAGCAGTATAGGGAAATGTTCTTAACCCAGTAAGACATATCTAACAAAATGTTACAATACACATCTTCATGGCGAAAAGCTAGTTATTCTCACTGAAGTTAAGGAAAAAACCCAAGGACACTTGGAATCGCCATTTTTGCTTATCATTGTAATAACGGAGGTGCTAGCCAGTGAAAGAAGAAAAATAAAAGAGAACGCACAAGAACTGTAGAGAAAAAACAGAATTTACCATCACGTTCTGGTAGTAATTCTTTTAGAATTTCTATGAAATAAATTTACAAACTATCAGAATAAAAATCAAGCAAAGTCACTGAATTCAAAAGCAAAACACAAAAAAATCAGTAACATTCATTTATACTGAAATGGAAACATCTATGAGAAATTTTCAAAAAAAGATATAATTCCACAAATAAAACAAGAATAGCCATAAGCTGGTATTTATAGAAGCTGAGAAACAGACAGGTGTGTTCATTACACCAGTCTGTCTACTTTCGTATGTTTAAAATTTTCCATATTGAAAAGTGAAAACCTAAAAATAAAAAGTGATAACATTCAGAATAACAAATCTATTAGTGTACCTCAAAACATATCTTACAGAGATGTGAAAGAACTTTAAAGTTATTTAAAATTTATTGAACATTAAAAAACATGAAAAAAGAAGTGACCGTATTCATGAAGCAAAGCTTTGATGTCATGATGTAGTCAATTTTCTCTCAAATTATTTATTTCTATTTTTTTTATTTTTTCCCTCCAATTAATCTCTAAGTCCCCACAGGATATTTTGCAGAACTTATCAAGATTATTCTAAAGTTCATTTGAAATATTAATGTTTCAAGAACAGTCTAGAGAATTTTTTTTAAAAGATTTGATTTATTTATTTGAGAGAGAGAGAGAGACTGAGAGATAGAGAGCACGAGAGGGAAGAGGGTCAGAGGGAGAAGCAGACTCCCCGCTGAGCAGGGAGCCCGATGCGCGACTCGATCCCGGGACTCCAGGATCATGACCTGAGCTGAAGGCAGTCACTTAACCAACTGAGCCACCCAGGCGCCCTCCAGAGAATTTTAAAGGAGAGTAGGGAGAGGAACAGGGGAAATTAATGTTCTCCGAGCACTTAGCACGAGCTGTCCAAAGCACTCTCCATATATTATCTCATTTACTCCTCCCTGCACCCCTGTGGGAGCAGATACTACTATGATCACCATTTCATGGAGGGAGAAACTGGGGGAAAAACCTTGCACAATTTTTGTGAGGTTTAAGGTGACCAATCTTCATGGTTTGCCCAGCACTAAGGGTTTCCAGCAACATGGGATTCTCAGTGCTAAAACTGGGAAATTCCTGACAACATAGGATATTGACCTACTTCCCAAGGTCACGTGTAACTGGGTGGCAGACTGATATGTAAACACTGGCAAGCTGACCTCAGTGTCTGCCCTCCGCACCACTATATGCCAACCAATCTGAACACGTAGGGCTGAATACAAATTACAGAAACCTGAACACAGGAGGATGCTGGTGACAGGATAAATAACTGTCCAACGGAACTAGGAACCCAGAAGCATATCTGTCTGTACTTGGTATTTATCAGAAGGGAGAAAGGATTCAATAAATGTTAAGCAGGATGATTGGTTATCCTATCTATATGTAAAAAAAAAATAGGTGCTGACTTCATACAATAAATAAAAAATAAAGTCCAGTTATACTAAAAGTGAACACCAAAAAGTTAAAATTTAAAAGAAATTAGTATTATATTATTATTATTATTATTATTATTATTAGTGGGCTCCATGCTGGGAATTAAACACAGGGCTTGAACTCCCATCCCTGAGATCAAGACCTGAGCTGAAATCAAGAGTCTGGCACTTAACCGACTGAGGCAGCCAGGCACCCCCTAGAAGAAATTATTTTTAATCTCTACTGGAGCTTAGGAAAGAAAAAGATATTTAACCAAACCTAGGAAAATGGGAAAATAGGAAAACTAAACAACTCAAAGAAGAAACAAAGAAAACAATATAGACACATAAAAAGAGACTTAGAGTCTCTAGTAATCAGGAAATTGACAATTAAAATAATGAAATAGTTCATATCCAGCTTGGCAACAGTTAAAAGTCTGAAATTGCCAAGTATTTGCAAAAACACAGGTAACCAGAACTTTCTAACAAGTAGGCATGTCAATTGGTACAACCAATTTAGAAAGCAGTGGAGCAAAACATGGAAATGGAAAATTGGCATACTACGCAATTCATTTGTAATAGATTCCCTAGAACTCATGCCTGTATAAGGAGACAGTACAAGTATCCCTGCTCCACTAGTATCAGGAAGTTGGGGAAAACAGATATTTATCAATAGGAATTTATGGCTCATTCAATTAAAAGGAATGAAGAAAGCGTATGTATCAACATGAATAAGTCTTTAATTTTTTTAAAGATTTTATTCATTTATTTGACAGAGAGAGACACAGCAAGAGAGGTAACACAAGCAGGGGGAGTGGGAGAGGGAGAAGCAGGCTTCCCGCGGAGCGGGGAGCCCGATGCGGGGCTCGATCCCAGGACCCTGGGATCATGACCTGAGCCGAGCCACCCAGGCGCCCCATGAATAAGGCTTTAAAAATATTGATTTAAAAACAGCAAGTTGCAGAAGCCTGTTGTATACGGTAGGGTACTCTTCACATAATATTTAAATACAAAAAATATTGAATATTGATTAGGGATATGTAGGAGATGAGACTGCCCAATTTTTTAAGCAGTTGTCTAGAAGCTGAGTTCTTAATGTAGCCTTGGGAAGACATAAAAGCTTAAAAGATAAAAAATGTCAATATGATGTGGAATTATTCAGGTTCTCCATCCCATCAGTTGGAGACAAGGTATATTGGGCATAACACACAAGGATGCAGAATGAAAAATGAGCTGGAGGAAGTATGAAGATTGAAATGGCAGCCTGTCAGACAGCATGACATTCAATGCCCACATTTCAATTGGCAAATGAAGTGTATTTGAACTGTATTGCCATTCTGCTTAAAACTAAGCTAAATCATAATCTCATTGCTCTAGATGTTTTAAATTACACCAAAGACAGAGTACACAGACTCAAAATGTTCCCCAGAGTTAGGTTAAGACCTAGTTTCCATCATGAGACAGCCTAGAGACTGCCCTACATCTACAACTAAACAGATACCCACCATCTGAAGCTGTGGTTTCCTCCTCTGTAGAGTGAGGGTAACAGCAGGACCTGCTGCAAGACTCTCACATGAGGATGGTATGAGATGGTATGTGCAAAGATCTTAAAACTGTCCCTGGCACCAAAGCACTCAATAAATGCCTTTTTAAGTAACTATGTGCTGGTATAAACACTTCAGGTTTAATAAAATACCAAACAAACACATAAAGAAATAGCTACTCAAAATGCATAGAAACAATTTCTTGAAACATTCTGTCTATATCACATCAACTGCACTTTCTCAATCCCAGGGAGCTGATAATTAAAGAACTGTACATACCACAGAGTTGTTTAATACAGCTCCCAGTGGGGACACAGCCAAAGGGCTACGGGGCTAGCCATTTGGTATACAAGAAACATCTGAAAATGTTTCTCACACCTGTCTTTATAAATCATAGATACCACAGGAACAGTTCAGCTTAAAAAGGCTCTTGGAACACAAAACAAAAAAAAAATTTTTTTGCAATTTTAATGAGTTCATTACGGCGTCTTCTACACCAGGAAGAAAGATGTTTAGCATCTTTACGTGATGCAGTTGCATTGCTTTAAAAAATCTTCAGTTTCCACAGCTGCAACATCTATCTAATTAAGTATATATTGACTTTCAGCATTTATAGATTTTAAAAGAAAGTTTTAAAACATTTAAAAATGGATGTAATTTTTGTTTCCACAAGGAAGGAACAGAAAGAGCCAAATGACAATTAGGAGAAAGAAAGCGTATCTATACGTAGGGAGCGGTAACAGAAGCATGGGCTGACTTCTGAATGTACGTGGCAGACCCACAGGTGTTTAACTGCACTCCCTCCTGAAACCCCACAATAAGGAATAATAATACTTTTTAAAAACAACGCATTGGCTAGAAGATAGCAGGTAAGAGAGAGCACCAGAGCTTTCAAAGATGGAAGAGGGTAGATAAGTGGTTCCTTACTTAGCGGAGAAGAAAGGGCTGGAACCCTGCTGCTTAGAGCGGAGGCAAGCCATTGAGAAGGTGAGATGGATGAGCAGAAGCTGAAAATACTTGGGCACGGGAGGCAGGAGCACCTCTGACAACCAAGACAGGTTGAGCTGAAATATCATCCAAGGAGAAGTTAGGAGCCCTAGAGCCCCTGCAAAGCCACCATGGTGAGGGGACGGCCCCCTCCTCTCTGACAGATGAGGAGATGTCTTTTCTGGAGACACTGAAGCAGAGAAGTTCTGTGCTCCAGGACCTCAGGGATAGCTGAGGGAGGGAGGGGAAGCAAGATGCCAAATTGAAAGCAAAAGGATGCATTAAAAAAAAAAAAAAGTAAAGCACACTTAAGAGTGAGACATCCACTTTAACCCTGTTCCCCTTTGCTCAGCTCACAGACTGTCTAGTCAGCCTTCAATCTCCTCAGCAGGAGGATGCATGGTTCTCCTCTGGGAAAACAGACCAGCCTAAGAAAGAGGATACAGTCAATGATATATGAAGGTCCCTGCAACAAAGTGGTGCTCTGGAAGCACACAGAACTTTCAATCAGCCTCTTAGTGTCTCATTATTAAAGATAAACAACCAAAATTCAGACATCTGAAGAAATTCAGAGATTATAACAATAGGGGGTGGGAAAGAATCTCAGAGCTAATGATGAGAATGAAGTGAGCAAAAAAAATGCTCAAAAAATAAAAATTAATATGCTCCAAGAGTTCACCAAAATCTTACATTTTTTACAAAAAAAAAAGAAACAGAACACTACAAAAAAAAAAAAAAGAAAGAAAGAAAGAAAAGAAAAAAGAAAAGGAGCATTTGTAGAACAAAAAACATCTCCTGGAAATTATCTGGTAGAAATAAATAACTCAATAGCAAGGTTGGAAAATGAAACTAAACTCTCCCAGAAAGTAGAACAAAAATACAGAGATGAAAAATAAATGAGGAAGTTAGAGAATATTTCCAAGAGATTGAGACAAACATCCAGCTAATAGCAGTCTCATAAAAAGCATACAATGGAATATTATGCAGCCAAAAAAACCCCACAAAATCTTGCTATTTGCAATGACGTGGATGGAACTAGAGGGTATTATGCTAAGCAAAATAAGTCAATCAGAGAAAGACAAGTATCATATGATCTCACTGATATGAGGACTTCTTAATCTCAGGAAACAAACTGAGGGTTGGTGGAGTGGTGGGGGGTGGGAGGGATGGGGTGGCTGGGTGATAGACATTGGGGAGGGTATGTGCTATGGTGAGCGCTGTGAATTGTGCAAGACTGTTGAATCATAGACCTGTACCTCTGAAACAAATAATACATTATATGTTAAAAAAAAAAAAAAGATAGTAGGAAGGGAAAAATGAAGAGGGGGAAATTGGAGGGGGAGACAAACCATGAGAGACTATGGACTCTGAGGAACAAACTGAGGGTTCTAGAAGGGAGGGGGGTGGGGGGATGGGTTGGCCTGGTGATGGGTATTAAGGAGGGCACGTATTGAATGGAGCACTGGGTGTTATACGCAAACAATGAATCATGGAACACTACAGCAAAAACTAATGATGTAATGTATGGTGATTAATATAACATAATAAAATTTTTTTAAAAAGCATGACAAGAAAAACAGCAAGGAAGAAATAATTGAAGAAATAGTACAAGAAAGTGGACTAGAATTTCATAGCATGAATTTTCAAACTGAAAAGAGCCACAGAGTTCCCAGCATGGTAACTGATAAGAACTTAGTTAAACTAAATCATCATGAAATGTAAAAATACTAGGGATAAAAAGATGATAATAGCTTCCAGGGGGAAAAAAATAGTCTACATTTAAAGGACTGACAGAGTGCTATCAAGTTCTCAAGACAGTAAAGAAATATCTTATAAAGCACTGAGGAAATAGGACTTCCACCTTGGAATTTTATACCTAAACAAACTAGCAGTCAAGGGTGGAATATATACACATATTTTTATGCAAGGTAGGGCAGGCACATATTCTGACCTTTCTTACTCACAGAACTCTTTTATTTAAAATACCAACGTGCACAGCTAAAAATATGTACTTTTCTATTTCCCCATGCAGTTAGCAGCGGCCCTGTGTCACAAGCTGATTAAGAGAAAATCTGCTACAAAGGTTTCTGGAAGTATTCACATTTTCCTGCTAAAAGACATCTGGCAGGCTCTGTTCTTTATCTTTACCTTTTCTACCCTACTATGGCCTAGAATTCAGACATAATGCTAAAAGGCAGAGCAGCTATTATGAGACCGGGGGCAGAAACATAAAGGCAAAAGTCGACATGTAAGGATGCCAGTTACGAACAAAAGTAAAAGCCTGGGTCCCTGAGAGTCTCATGGACCCCACTACACCAGCTACTATGCTGCTTACTTCACAACTGCGTGTCATATAAAGCTAAAGAGAAAGAAAATCTGTAGTCAGGTTTTCTGTTATTTGTTGAATATTCCTAGCAAGTTATCAAGTGGTTTCACCTCCCATGCACCCTTCCTCAGGAAGTTACTAGAAGATGTGCTTCACAAAAATAAGGAATAAGCTAAGAAAGAGAAAGTTATGGTGCTCAAAAGACAGGTGATCCCACAGAGGAAGGATGCAAAACAAATTACAGGTATCTTAGTAATAAGGGCAGCTGTACTATATCCTAAAAAAGTAACCAGTTTATATTGGAACAAAAGAATAAAGGGCTCCAGGAGTGAGAACTCTAAATAAAAATAATGGACAGATTACCTGATGTGTTTGATCACGTTGAAAGGAATTTAATGGTTCTCCCAGGAAGTCTGGGAGGCAGAGATTGGTACACAGGAAATAAAGCAAAAACAGGTTTTCTTTTAGGAAAAGCAATTATTAACTCTAGGAAAAACAAAAAGTTGCAAGAGGTATGAAATGGAATCACAAAACACTGTGTGGCTCGACTGTGAACAATATTCGCAAAGTCTTTATAGTGCAAACATTGAATTTTGTTTTTTAAAAATTATGGCAACACTATACTGGAAAGTTGGAAAGAAGAGACGCTAGTGTGGCTGGAGTAGAATGAGCAAGGGGGGGGGACAGTAAGAAAGGCGATCATAGAGGAAAACAGGGATTAGGTTATCCAGAAGTTTGAATTTTCTTTCCTAAGAGCCGTAGAAAGCCACTGGAGAGTTTTAAACAGGAAACCAGCATGATCCAACTCATGATTGAAAATTATGACTTTGGCTGTAGTATTGGGAAGAATACACTGTGCAGGGGCAGGAGGGAGAGCCAGCAGACCAGTTAGGAGGCTACGCTAGCAGGCATACGAGGCTTCTGTGGAAGAGAGAAAAAGAAATAAAAAAGGAGGGCTGCGTTGGGGAAGGCATACTTCGAAATGGTGGGAAGAGGGGAGATGAGAATACATATTGGAGGTTGGTGGCTTTTAGAGACAATGGGATGACTTTCCATGTGTTAGCATGAGACATCTGGAGAGGCAGAGGGTGTTATTACTGAGTTGGGAAGACTGGAGGAGGAATGGATTTAAGAGTAGAGGGTTTGGGGTCTAGGGTTGTTTTGGACCTGCTGGGTACCAAGTAGGCAACTGTTCTGGGTTATGGGGGTAACACACAGGAAGACAACCCCCAGGACATACTCTGCCTTCAACAAGTAGTAATTCCTCCTTTTCTCTTGTCAGCACAAAGACATGTTTTATTATATGCTTGGATTTTTAAGCAACTGCAATGCTATGATTTGGGGCACTGACTGATTTAAGAATTGATACTGAGAATTCAAAGATAAACAAGCAGTGAATGCCAGGATACCACAACCTATACCCCATTCAAAATGTTTAGGTCTAACTGGTTTTCTGAGTCAGATCTACCCCAAGGAAAATCTCTATCAAAGCTGCAGTCATAAAATAATAAAAGTCCCCCACTCTGTGAAATAATTTCCCATTATTAGCTTGATTTAGTCAACATTTTCTTCTAAAACAAAGAATTAATATTCTCCATGCTCAGTGGACTTCTATGTGTATAGAGCATATGCCAAGTTAAGGACCACACTCTGAGACTGTTTGAGTTTTAAAAAGTTCCTTCTCAATAAACATTCAAAAGGACCAATTTGTACAAAAGTCTTTCAAAAACACTTTTGATTACTGTTATTTTCATTTGCAGGTCATAGAGCTCTTTAAACAGCGGTATTCTTTCTTGGTTTCCCCATTGTTTTTCATTGCTTTGTGCAATCCTTTTATTTAATCATTAATTCCCCAATTGGTCTTCATTGCTGTGTGGATTTTAACGAGAGCTGGGTTTTAGCCACATTACAGTAGATGTGCTGGGGGTGGAGGGTACCAGTGGCAATTGCAAAATAAAACGTACCATAAAGTGGTAACGGCTCATGATTGAGGCCAGTTGTTGAAAAATAAATGCCTGTTACCGAGAACCATAGAAATTCAGAGTTGGAGGCCAAGGCAAGCCATTCATTGGTAGGCCGACAGCGCCTCTAGCGGCAGAAAGACCGCGTTGGCGGCTTCCAGGAGAAGCTTCCGAATTTTTAAAAAGGCACCTGCTGGGTGAGTCCTCATTATGCAAAAACAAAGGCTCCACAGGTGCCCAATTTTAAGGGGATACGACTCGAGGAAATCTCGATCCATAAAACAGCTATAATACCTACATTTTAGTTTAACTTCGAAATGAGGTGTCGCTTTACACAGGTTGATTCAAGGATTATTTATAGCCGAGAAACTGACGAAGTAGCAGGAGGCGGAAAAATTCTGCTCAAGTTTGGCTGCTACAGACAACGAGGGAGCGGAATAAAAAAAAAAAAAAGTGGTAAAGAAAACTAAAGAAGTAGGTGAAGAGTCAATTTTTTAAAAATGGAGACCAATGTGGAACGCAGCAGGCACACCTGCGGAGAAGGGGATGGCTCACCTGTGTGGTTACTGTGCCTCCCCCCAGTGTATTCTTGGGGGAGGTGGGCTGGAAAGGAAACTTCATGGAGGGCTGACTCAGAACTTGGAAAGTGGGGAGCGGATTCGCTAAGGGAGGGTGTCAGGAAGAAGACCCGGTGCACATCATCCCGAGCGACACGTGTAACTGTCAAGACTCAGACACTTTGGCAAAGGACACCCGAAAGGGGAGGGGAGCCGAGACCAGCCGTGGTACCGGGCTACCCGCGGGTGTCTTGCGGGCCCCGAGCCAAGTGTTCCCTCCTCGCCCACCCCCACCTCCCCCCCGGGGAACTGGCACCTTGGGGAGGAGGGGCTCCCCTAGATGTGCCCCCGCGCGCCGCGCCGCCCCGCCGCTTGGCGTTCCCCCCTCCACTACCCAGTGCGGCGCGAGGTGCCCCCGGGGGGGACGATCCCCAGCCCGCGGACGGCCGCGGGCGGCGGGCGGGAGAGGAGGGCCGGGGCCCGGCGGGAGAGCCTCCGGGGCTCGGCGACTTACCTCGGGCCGCGGGGGGCGCCAGCAGAGCCCCGGCCAGGGCGAGCAGGAGGGCGCGGGCGGGGGGCGCGGGCGGCGGGCGCGCTGCCATGGTCGCCGGCCTTCGGTGCAGCAGCTCTCGGGGCAGGGCGGCGAGCGCTGCACCATCCCACGCGGGCGCCGAGCGGGGCCCGGGCCGCGCGACCCGAGGGATTTCCTGCCGCAGGGAGTCAGCCCCGAAGCCCTCGCGCAGCGCCCGCGCCGCCGAGGAGCGAGTCTAGGCTTTCATTTTTTTAAAAAAAAAAGTTTTCCCCCCGGTGTGTGCGTGTGTGCGCGCGCGCGCGGCTCTGGCACGAGCCAGCCTTGACCGTTGCAGTAAATGAGCAAACTGTCCGAGTTGGCCCGGGGACGAGGAAGATCGTTAGTGAGAGAAGGCAGGCCTGTGAAATGGATCCACGGCCAACAGTCACCGTTCTCATTACCACGGAACAAATTATCGTCTCCCCTGCACCCCCGCCCGCCGGCGGCGTCCCGCGGGTCCTAGAGACCGCTCAGGGGGCCCCGCCAGGGTCCCGCCCAGAACCGGCGCTAGCCCACCGCCGCGGGCGGGGGAGCTGGGGGGGCAGCTCGGTGCCGGGCGCCTCGCGGGCCGCGCGCCCCGGCCGCACAGACGTGGCTCGGTGGCTGCGCGGGCGCCCGGAGCGCACACTTCCCCGCCCCGGGATGATGTGGCCGCGGGGCCCCGGGCGCCCGGCTGCCAAGAGCACACGCGGCTGCACGGTCCAGCTTTCCAGGCTGAGGCTGGAAATGATGACTCGGCTGCTCGCTCCCCGGCTCGCCGGGAACCCGCGCAACGCGGGTAGCAGGTCTGAAAGGCGGTCCGGCGCCCGGGCGGGCGTCCCCGGGCCTGTGCCCTCAGCCCCCACACGGACACCTCGGGCCTGAGAAATAATCGGACTCGCAGGCACGCGACGACGTCTGGGCATTACGTTTTTGGTGTACTGCTTTAGGGTTTACGTTGATACGTTGGCTCCCGTTTCTTTCCCTATGGCATGGGACCCAGAAAAGGGTGTACCTCGTGGTTTCCCCATCTTTCCTGAGCATGAGAAGCATCTGAGTGCGTCTGTGGGAAATACAGATTCCCGGGCGCCCTTTCCCCGCCTGTGGCTGGAGACTCTGCAGGCCACGGAGCCAGGGCAGCGCCGGGTGTCTGGGAAACCAGGGCGAAGTCAACGGAGGGCCTTGCCTTGAGTTGAGTCCTGGTTCTTGGCAGTCTCCGCCCTTTCCGCCAGAGAGCCTTTCCGCCATCACAGCCACGATGTCGTTTTGATAACAGGACTTGTCGCCCTCTCCCAGACGGTGGGGGATCCACAGAGACGCAGCTAGGCTCCCTGAAGGAGCGAGGTGTATTAAGGATCGTTGCTAGCACCCACCAAAGATAGAATTTGTCCTGTGACTTCTCACCAATTCCTGACACCACCCGCGTTCCAAGGGCCAGTTAGCCAGGGTTTGAGGAAACTCCCCTTACTGTCTTTTGCTATGGAAAGTCGCTTTCCTATCTCCCACCCGCTCCCAGGGTTTTGCCGCGTTCTCAAGAACCGCGTCAACCCTCCCAACAAAGTACAGGCCTTTAAAAACAAAACCAAACAAACAACAAGAAAACCCTGAAAGCCAGAGGCACTGGCCAAAGGAAAGGGCCCACCTTCTCTGTGCCAGGGCACCCCAACACTCCATCCGGAAACACGGCCCAGTTTAAATCCCACCCTACTTAATCCTTACCCCTCTACCTGGCCTTTCTCTGTTCATTCATTCCCTCAACAATTAGCAATGCTGTGTTAGGGACTTGGGAAACCAAATGAAGGAGAAATGCCTTTTGCCTTCAAAGACTTTTCTGTCTTTTAGGACAAACTGATAAATCAGGACTATTGAACACTGTGACTGGTTACTTAACCTACTTAATTATCACTGGGTTGCTTGTTAACCACCATATTATTTACTAACGGACTTCATAGGATCCCAGTATTGTGCCAAAGTAATGCAGACAGTGCATTATTTCAACTTAAAATCCTGAATATACAGATGAAGAAACTCGTGTATAAAGGTTAAGAGGCTTCCCCATGGTCACAGGGTTAAGGAGTAGGTCACAGCTCACACCACATCTGTTAGCAAATACAGCCTGTGTCTTTAACTCTGACTTCTAAGCTTCAGGTTCAGCATCTGTTAAGTGAAAGTAAAAGACAAACCTCCCAGATGGTAGAGAGCGTTAAATAAGCTAATACAGTGCCCCACCCCAAACCCACGGGATTCCTGACCTTTGTTAAGAATTCAAATCCCCTGGTATTTGCACTGGACATTATTATTAGGACGGTCTGGGAAGTTTGGGCAAGTACTCAAGTGGTTCTGATACTTTGGTTCCCAGAACGTTCAGAAACACTGGGCAAGGGAATTAAAAATTGTTTCCTTTGAAGTCAGTGGGACAGACTAGTTTGAGGATGAGTCTAGCTGCTGGCCTCTTGAATCTTTCTGACTGGGCAAATTTTTTATTCATAATGGACCTCATATGTGCTGCGTGCTGGGCTGGGGGCTTTCTATACTTTCCCTTCTAATGATCCATTTCTCTTTTGCTCTTCCATATGTTACTCTTGACTGTGGAAGTCCAGTTTTGTTTTGCTTTTTAACCTGGAAGTTGCAAGGCTCTTTCCAAAGTGTTACATGTACCCCAAGACTGTCCTTGGTTTGTTTTTGACTGAATGAAAGAAAACAGCCAATGCAGGAGGGGAAAAGTAAGACAGGAAAGAAAATCCTAGCCTCAGCCCTGGTGTCTCAACCATTTAATCCCCCATCTCTGTGAAACAAGGAGTCTGGACTGACACTCCATCCATAAAGACGTCATGCTCATCCATAACAGCCGGCTAGGCAGAGAGAATCTTCCACCCAGCAGATGGTTGGCCTCTGGATGGGAACTCTGCCTCCTCATCCACAGGAAATGGAAGCCGACGTGGCATTCAATACTGGATTGTTAGGTCATGGTATAGGGTCAGAGGCCAGGATCTGCTCATTAAAATTTCAGATAGATGGCTTGTTGTCCCTTCCTTTCCAGAAGAATTGACCTTTGCGATACCGTTTCCTGTGTGCTATTTTTGCTGAACAGCCTGGGCATTCATGAGCAGGGCACTTATTACTTACCCAAGCTCACATTTAGCTCAATCCACTTTGAGTACAAGCAGATGAGAAATGGAGGCAGATTTTCCTAAGTCAGGACTTTACAGGTAGCCACTCCTGACTCCTGTAACGGGTCAGCCTCCCTGCAGCTCGACCCACTGATGGAGCTTCCGACACAGGCTCACAGAACAGCTTTTATCTATCCAAGCACAGTTCCCGAGGCTTGCTGCAAAAGTAAATAAACATAATTGCCCCGTAATGAAGATTCTTGGATATCTTTTTAATTTCATCTCTTGGGGGGCTTGAAACTCATGACCCTCTCAGTCCATGATGACATGGGGTCCATTTTCTTTTCATAGATCTCACTTCGAGAATCCGTGCTTCACTTCAAGAGGCTTCTCAGTTCTCACTTCAAGAGCACCCAAGAAAGAAGAATGCTTTGGGGCAATCGGGCTCGTGGGTGCTCTGGGTCAGAAGGGACATGGAAAATCATTTAGGCCAGCTCCCTTCAACCCCATCTATACTCACCCGTGGCACCCTGCCAACTGACCATCCAATATCTCCTCATATACCTACTGTGATGGGGAACTCATCACTCATTACTCAAGAGAGCCCATTTTTAAGTACCCCAAGTGACTGACAACAGCCAGGAGGAGGAGAGAGCCACCCCATGGCCAACATGCCAGCCGTGGAGACACCCGCCCCCCCCCGCCAGCTGCATTTGCCTATCCTTTCCCACTATCACTGGGGCAGCCTGGATAAACAGGCAGTACTCAAAAAAAGGCAAACTGGGAATCTCAAAAATAAACATGAACTCCCAAGAATGACCAAATATTTGAAGATCCTCCTTCATTCAAGAACTAAAGCTTAATCTCCTTCCCTTTCCGTGGAGGCTGGGCTGGGAGACTCATTCTAATGAATAAAATATGGCCAAAGTGACCGTGCATGAGCTCTGAGACTAAATCATGAAGGGCAGGAGTGACTCAGGTTGCTCACTCTGAAGAAAACCAGCTGCCATGAGGACACTCCAGCAGTCCAGTGCAATGCTGCATAACAAATTATCCCCCAAATTACTGGCTCAAAACAATAAATATTATCTTGAGCAGTTTCTGTGGGTGAGGAATTTAGGAGCAGCCTCGCTGGGTAGGGTGGCCATGGGGTCTCTCATACACTGCCCTGGGCTGCCAAATCTTGACTGGACTGGAAGCTCCACTTCCAAGATGGCTCACTCCCATGGCTGATTTGGGGGATAATTTGTTATGCAGCATTAGACAACTACTTCACACTTAACAAAGCAAACATTCCATTTCCACGAGAGAGTCTGCAAGGATTTTAATATCAAGGGTACCTCCCTTCTTGTTTGAGCTTTGAATATAAGTTATAGATGGACGCAGTGCGCCTGGGTGGCTCAATCGGTTGAGCGTCTGACTCCTGGTTTCGGCTCGGGTCACGATCTCAGGGTCATGGGATCAAGCCTGGCTCTGTGCTGGGCACAGAGTCTGCTGGAGTTTCTCTCTCTCTCCCTCTCCCTCTGCCCCTCCCCTACTCTCTCTCTCTTAAATCAATCAATAAATAAAATCTTTAAAAGATAATTTAAAAATTTATAGATGGGTGGCCACAGGCCTCAGCTATGTACCAGCATGATTATCAACCGTATCCTCCATTCACTCTCACAAGCATCACGGTTTGCAAACAAATTGTACCACTAGCCTATCTGTAGATTAACGTCTTTTAGGTGGTGTGTGGGGGCAGGAGGCGGAGGCAAGCATACAAGCTTGGTTCTACATCTTGACTCAGTTCCTCCTATGAATATGGTTGAACGTGGGACTGAACTTATGGTGCCGGATAGTCTACCTACTAGTCTAGCTATGGCCACCAAGGCAAACCGTCGAGGGGCGTCGACTTCCACAAGCTTTCCGTGAGTCTTTTCCCTCCCCAGTGAGCCAGGCACGCAGTGATCTGATCTAAACTGCCACTTCCGGACGTGGTGATACATTTTTTACCAGCTGCCAAAGAACCCGCAGGCATTTGCTGTTCACTATATCTTGAACACATCAAAGCGCAAATGTGATTAAAGGCCATGCTCGCTCTTGGATGGAGAGACCCAACCAGGAGAAGCAAAGATGCTCCCACCCGGCAAGGCTAGCCCCTCCCTCGTTGTGTTTCTGCTCCGAAAAGAGGCACAGGCTCCCAGCGGCCAGGAGAGCTGGGATTAGTGGGGCCTCTGGAGCGGAGCCAGGCCCTCCCTATCCACTGGCCTAGTCCCCAGCAGCTTTCCTCCCAGGGAGGGGTCAGCCCTATTTGACAATAACCCCAGGGAACGCCATTCCAAGACGTCCATATGTTTTTGAAACTCCCTCTTTACCTAATCTCTCTGGTGGCAAATTGGGCCATTTGCTTCTTCTTCTGTGCTCTTGAAATTGGAAAATAACTGGACCCCGACCTCTCTCTATGTATTTGAATGCAGTCCCCATTTCTTCTTTACTGTTTAAGGCAAATAAACCCCAATTTCCTTAACTTGTCTCTTGGGTCCTATTCTTGCTCTCTTCAATCATGGCTTTTGCTCTCCTTTGGATCCTTTCCAGTTTCCTGATTTCTCTTAAAACTGTGGAGGCAAAATGTGGCTGGGGAGTTCCAAGAAGGGTCTGCATGAGGCCACGGGGAGCAGAAGCTGCTTTGGGGGCTCGGCTTTATGGGCAGTGGGGTCTCTCTGCCCCTGAGACTCTTAACTCCTCTTGGGAGCCTGACTACTTTCTCCTCTGGGGGTGAGGGACGATTCTGGGTGGTTCTGGGGAGGCAGGCTGCTCTGATCCGGGTGTGTCTGGCCCTCCATCCCATCACTGCACAGCCTCGCTTGTGATACACGCAGCCCTCCCTCTTGACTGTACTTGCCTGAGCTTGCTCCCTGGATCTCAGTTTCTCTGCTTCTTTGATGGACACTTTTATGAGACCTCCTTTCTCCCCTTAACTACTCCTCACAGGACTCAGGCAGAAAAGCCAACTCAAATTTCTAGGGCCTGGGGTCCCTTGTTCTTCCTCCTACACCAAGCTCTGGTTTAGGATGTGATGGAGCTTTGATTTTGTAGCTGTGACCAAACATTTGACATTTTTCATCACCACCACGTCCTGGCCCAGCAGGGCCCCGGCTGCTGTAAGCCTACCAATACCTATCAGTGGGAAAGTGCCCCCCGCCCCCCATCTCCCTGGGTAGAAACATCCCCAGCATTCCTTTCCCCACCTAGTCTTTGGCAATATTCCTCAGGGAGTTTTCAGCTTTCTTTGTCCTAGGCTGAGCTGGAAAATAAAAAGAAGTTGAGCACTCATCCCCAGAGCCCCTTCTGTGTCCTGTGCTGGAGGTGAAGAACACAGACAACCGTCCCCATTCTCCTGAACCCCGTCCGGTGTGATACAGAGCATGGCTCTGAGCCTACCTCAAATAACCATAATGGACAGCCTCTGTCCTGAATCTATGTGCTCCATCCCAGGCCTTCCGGATCTCATCAACCCCAGCAAATCCTCCACATTATCCTCCTTTTGAAGGAGGAGATGGTGGGTCTGAGGAGTTACTTGGTCATAGACTTGGAAGTGATAGAGCTGGGATCGGAAGCTGAGTGCGTCTGACTCCAAGGATCCCCCATCTCCTCTCCTCCCTGCTGAGCCCTTCCTCTCTCTCTCCCTCGACCACACTGTTGCAATTCATATAGTTCTGTCTACTCAGCCTCAGGAAAGGCTCCTGAGTCTGCCTCCTCCCCCACTGCTCCAGCCCCAGGGCTGGGTTGCCATGGCGCCTCCCCTCCATGATAGTCACAGGCCCCTGGAGCTTGTGTTGCTCTCATTCCAGCTACTGCTATTGCAAAAGCACTTTTAAAATGAAAACCTGACAAAACTTCACTAAATCCTCACGGCCTTTAGTAATACATCAAATCTCCTTCATGGGATACACAAGGCCATTTGGGATTCGACCACAACCAGTGTTCCCAACCTCATCTCTCCCCTACCCGCCCCCCCGATACACAGCCCCATCCTTTAGCCACATGGGACCGCTTGACATTTGCAAAGGGTCTAACACATTGTGGTTTTCCGTGCTTCTCTTAACATCAGAATATCCTTCTCCTCCTTTCTGATCCACCCTTCAAAGCTCAGAGTGACACCATTTTCTCCGCATTGTTTTTTCTACGACTCTAGGCAAAATGGGAGACTTCCTCTCTTTGCTTGCACAGTTCTGTTCATCCAGTGCTGGTATCGGGTTTACCACCTTGTGCTATAATGATTGTTGTGTGAGCCTGCCTGCCTTACTTGACAGGGAGCCCCTTGGGGGTCAGGCCCCTTGACCTATTATATTTGATATGCCCACGCCTAGCCCAGAGCCTGGCAAAAAGAAGGGACAGGAATTTCTGGTTCAGTGGATAAATGAACCAATGTGTGACTATTCCCACTTGGGTTTTTAAGACTTTTCCTCTCCACACAGCCTTCCAATCCGGGCTCAAAAATAGTGATTCCATGTAAGCATATTTATTGCTGAGGTCCAAGAAGATAAGTAGGCAATATTTCATTTCTCTCCTAAACCATTCCCCCAATAACCTCTGTAATTATTCCAGTTAAGGCCCATTACCGTTGCAAATCAAGTTAGGACTGATTTCCACAGTGCTAGCAATCTGTACCAGGACATGTTTTATTTTTGAAAATCTTCCATTTTTAACCAAGTCTGTGACTTCTGGTACTATTTTTAAATTTAATAGAGAACAAAATCGAACTCTTTTAAAACTCCAAACAACCTCAGACTGTGTTTTGTTCTGGTAATCAGACAATGGATAAAGATTGTGGTTACTTGGAGGTATTGCCAACAATGGAAAAAAAAATAAGAGCATGAGTCAGAATAATTAGAATCCAGCAACGTGTGCTGGTAATAACTCAGAAAGTCACATAGAAGAGCCTTGGTCACAAAATCAAACTTGATGGTTTTTTAAAAAATTATAATCTATTAGAGAGCCTCTTCCACCTGGTAGAGTGCCAAGAAACTTTACAAAATCTAGTATTGGGAAATCAGAATCCTGCACCATCAGGAAAATGCTGTCACTCTGGGGGGCAGGATGCAAACAGTCTTGAGTGCCGTATGGAAAAATGACCCACGGTGGTGAGGAAGCAATGTATCATTGGAGAGGGTACTGTTAAAGTAGGGTAAAAGCCATCGCTCCAGCCTAATCCTGTTTGGCACATTTCCAGCAGCACCCTGGGTGGGGATGATGTGCAACAGGACTCCATGTCCGACTGCATCGCATTGGAATACCAGAAGCATTACCCATAGCGCCGGTTTGCTATTCAAAACCAGCTGCTTGTCCACCTCTCCATGGAGGCAGGAAGGTACCCTGCTTATTCATCCCTCAACAGAACACTGCCCCCAGTCCTGTGTTGGGCATCCTCATGACATTAGGCTTAAATCTGCCAGCTCAGTCCCCATGCCCAGCAACCATGGTCTCCATCCTAGGAGTGGCCATCCTAGAGCGGGAAAATGCAGGCAGTCAACAATGGTACAAGAGAGTGTCCCTGTCACTCTCCCACCCCCGCGAAGAATGGTTCTTTAGGCCTTAAGAGAACAGGGTTTAGACCAAGGGTCTACACGTGAAATCTCTCTAGAGCTGAACCCCACCCCCTTCTTCTGCTTAGATTTGTGACAATTGACCTATTTTACCACTCTTGCACCGCCCTACTTTGGAGTTCTATTTTGGAAAGTGACACAAAAGTCTCTTGTACCCCATGCAGAAGATGAACCACGTGCACAGGTGCCCATGTGCACACATCCCCAGAAATCAAGGCTGTGGCAGTTTTCCACACAGGAGCTTTATTTTCCTATCACAAAACAAACAAACAAACAATAAAACTTGCCAGCACTTTAAAAAGTGTCAACAGTCCTTTCAGAAGTAAAAATACATATATGTTAGGGCACCCGGGTGGCTCAGTCGGTTAAGCGTCTGCCTTCGGCTCAGGTCATGATCCCGGGGTCCTGGGATCAAGCCCCACATCGGGCTCCCTGTTTCTCCCTCTCCCTCTGCTGCTCCCCCACTCATGCTCTCTCTCTCTCTCTCTCTATCTCAAATGAATAAATAAAATCTTTAAAAAAAATACATATACATTAATTTACTAGAGGCTTCTTTTCTGGTAAAATACCTGCAGGGTGATGCCAATGGGTGTGGGCGCAAAGCCTCGTCTTCCACACAGAAGCCAGAAACTGATGTAGAAGCCGTGGCCGATCGAGAAGCAAATGCCCTCCAAACACGCGCCCTGCTTCGTGCCGCTTTCGTCTGAGTTCTGGCCCCACCGTAACCAGTGGGCTAACATTACATGTCTGTTCTATAACAGAGTGACAGTCTGGGTAGCAGACGACCAGCATCTGGCTCCCAAGCGCTGGGTCTAGGTCGGCCAACAACGATGCTATGATAACAGTGATTGCCATTTGCTGAGCGCTTCTTACGGTCCAAACACCGTACGCATGCGATCTATAAGCTTCTCTATGACCCTGGGAGCTGTATTTTATGTAGTTTCCCATTTTACGGATGAAAAAACGCAGGACCAGTTTACACTCAATTATTCAAGCCCTCCTACCTACTAAATAGCAAACCCAAACGAGGACTCCCACCCAGGTCTGCCCAATACCAGCGTCTGCTTTTCTCCCCCTAAACCACACTGCCTCTTCTAAAAGCAGATTCCACCCAGATTTAGATTTAAATCCCGTGATCATCCTCCTGCCAGTAAGCCGTTTGGTTTCTGTCCCTTATCACCTACAAAATGGGAGTGCTCTTTAGCATTGATAGATTTTTCGGTCAATTAAAAGGGGAAAGATATTAAATGCAACATGGTATCCTGGATCAGATTCTGGAACAGAAAAAGGGCATTAGTGTAAAAACTAGTGAAATCTGAATAAAGTCTGGAGTTTAGTTAAGTCATGTACCAGTGTTGGTTTCCTGGTTTTGACAAATGTACCATGTTATTATTTTCGATGTTTACAGTAGGGAAAACTGGATGAGGAGTATGCGAGAACTCTCTGTACTATCTTTGCAACTTTTCTGTAAGCCTGAAATTATTCCAAAATTTAAGCGTGTTTTTTTAAAAAAGAGATATCTAAATAAATAAAAGGAAAAGAATGGAAAAGTAGTAGGTCTTTTCCTGGGGCTTCGGATTGTTGAGATTTGAACCATTTATTGTGGGCTGGACAGAGATGTGGACTGACATTTTTAATGATACATCAATGCATTAGGATGAGCACATTTATTTAAATGCATTTATTTAAAAGTGCTACCAAATGCATTGCTGTTTTCTTGTCCTTGTATATTTTTTTAATAAAATCCCAAAGTGGCTCTCTTAAGTGTAAACATTTTTGACATTACAAAGTGGTCTCAAAAGCTAAGTGGAGAAAAGTGTGGATAGTATGCTACCATCACATCCAAGAAGATGTGATATGAAAATATGTATATGTGTATAATATTATGCTATTATTATATTGTTTTTTTAAACAAAAGGATAAACCATAAAATTTGTTAAATGATTCCTTATAAGGGAAGGAAAGGATCATGACAGAGACGGAGGAGTAGACTCCTCCGAATATACTTTTGTTTGTACATTTGATTTTGAAACCATGAAAACATTTACACAGTTATAAGACAAATTAAAATATTTTTAAAAATCAGTCCCCAGAAGTCAAAAGCCAAATGAAACAAACGTAGCTATATACTGATTTGTGGCATGACCACAAAGACAGAAACTACTCCATGTGACTTCAAAACGTTAATTTGACTGTACACCCTTAGTCAGACACATGCTAAGAACAAAAAGAACATACAAAAGGAAAAACAAAGGATTTTTAACGCTCATATTATAGACTAGAGGGCTAGAGCTGTTATTCTGAGGTTTCAGATTGATGGGATCAAGTAAAATGCCCCCTAAAATCTAACTGAAAGTATTCTTACAAAATCATTATACATTTTATTTTAAAAAACATATTCTCTAGCTTTATGCACTGAAGAGTTCTGGAAACAATGACCAACCACTAATGAACATGGCCAGTGCGGAGACTGTGGTCTCCAAGGGCCATTTGCATTAAATGCAACCAGGGCTCCTTGGAGAAATGGCTGACTCTGGGTCTGGGAGACAGAATGTCTTCCAGGGGAACCTGGAAAATCTTATCATATCAGAAGAAAGGAAGCTATCAAAAAGACTACTGGAGTCAAGCCAAAAGGACCCAGGAGCTAACCCTACCAGGCCTCCATTAGTCAAAGATAAAATAATTTGAGCATCACAAATAATAGCTTAGTGAACGGAAGACAAAAAATACATTTGTATTCATGAATTCACTAGAATAGATAAAAACAAACAAAACCACCTCTGTTGGCTCAGGATGCTAGGGAACAAACTCATTATTTTGAAAATGGTTTGGGGTGCCTGAGTGGCTCAGTTGGTTAAGCATCTGCCTTCAGCGAGTCCCACGTTGGGCTCCCTGCTCAGCATGGAGTGTGCCTCTCCCTCCGCCTCTCCCCCCTCCCCCACTCTCACTCTCTCTCTATTGCTCTCTCGCTCTCTCTCAAATAAATAAAACCTTTAGAAAATAGAAAGAAAATGGGTTAACGTAGAGAAAGATAATCCTGACTGCCATATGAACTCTACCTTTGGGTGTTCAAATAGCTGGTGCAGGGAAGTCTGTCCTTGGAGAAGTACACAAGGTCATCGATGCAGAAGGAACAACACAATTAGAGCATTTCCTTGCAACCCCCAAGGAAATAACAAATCGAGGAATGATCACTGGTGCCTACTAACGTTTCCAAGAGAGATGACCAGACATTGTGCCTCCTGATGAAAGTATATACAGTACTTTGTCCAAATCTAGCAAAGTGGATTTTAAAAACTTTAATGAGCAGAGAAAAATACTCAGAGACGCCCTGGGGATGCAGTTAGCTAACTCTGGACTGCGGGCAACCAGAGCAGCATGGGTTCACAGACCCGCATCAACATCACTGGGGAGCTGGTGAGAAATGCACATTCTCAGGCCCTGCCCCAGACCTACTTAATCAGGAATCTCTGGGGTGGGGGCCCATGGACCTGTATTTTAACAAGCTCTCCGGGTGATTTCTTTCACATGGGAAAGTGTGAGAAGCACTGATATGCAGGACAAGCAACCTGGTTACTTCAACAAATGACCTGCAAGAAAAAGAAGGAAATTTATGGATTCATAAAGAATTTTTAAAAAATCAGTAATATGCAGTATGTGAACTTTGTGTAGCTCCTGATTTGAACAATCTGTAAAAATCTTTTATAAGGGAAATAGGGAAATTTGAACACTGACTTGATATTTGATATTAAGAAGTTATTGTTCATTTTTGAAGGGATGATCGTGGTCTCGTGGTTGTATTTTGAAGAGTCCTTTTTTTTTCTAAGATTTTATTTATTTATCAGAGAGAGAGAGAGAGGCAGGCAGAGGGAGAAGCAGGTTTCCCGCTGAGCAGGGAGCCTGACACGGGACTCAGTCCCAGGACCCCGGGATCATGACCTGAGCGGAAGGCAGATGCCTAACTGACTGAGCCACTCAGGCATCTCTGAAGAGTCCTTTCTTTAAGCAAACAAGTACTCATACGTTGGGCATGAAATGATGTCAACATTTGTGATTTGTTTCTACTTAATTCTGGGGTGGGCTGTGGGGAAACGGGTGAAGATATGACAGAAACAAGATCAGCCATGACTTTGTCATTATTGAGGCTGGGTGTTGGGTGTGAAAATTTGTTTGGCTTAAAATTCCTCACACCACTCTCTCTGTCTTTCTTTGTTGTGTAAATATTTCAGGCTTTCTATAACAAGATGGTTTTTTAAAAAAGGACTAACTCAGGAAAATAATATAGCAAATATCACAAAATGTTAACCAATTGTTACACAGATTGACGGATGTATTGGGGTGGTTGTTATGCTTTTCTCTCTACTTTTCTATATGCTTGAAAATGTTCGTATGTAAAAACAAAAAACTTCATTGGAAACTATTTGAAGTAGGTTCTCATGCTTAAAAAGTGGGCATCACTATAGGAAACTCACATATTTTCTTCAACCATTATTGATCACTTTTGCATGCAGACGCTGTGTTCGTATGAGGTGATGTATGACACAATCTCAGGTGTTACTAAGTGTTACTAGCTTCAATTTAAACCTGCAGAAAGGGAGGCCCAGGGAGGCACTGACCGAGGTTACCGTGCTGAGTTCTAGGTCAGGTTCCACTTTGTCTCTATCCAGTTCGGGGCTCTTCCTACTCCTCTCCCTGCTGGAATTAGAACATCAGAGAACAAAATATCTTTTCCCCAGTGTATCTGTTTATCATTCCCACAAGCCTGGGGGTCCTTTACGTGTCCTGGGACATAAGCGGTAGCACTGCTTTATGTATTTGTTAGTTGATTTTTTTTTTTACTTAAAAATGTTCACTGAGTTACAACATACACAGTGTGTGAGTATTAAGTATACCGTTTCATGAGTTTCACTGCCGCCCCGATCAAGATCTAGAATATTCCAACACCCCACCACCCGTGCCCTATTGAATCAAAACCCTCCCCCCAGGTAAGGACTCTGCTGACCTCCACCACCACGGACGCAAATAGGTTCCCTGTGGGTGGTTTTGTGTCCGGCTGTTTTCATTCGTCACTATGTCCCTGAGATTACGCACACATGTAGCTGTGGGTAGCCGTAGATCATCCTTCTAGTGCTGCATACTATTCCCTTGTATGGATCGACCTCAAATTACTGAATCCATCCTATTTGACGGGAATGTGAGTTGTTTCCAGTTTTTCACTGTTGTGAGCAAACCGTCAATGAACATGCTCATAAATGTCATCTTCTGGGCATGTGCACACACACTTACCTTGGGTATAAACCCAGGAGTGGAATTGCTGGGTCATGGGAATATTATGACCCTCTCTTTAGCTTTAGCAGGTAACTGGCAAAGCCACTTACAAGGCAGTACCCACTCTTCCTCCCACCAGCAACATACAAAAGTTCCAGGTGATTCCCATCCACAGTGACGCAACTGCCACCAGTTTTGCCATCCTGCTATCACCCTGCTTGGGAAGCCCCCCTAGGAATGGTGCTGTATGCTTCTGCGGAATTGGCCCCTCATCTGGCTCACGCAGCATCTTCTCCCTTTGTTGCAACTCCTACCACTTCTGTGGGACCATTTGTTTCCTGGGTGTCACCCGACATTGGAATCGAGATCCCTCAAGTGCAGGGCAGTGTCATATTCTTCTTGGTATCCCAAGAAGATGTCTGCCTGGCGCATAGTCAGTGCTCAATGTTTGATTCAATGAGTGAATGAATGAATGAACGAACCAATCAATATTCTTAAAAGCCTAAAACCTACTTACCTGGCAGGACTCGATACACAGTTTATATAAACAACTAAACTTTTTGGACCACGTGAACCTATTTAAATAGCTGTAACACACAGAGAAAATTTGTTTGGCTTAAAATTCAGAGAAGTCTCGAGGATTAGAAAATGTTTTCCGTCTCCAAGGGCTCATGTGCAGCGGGACTGGAGGCACAAAGAAGCAGGACTCAGCTGCCAGAGAGGAGCTGCCTTGTTTGGCACCAAGCTTAGATAGTGTGGATCTGTTTTTGAAAAGTCCGTCTCTTCCCCACTGGCCACCATATTGCCATAAGCACAGAAAACAGCATTTCCATGCTCACGCTTTCAATCCTTGCCAAGACCAGCAGTCTTCTGTTTGTGGAGGTTTCATGAGATGCAAACGCTTGCCCTGCCCTGACCCCGTCTCTGAGTTGAGGAATTCTCCGAAGTGACCTCATGGTCCGGATGCACACGCCAAGAGGAGAGTGATCACAGAGATGCTATTTGGGTCAGCTTGGACAGACGTGTCTACGTAAAGGTTGCCATTAAGGTGGTTGGGGGATTGAGAATCCACTGCTGGGTGAATACCCTGCATAGATAATTGTAACCACCAGCAATTAAAGGAAACAAGTCCATCTTTTAGGCAAATAGTTGGCTTTCGTTGAACTTCGGCAAAATGATTACATCAGTGGACTGATATCTGCAACTTCAGCTGTGAGCATTTCGTGAGCCTTTCTCTATGTCGAGGGCGCTGCCGAATGAAAACAGAAATCACAGAGGCTGAGTGGTGACAGAAGCAGAGTTAAGAGGAAGATTGAGGAGATTGGAACGAATGTGCGTCTCATGTCACCAGTATTCATTCCTTCAAGTTACACCAGCCTGGAGGTGAGGATTAGGCTGCATTTTATTACATTTATCTGGGTCTCCACTGCATTTTCAACACTGGCTCTGGTGCCCACAAAGGCAGAAGACTCAGCCCTTTACTTCCAGGTGGCCCGTAGGACTGTCACATCTGTGATATGTGCAAACGCCCTTGGCCTCCACTGTCCCCCTCTCCCCATCCAGGCACAGCACTCAGCCCCATCTTCCCGAAGCTGCACACAAGGGAACACAACAAGGACCAGATGACCTGTGCTGGGCTCCCACAGCACAGTGACATGTGACCCAGTCGGGCCACCTTGTTTGCAAATGTCCCCTGGGAATTTTAGCGAAGACAGCACTTGTCAATTCAGGCTGAAAAAAGATATTGTCATGGGAGTATTCTCACACCTCCCCTGTTTGCCCAAGGAAAGAAAGCCCTGTATGGACGGCCCTCGTTTCTCCAGCCTCCTGGGGATAGTTTACTTCTGCTGGGCCGACTCCTGGGCTTTGTGATCCAGGAGGAGAGGATGGGCAGCAGAGAAGCCGGCAAAGGCCAGCAAGAGGTGAGGACTTCACCTGACGCCCAAGATGGTGACATTAGGGAGGACTTATGTAAGAAAGGTGAGGAGTCAGGTGGAGCTAAGGGGTTGGGAAGGGTGGAGTAACAGGTCCCTGATCTGGGGGCAGAGGACAGCTGAAGCTGGGAGAATCGAAAATGGGGACTCCAAATAATGGGGTATAAGTTCCTAAGTGTTTTGATTTGGAGCCCCCCAAAGGACTGGACTCTCTACAAATTTGTGTGTGGCTTTTGAACCATGCTCCTTGAGAGTAAGCCCAGCTGTGGCCTGAGTAGGGTCACATTCATAAGACCCCTCTCTTCCTAGGACTCAGATGTGAACAAACCTAAAAATGGGGCGGTCTGCATGCTCAGAATGGCCCATCCTCTTCGATATAAGCCAGGCCCTCCTAGCGGACCTGCGGCCAGGAGGGTTATCTCTTCCCCCAGGACGAGTTCTGTGCAGGAGGCTGCCCGTCCGGGTCAGTGTCCCCTCAGTAAGTACGGCTGGGGGTGAAGCTGGAACACAAATAAACATCAACTGGCAGTTCTACCTGTCTACCCAGGCCAGGCTCCACAGCGCTGGAAAGAGTACATTTCACAAGAACTGCACCCTGTCCCCAGTGCCAATCGAAACGCAAGCCTAGTCAATCATTCAGATAAAGCTGAGCAATAGCTGATGGGCAGCTGAGCTCATTTCATTTTAACCCAACTACGCTGAATATTTATGCCGCTTGGACTCATAGGTACACAGGTTGATGAAGGAACCTATATACTTGACGGGCTATGAGTGAGACTGTGGTGTTCGAAAGACGTTTCCAAGTCAACAAACATCCTATTTTCCAGAAAGAGCCAATGATGCAAAATCATGCTGGTTAGTTGTGACGGGCGGAGAAAGCAAGATTTAAGTTCCATATCATGTAAATTCTGTGTGTTTCTTTCTCTTTTTAAAAAAATTTTTTTTGGTGTTATTCTTTATTTATTTTTTTTATTTATTTAAATTCAATTCTGTGTGTTTCTCTCATCATTCTATTTCCCTCTCTTTCTTTCTCTATAGCCATGTAACTAAATATAAAAACTGATAGAAAATACACCAAAATATTCATACTGGCTACTTCTGGTTGATGGAATTGTGGGTAACTTTTGTTGCCCTTATTAAAATGTTTTGCAATTTCAAATTTTTCTTAAATTATATTCAATTAGCCTTTGCTGGGTAACAAACTACTCCAAAACATAGTTGTTTCAAACAAGAGACAAGAAATGCTATTCCTCACAATTCTGTGGGTCAGTGGGCTATTCACTGGGTCCAGGCTGGCTTGATGGGTCTCTGCAGTCAGCTGACAGCAAAGCTGGGTCAGGATGGCCTCATGTGACCAAATTCGAATTTCTGGTGATTGGCGGGTTGGTTGGTTTCAGGGCTAGGCATCTCTACATGGAGCTGTCTCTCATTTTCTGTGGGCCAGCGGAGGCTCATCATGTGGTGGTCTCAGGGGTCCAAAGAGCATGAGGAAAGGTCAAGTCCTACTGCTAATGATCTTTCCAACCTTCTGGCTGGGTCACACTTGCTCCTGTCCATTGCCCAAAGTAAGTGACATGCCAACCCAGGATGGCAGGGTAGAAGAGACTCTGCCCCATGTGGCAAAGGCCAGGCACCTAGGGAGGGGAACGGTGGCCATGTGGGAGGACACACATAACATGTGAAATCAGGAAGAAAGAAGCTCCTTCTTAAACAAAGAAGAAAAATTTGTCAAGAGATCAGGAATTTTGGTTGAGAGTTCAAGAAGCCAGAGGTTTCTAAGAAAATGAGATGCTCACAGAACTAGTGAGTCATTTATGGCCAAGATCAATGATTATGTATTTTAAAAAAGAGATGGTGGACATTCCTTCACATCATTTCAAATGGTTCCTTTTTCAAGGGCTTTTTCTTCATCAGTTAAAATAAATGTTTGTGGGAAGCAGGATTTTGGTCCCCCAGCATTTATGCCTGTGACTGTGTTAAGTCACAAGGCAGAAGAGAAGTGAGCTTGCAGAGGAATTAAGGTTGCTAATCAGCTGACCTTTAAATAGGGAGACCTGGATTTTCGGGGTGGGCAGGAGAGTCAGAGATGCACGGGGTGAAGAGGCAGGAGAGATTAGAGGTTTCGTGGAGATCTGACTCACTGTTGCTGGTTCTGAAGTTGGAGAAGTGGCTATGGGCCAATGAGTGTGAGTATGCTCTAGAAGTTGAGGATGGCCCTCAGCCGACAGCCAGCAAGGTTCCCAAGGGAACCCATGCATAAGGAACTGACTTCTGCCAACAGCCTGGATGAGCTTGGAAGTGGATTCATCCCTAGAGCCCCCAGAAAGGAACCCAACCTTACAAACACCTTGATTTTCTCCTAGTGAGACCCCTACCAGACTTCTGACCTGTATAACTATAAAATAATAAATTTGTGTTGCTTTAAGTTTGTGGTAATTTGTCATAACAGCAATAGAAAACCAGTGCAAGGTTCATGATAAAAATTTTAGAAACTATATAAAAGCACAAAGGAAAAAAAAAGCAAAAACCATCTATACTATTGTTATCTCTGGTTAATCACATTTTACTTGAGATATATTTTTATCTATTTGGCTATCTTAACCCAATTTGAGAGCATAGTGGACATACATTTTATAATTCATTTTTTTGGTTTTTATTTAACAGATATTGATAGTATCCTATGTCAATGAATTGTTTTCTCCATCCCTGAAAATAGAATTGTTTAAAAGATTCATTTATTTATTTTAGAGGGAGGAGAGAGAGCGCAAATGGAGGGGCAGAGATAGAGAGAGACAAGAAGACTACGTGCTGGGGCGCC
Organism: Eumetopias jubatus; assembly: GCF_037043125.1. Taxonomy (NCBI): domain Eukaryota; kingdom Metazoa; phylum Chordata; class Mammalia; order Carnivora; family Otariidae; genus Eumetopias; species Eumetopias jubatus. The sequence goes on along the minus strand of NW_028274823.1, from coordinate 6,459,650 downwards.
TGGGTGGCTCAGATGGTTAAACGTCTGCCTTCGGCTCAGGTCATGATCCCAGGGTCCTGGGATCGAGCCCCGCGTCGGGCTCCTGGCTCGGTGGGGAGCCTGCTTCTCCCTCTCCCACTGCCTTTCCCCCTGCTCGTGCTCGCTCTCTCTCTCTCTCTCTCTGTATCTCTGTGTCTCAAATGAATAAATTAAAAAAAAAAAAAAAAGACTACCTGCTGATCGAGGAGCCCAACACGGGGTGGGAACTTAGTAGTGGCCAGGAGCCACTTCCTGGAAGAGACGGGGTCTTGAAGAGTGAGTAGGAGTTTGGTAGGTGAAGACATTTAGGGTGACCTTCCCAGCAGGAGGAACAGTGTGGACAGATATGCGGAGGCGTGAGCCCGGAGCATGCTGCCTGCAGCTGCATCTTGCCTTTCCAGTCTAGACGGTAGACAGGGGCTGGGAGGGGCAGGAGGAAGGCTGGGCGGACCCCTGAGGACCCTCAACACTGCTGCGCTCAAGCTCTGGGAAAGCACCCTCTGAAAGACCATCCTCTGGATCTGTGTCCTGTCGCTACTTCTTTCAGGAGATGCCTTGTGGACAATTGACTTGGGACGTCCCTCTGAAAAAGAGCTGCAGTTGTTACTCCAGGTGAGATCTGCACAAACCAGATTTTCCTAGAACAAAGCTCTAACGCCAGAAAACTGCATTCAGTGACAGTGGCTTCAACACAATCATTACCTTGAAGCCTTTATGGGAAATGGAGATCGTTCTAATCTCTTGACAACAACCCACTGCAGAACTGAAATGGTTGACGCAGAAATAAACACATTTAATTACTACCCATGTAGAAGCGAGTCCTGGCAGAAAGACAGACCTCATCAGGTACAAGGTGCCCACCTCACATGTTTTGGAACTATGTTTTCTGGTCTGGGTTTTCTTGTAAAAACTCTTGATTTCCAAGCAGCTGCTTAAATGGGCAGCAGACAGTTGCATGGGGAGTCTGTTCTCCTCCTCGGGGACACAGGTAGGGCAGTCAGGGACCCTCAGCAAACACTCCCTCCATCCCCAGCCAGATTGGCCCGTCTTCGGCAAGAGCTTCAGCACTGGGGTTCACTTTGTCTTGCTTGTTCCCAGGCAGAAGATGGGAACAGCAGGGTCTGTTCACAAAAGTTCCAAGTCTTTCTATCCTGGAATAATGAAGTAATTCCCACTCTTGTCTCCAGACTGGAGGGGATGAGTCATGCGGAAAAACACCCTCCTATTTTTCCCCAGCAATGCATCTTCCCAAGCAGGGGAGATAGACGAGAGCTGCCATGGCCCTGGCTTTCTCTGGGGCCCGAGAGTGTTTTCTTCATCCACGTGTCACACTGTCTGCAGACCAAAGCCTGAAACTGTAGAACGCGTTCTCCCAGCCTCTTCCCTCAACTCGCCTGCCTCCTAATCCAGCCCTAATTCCACCTGGGCACTCTGTCTGCTGCCCTTGAAAACATCAAAGAACAGCTGCTCGCTCGGACAGAATGTTGTCTTTGTTACCCCTGAAGGGCTGGAACCTTTAAAATGTCACTTCCTTACAGATTTCCCTTGCTATAAATGAAACTGATTTTAAAGTTAAAATTTGCACTTGGAGGTTTAATTCCTGGGGATTGTGTCTCTTTCTGCCTTTCAGCTGGCTCACCCCTTGGGTCTGACATCCTGACATAGATGTATAGGGCTCTCCTGCAAATCCTGTAACTCTTGCAGTTTCTAAATCTTTCCTATCTGAACTTAAAGAGGCATCCCCGAGGATGTACCACTGCTGTGACCATGCATTTTGGCATTGAGAAGATTGCTATTTTTTTAATGATTTGCTTGTCTCTTCAAGCAGCAGTTATGGTTGTGTTCATCTTAGAAATGATTGTTTTTGTAAGATTGGACGGATCATAATAGAGAATGACCAATTCCTTCTAGTCCTGGACTGGCGTCTACTAGACTTATGGCAGCAAGTCTTCCTGCTCCTTGGGGAAATCAGTTCAGTCTGTCCTCTGCTCAGAAGGTAGAGCCTGCATTTATCCTGGACTCTGGCAAGAAGGCCGGCAAAGAATGGCATCCTGCTTTTCAAAGTCACTGCTAGGTCCCCCCATGTTCACACAGCATGAAACTTCCACCAAGCAAACCAGAGGCCGATGCTCAAGATGTTGGAAGACAGTCATCCTTGGCCCAAAGGCACTAGGGTGTGGGGCTACAGGGCCTCGAGAGATATGAAAATGAAAATGACCAGTCACCCAATATTAACATGAACACTTTTCCCAGGTCAGGGACCATTGCTTCGGAAAGTTGACCTTTCTGGAGGTAAGTCTTCATTATCAGGTGCTGGTTGTTCTGGTTGTGGCCAACTCACTCCCTCCTCTGTCCCCTAACCTGCCCCACCCCAAGCTTAATGGCCCATGCATCTCCATTTGCATTTTTTTAATCCCCAAGGCTTGGCTCAGGGGGGCAGAAAGGTTTATTCACTTCCAGGTGGTGCAGTAGCTTCCAGAATGATTCCTAGGCTGCATGTGGGCTTAGGAGGAGAGAAGGCAGCCATTGGTTATGGAATGGCCTTGAGCATGGAATGGGGAGAAAGTTAAGTCCTCTTTGCAGTACTCCTAGGGAGTCTGTCTGTTTTCACTGTCCCTGTTAGTGGGGTCCTCTGGCAAGAGGTGTTTGAGACTCCAGGCTCTGTCTTCCCAGCAGGAGAGGTCAGGCTGGTCCGCAGACCAGATGGCTTCCCCATTTAGTGGGGCTTCATTAGAGATTTTCAGGATGACCCCCTCAGACATACATCCCACCCACCCAAACCTTCAGTCCGTAACATTGCTATCTATTTCCCAGTGGTAATAATAAGCACTTCATACATGACCTTTTAATGGGCATGTAAGATTTCTTCCGATGTATATACGAGTTTTTGTAACCATTTCTCTATTGTTGGACGTTTGGCTTATTCACATTTTTCTCTAAAGATTTTATTTATTTATTTATTTATTTATTTGAGAGGGAGAAAGAAAGAGAGCAAGCACAGAGACCAACGTGGGGCTCAATCTCACAACCCTGAGGTCATGACCTGAGCTGAGACCGAGTTGGATGCTTAACCAACTGAGCCACCCAGGCACCCCTCACACTTTTTTCCTCTTAAAAAGAATACTATAATTTAATTTCTTACATAATGTGCTTTCAAAACTTTAGAAGTTTCTAGAATGCCAGCAGTAGGATTGTTGGTTCAAAAGAAATGTATATTTTACAGCTTAGCTATGTATTTCTAAGTTGATTTCAAGAGTTCTATGAACTTATTGTCCAGACAGTAATTTTTAAAATTACTTCAAAATTTTGAGAGGTAAACAGTTGTGATTTATGTCTTAAGAAAACATAAATTATTTTTATCTAATTACAAAGGTAGAAAATTTGGAAAATATAAAAGGAAGAAAATAAAAATAAAGTGTGAAGATCAATATTTCCAGGGAGAAGGAGATGATTTCTGCAGCTTAATATCAAATAGTTCAGAAAAATAATATATAGAGTTTTACATAACATGTGTAGCATTACATATATAATATATACACATATATACGTGTGTATGTGTGTATATAACATATATGTGTCCTGCCGTACATGTTATGTCATACATATTACATGCATTATATATACCCACCTATACACTCATAGAGATTATATAATGTGCTTACATGTACATACATATTACATATAATCTATATTATTTTGTAGTCACATGTAGTGTATATGCACGTGCGCGCGTGCGCGCATGTGTGTGTGTGTGTGTGTGTGTGTGTGTGGAGACAGACAGAGGGAGAGAACAGTAAAGCAAACGTGGTAAACTGTTAACACAGTTGGTGAGCCTGGGTGAAGGTCTGTGAAGGTATGTGAGTATTCCTTGTACTACTCTTGGCACTTACCTACAAATATGATGCTATTTTAAAATAAAACATTAGGGGCATCTGGGTGGCTCAGTCGTTAAGCGTCTGCCTTTGGCTCAGGTCGTGATCCCAGGGTCCTGGGATCGAGCCCTGCATCGGGCTCCCTGCTCCGCGGGGAGTCTGCTTCTCCCTCTCCCACTCCCCCTGCTGGTGTTCCCTCTCTCGCTGTGTCTCTCTCTGTCAAATAAATAATCTTTAAAACAAACAAATAAATAAAATAAAACATTAATTGATTTTGGATAATATACTTTCAGGGTTTTTTTTTTCCTATGCATAAAAACATTGTTTTCTGCCAATGTAAGGGTTCATACTATTTTGCTTTTTTAGCAGCAGCTTCATAACATCACACTCTACCATAAATACGTTGCCCGATCTTGGTACCTCCTCTTATGGATGTAAGCAGCTGCCTTCCTGTGGAACTTTTAAGTTGTTTTCAATTTGTCACTATTAAAAATACTATTTCAATAAACGTCCCTGGGCACAAATCTCTCATCGTGTCTTCGGTAAATTTCTTCGCTGGGAAGGGCTGCTAACAGAAATTGCCAAATGCCGCGGGACAGGTTCCTCTAATTCGCTCAGCCACTCACCATGCAGGACAACTGCTCTGTCAGGTGCCAGGAACAGAACTGTGCTCAAAGCCGCTCCGGGGGAGGGCAGGCTCTACAGCAGGCTTGTGGCGGGTTTCAGGGGCTCCAGCTGCAGGAAGCACAGCCCGGCATTTTGGACCTGGGGTGTCTCCTTGGGGCAGCGTTTCTCCCGCCCTGCCCACCTCTTGGTGGATGCTTCTTTGCAAAGCTGTGTTCTCACCCCTCCTTCACTCCCACTCAAGGGAGCCTCTGATTCCCTGTGCTGTTCCTCTCTGGCTCCCACCGCAGGACCGTGCAGTTGAGCAGCTCTCCACGGTTTGTGCAGGTGGGAGAGCCCGTGTGTTGGCCGTGGGTTGGACAGAGCACAGATGTCTTATCATGGAGCAGGACCAGAGAGGCAATGGCCCACGCCTTGAACTCACATGGTTCCCTGTGCATTTTACTACAGTTTTCTTTCACTCTTAAAAAAAAAAAAAAAAAAGAAAAAAAAAGAAACAAACACAAAAAACCCCACAAAATTTCATAGTTTGAAACATTTCATTATTTTAGTTGCATTTCTTTGGATCCTAGTGCTGTTTAGCATTTGTGCATGTTTGTTGACCATTTATCTTTCTTCTGTGAAAGGCTTGTGCATGGCGTTCCACCATATTTGTACCGAGTGTTGTTTTTCCTTCACTGATCTGTATGAAGCCTTTATAAAGGGCATCACCCTTTGTCATATAGTTCAAATATCTGTCCCACTTTGCTAGTGCGACTTCCTACAGTGTTTCCAGTGCCTTTTGACATTCGGCAATTTCTCAACTTTGTATAACCAAATCTAAGTGGGTTTGTTTTGTTTTTTACTACAGCTCAACATTTATAGAAATGCTTCTTCCTTTGCTTTCGCTCGAAAGCATTCCTCCACATGCCCAGGCACTGGTGTGCTGCACCGCATCCCCTCTTGATCCACCCATGTGGTACCTACCACAGCACCCCAAGTAGGTGTCCAATCAATACGTAGTCGCTGTTGACGTAAATGAAGGGTAACGAAAACTCTTTATGGTCGAATGATTTTGAATATTATTTGCAAGGCTGCAAATGAGAATTCAAGAAGCAATGTCCTAAATGGCACCCCAGTGCCTCTCAGAGGACCTGGCTAATTGAATTCAAACCATATGTGGGGTTGTCTTTCCCAGGACAATATGCTCAGAAGGCAGCGGAGATGAGCTGCCTTTCCAGAGCCTGGGAGTCCCATAACAGGACCAAATGAAGTTTGAAGTCAACATCTTCCTTCTCTCCCTTCTGAGATTTGGATTATGATGTGTACCTTCTAGCGGTAATGATTTCTGAAAATTCATAGAGCTGGTACTACGGGGCTCATCTGCAAAGAGCAACACAAGTGTTTTAAAGCGGAAACTGATGTCCATAAGCCCAAGGCAATGAGTTGACGGTCACCACAAATCTTTCCACGATGTCTTTAAGCACATACCATGGCGACAACAACAAAGTCATTGTGCCAGGCTCCCTTATGGCTCCAGGACCTTGAACCTCATTTTGGAAAGTGCCCACAGAAAACAAAACCAAAACCAAAACCATGTGGTACATTTCTAAAGACAAACTGCTCCCATAGTGCCCCGTGCCTTTTCAACGTTGGGGGGCGGGTGGGCAATCTCTTGTTTGAAATCTTGAGTCTTTTTGACAGAATTATTGATTCTATGTTGACTCCCTGACTACAAGATCATGAACGCTCTTGGTCATTACAATCAGCATCTGTAGAATGGTCTCTTTCACCAACATCAAGATAAAGGGAATTTAGGTTTTCAAAATAAAGTGTCTGGAGAAAACCAATGTGTGTACTGCACAGATTATGCCCTTAAAAATGCATTTTTAGATGAAGTAAATATTTTATGGGCACTAAAACATATGTGTTTGGGGAAATGCATATATTCTATAGAAGGAAGAGAAAGTTACAAACCTTGAATCTCACATCTTTGTATCACAGTGCAGTCGTGACCTACATTTGATGAAAACTTGCCATTATGTAGTATGGAGAATAAAGTTTCTTCATTGATGTGACCCAGAAGGTTCAGAATTCAGAAGCTCGTTTCCGCTTCTGGCTGAGATTGCTGCAGACAACACCCCCCACCGCCCCGCCTTACCCATCATGCACTTCGGCCACGGCTCTGAGCACCGCCAGTGCCAAAATGCGGGCTTTGAAGCATCGAGCTGGGCATGTGAATGGCACTCACTGTGTGTATACATAAGAAGTCATCTCACCTCAGAATGTGATTTCAACTTAGCATTGATTTTTGTTCAGAATCGGAAAGAGTCTGTCTCTCCCATTGCCTTTGAGTTTGAAGAGACGAGTTATGCAACGTTCACTTTCCCAGATGGAGCGAGACACGGAAGGAAGACAAGCGAGGGGCAGCTGGTGAGGCCCAGATGTAACGAAAAACTGGCTGATGACATTGAAATGAGAACATCCTGACACCCACGGGTGCCAGGCTCCCTGCCAGTGGCTGAGGAGGCATAACCCCTGCCGCCGGGGGGCTCTCAGTATAGCTGAGTTATCACAGGACTCCATTATTCTCATGTCATGATGAACCTACTTAATTCCTCCTTATTCTGCAGGCCTGACACCTTGCTGCTAAGGACGCAAGTATCCAAGGCAAATATTTTCTAATTTTATTTCCCTGAAGCTTTGAGGTATCCTAGGCCATATGTTAAGTCTAATGGAGTTCAGAACACGCAGTCCCAAAATACAGCATCTAACCATGTTTTAAGCATATGTGAAACAGAAGGAATTTAAGAAATGCAGGTGCAGGGAAGACTCCCTGCACCCTCCCTTCTCCCTGAAGCAGTTGAAAGACCTCATGTGAGAGGCGCTTCCCTGTGCCCAGAGGAAAGGAGCATCCTTATCTCAGGAGATGAGGGACACCAAGAGGACCCTGGGTGAGCAGGCCTTACTAAGTTTCCTGCCCTTTCGCTCACACCGTTGGTCCTACCAAGTTTTCCCATGACTGTCCACTCTTCATCAGAGCTAGTATAAAAATACATTAACCATTTCTTCAAGTGTTCATTTCTCTCTTTTTTAAAAAAGATTTTATTTATTTGTCAGAGAGGGAGAACACCACAAGCAGGGGGAATAGCAGGCAGAGGGAGAAGCAGGCTCCCAAGGGGCAGGGAGCCCGATGTGGGACTCGATCCCAGGACCCTGGGATCATGACCTGAGCCGAAGGCAGACGCTTAACCGACTGAGCCACCCAGGCGTCCCTTCAAGTGTTCATTTCTTGATGGTGGCTCCTGTGTCACAGAAAATTTATATTCAACAAGTGAGCCTGCTTGTCTCCTGAGAATCTGTTTTTGTTGATTATCAGACCCAGCCAGGGACCCTAAGAGGGTTGAGGACAAGTTTTTCCCCCAGAGGGCACAAGTCTCTCTGCATCAGTAAAATTACCTAAAATGTTAGTGAAATCCAAACACATGTCTTCATTCTTCAGCACACTCACACATGTGCGGCATAGAAGCTTGGGTTCTGGAGGGTGACGGACACCACAGTCCCAAACCCCTAATATAGAATAGCCTGGGCAGGTAACACCCCTCCTCGCTGGGACTGCACTCCCTCATGCCCAACGGATCTTATTCCGAGGGTCCTGGCACACTTCTCTTAATTCAGAGACCAGCTCTGGGGGTAGGGGGGCAGCAATTTTTTTTTTAAAGATTTTATTTATTTGAGAGAGAGAGAGAGAGAGAGTAAGCAAGCAGAGCAGGGGGAGGGAGGGCAGAGGGAGAAGCAGACTCTCCACTGAGCAGGGAGCCCGATGCAGGGCTCGATCCCAGGACCCTGAGATCATGACCTGAGGCTGAAGGCAGACACTTAACCGACTGAGCCACCCAGGCGCCCTGGGGCAGCGGGGCAGGGGGCAACAATTTAACCACCATTCGGGGATGCTCATCTTTCTACTCTGAGCCCCTGCCCTGCAGGAGGACCAGATAGGCGATAGGACCTATGGTCCTTTGCTTCTCAAAGTACAACCTTCTCACTGTCCTGAGTGGGATTCTAGTACTTTAAAAGAAGCTTTTTCTTGTGCACAGCAAGTCCCCTAAACACGTCAATTTCTTCATCTGATACTGAGCAGATCTGTTTCAAAGCTGGAAGAAACATTGACAAGTTGCAGACCTTTACTGAGACATGTTAGTCTGTCTCAAGATGGCATTCAATAGTGATTCTGAAAGGACACTATTCGATTCTTATCTTAGAAGTTCTAGCCACCGGGCCCCCCCCACCCCCGCACCCCCCACCCCCCACCCCCCACCCACCCCCCACCCCGTATGCTGACACACTGCAGCTCCAGCTCCTATTAAAAGGAAGCCAGTGCAGAGCCTACCTACCTTCTACCTGCTGGGGCTATTCTGTGGGTAATGAATGTGAAGTGGGCATGACTTGTAAACATGTAGACTTTTTGACTCAGAAACAAACAAAAAAAGGGAATATCTCAGAAAATGAAAGAGGCCACTGAACAGCTTTGAGCCCTAGAGCTCACTCTCTTGACATCTCTCATGAGACAATGGTCTTCAAGCCAGGCTTTGTGGGGGAGGAGGAAGTAACTTTCTAAATTCCTTTAGTTTCATGAGCATATCAAGCACTCTGCCTAAGGGACTAGATCCCGGGGATTATATGCCAGGGACAGAGAGAATCCAGAATATGACCCAGAGGAGAAATCCACTTCCTCTAGGTGGGACAAAGGAAGGGCTTTAATTTGCTTCCCCAGCATGTTTCTAGGCCTTTCCATGAGGCATGCAGGAAGGCAGCAGGAAGTTCCTGATACACCGTGCCTGAGAATGCAAAAGTGGAGCCCAGTCAGCACAGAGAACCGGCAGGCTCAAGCTCAGAGAGCGCACGGGCTGTAGACTGGGGTAGCAGGTGCAGTCGAGTTGGCGAGGAATGGTGTGGGGCTGCCAGGATGGCAAGGGTCCTGTCTTGGACTACTCGGGCTGCCACAAATACCACAGACTGGGAGACTTACACAACAGAAAGGTCTCATGGTCCAGAGACTTGAAAGTCCAAGACCGAGGTGCCAGCCATCTACGTTTCATTCTGAGATCTCTGCTCATGGCTTGTAGACAGCCACCCCCTTTGCTGTGTGCTCATGTGACCTCTTTATGTATTTTAAGGAGACTCAGACTCAGGTCATGATCTCAGAGCCACAACCTCATGACCTCGCTTAACCTTAGTTACATCCTTAGACGCTCCACCTCCAAACACAGCCATTCAGGGGGTTAGGGCTTCAACACGTGACTCTGGGGTTAACACAAGCATCTAGTCTGTAACAGGACCTTTGCTCTCCGAGGACCCCGGAAGCAGGTGTGAGGCTGTATCTTACCCTTCCCTGACCTTGTCTCATGTCTACAGATGAGATATGAGATGCACATATCAATAAGCTTCTGTTTGTCTCTTATTAATTTGTCCTTTGTTAAAAGCCTTAGCTGAGAGCCTAGGACAGAGAGAGGAAAAGTTCCTCCGCCCCTACAATATATAGCACATGGCAAGCGTGTGGCATGTGGTTAGCACTCAAGAGGAAAACAACATCCTAAGCCATTACTTTCAGAGACATTCGAACTGGGTCCCAGGCTCAGCAGGTTTCTGTCCAGGTCTCTCTTCTGTTCTGTTCCTGACCCATCAATGAGAAACTACTTCATGCATCGGGGGCTGGGTAGTGGGGGAGTCTCACTCAATCGCCAACTGAGAATTCAGGTCGAAACACCCTAATCTGAAAAAAAGGCTTCATCGTATTTCCCTAATCTGAGCCAATTTCACGTCTAGAAATAACCGATGTCCGTACATCCCAGTATTCACTCATGCAAAAGTATTCACTATGCTAACAAAACATCACAGGCTACCAAAGTCCCAGAAAACTATCCTGAATCATTTTGTCATTTTTGGTTTAACAAATGTTTCAGACCAACGAGCAAGAATTGGAATAATTACGTCAGCATATAATAATTAAATCCGTCCAACCATCCTTCACTGTATACTTTTCAACAAAAACAAGCACAAAAAATTCTGTACATGCACTCAATAGATTTCAATGTTAAGGACATAATTGGCAACACATAGCCATTAAGTGGATCGTCATCACAAATTCCTCTGGTATCCGTGTCATAACATCAGTCACAAGGAACCACAGTGGATACAACAAACACCGTGGGTTCACTTCCTTACAAATCGGCAGCAGCAAAAAGATATAATTTCCCTCTCCCTGACATCAGTGGGCAAGTAAGCAGGCAGCCTCGTTGGCTTTGATGAGAGGATATTACACATCGTATGTACTCAACACGGGTGACGGTTGTAATATCTTTTCCCGAATGTCAGTTCCAGCAGTTCAGGCAGGTCAGCAAAGTAAAGACACTGAACAAAGGAAGCATGCTCTGCACGTCATCAACAGGACGCTTTTCCTATGTTTCTCCTAGTGCTGCTTCATAAAAAAGATGGAAAGACATTCATAATCGTTTTTCTCAGCTGCAGTTTAGACCATAAACTGCGTTCTCTTCCTCTGTAGGCTTGGATAAGAATAAGCGAACATTTTTGAAGATCCTAGAGGCAAGTAAATGCTCTCTCCTCCCTCTCTGGCTTCAAGTTGCGGTTTGGCTGCCGCCTGGCAGGGACCAGCCTGGCAGGGACCAGCAGCGTCCAGCATGTGGACGTGAGAAGCTTCCTAGAGACGCGAGAAAAACTGGATGTTTTTCAATGCCTCCTCCCCGACACACACCCCAGACAACTACCTCAGACGGTCTCTTGGGGTCTCAGGATCAGAACTGTGCCTGAGGCAGCTGACGGACTTGAAAAAAAAAAAACCCTCGATTCTCGGGGAGACTTGCCAATGTTGTTGCTAGGTTCCATGTGGAGAAAACATTTGCGTGAAGGAGCAGCCCGACTGCGAGGAGAAAGGGGGGCCCCCGTGGAATCCCACAGAGTTTTCTGACAGCCCACTCTCCCGATGAGTGGGGAAGACCTCGGGACAGACAGAGAAGGAGAAAAATCTGGAGAGATGGTCCCTTGGCGTGGGCCGGTTCAGCTCAGCATCACCCCCTTCCCCAAGGCTGCCATTCAGCCCAACACTTGTGGGCACCTCCCAAGTACGCGTGAAAGGGCATAACGCATGAGCATCTGCTGATACTCATATTCATCACTTCACAGATCATTTCCTTTACTTTCAACGTGCATGCCAACGCTCTCACACAAAGCCACCGTGAGTCCTTTCTGTACCTCGTTCTTACTCCCCTAACCCAGAAGGCCCAGCCAGGTCCCCACTGTCGCATAGCCTCCTGCTGGCCGGTCACATCATCTCGTCCTTCTGCATCTGGCCTGCCTCCTACTCAGACCATTGGTCATCTGAGAAAAGTCAGAGACCAGGTCCATAGCCAACAATTTGTATGCCGAGTGTTGAAATGGGAGAACTTCCTAAGCAATAGCATTTTCAACCACTCTTCAGCAACTGGTGTTTCACAAACGGTTCTTTCAAAGAGCCTCGTTTCATGTGAGCAAGCATTTGCTGACTCACTCAGGGAGCACACAGCTTCCAGGAAGTTTGGTTGGCAATACATGCTGGCTAAAAAAAACCAAGGCAATTGTTTTTCCATTATTCCATTACCAGCTGGCGCGAGGATAAATACCAAAATAGGAATTTCTCCTTCAACATGAAGTCATGGAGACCACAGTGAGACAGGCTGGTCCTGTTACCGGCTGCCCGTCTCAAATTATTTCAAATGTTGCTCGGTTCGAGCTCATGAGCTGTCGGCTGCAAATCTTCAACTCCTCCTACCTGCTTGTGTCACCGGAGGATCGTTCCAATGCCGGAACCCAAACATGCTCAGATGTAAAGAAATCAGCTCCCGAACGAAAAATTTGGTTATTGAAATTACAAAGGTAGATTCTACTTAGAATTTCAAAATCATTAAAGTCTTTCCTGAAGTCTGATTTTAAGAAGAGAATCCAGTAACTGGGCCACCAGTTCCTGAGAGAAGTATCAGGGATGGCTGTTATGTGTCAAGCCTAAATTTACTTCCATATTTATTATTATAACACTATTGTATTTCTGTTATAACCTTATTAAAACACAAAGGAAATGCTGGGAATCCAAATTTACTCATCAGCATTACAAAACAAGTAACAACAATAGGGGAAGAAACTCAGTTTAGCAGAAACCAGGACTTTCCTTTGTAGCCCTGTCCTGAGCTCACTGCCCAGAGCACAGACCGGCTCGAGCCGGACATCACAAACTCACCCAGACTCCACCTCGGGGCCCTTAGTTATGAAATGTCCTCAGAAACACATCACTCAAGGGGCGTCTGGGTGGCTCATTTGGTTAAGTGACTGCCTCCGGCTCAGGTCATGATCTCAGGGTCCTGGGATGGAGACCCCGTGTTGGGTTCCCTGCTCAGCGGAGAGCCTGCTTCTCCCTCTGCCTCTCTCCCCTGCTCGTGCTCTCCTGCTCTCTTTGTCAAATAAATAAATAAAATCTTAAAAAAAAAGAAATACATCATTCAAGGGCATTCGATCCCAAGTTGACTTTTACTTATTGTTTAGATTTTAAGACTTGGCATCCGCTTTGCAGAGGGGGTAAGCTCTTCATGAGCAACTTTGGGAAGTTGGCTGCATCCAGGAATTCTGAGATATTCGGTTGCTAGGTGACATAAACCCACTTCTTAGAAAGTGTCACAGAACAGTCTAGAAGTGGTTGGGCCCTGAATTTAAATTATTGGTTAGGAAAAGCTTTGAAACTCTCTGAAGATAGGAAAGAAAAATAAGAAAAGGTGAGGCACCGAGAAAGACTGGCCTGAACTAAGCTCATAGATTTGGCTTAAATGATTTAAGAGAGCGTGAAAAGTCTAAATAGAAATTCAGTGTACCATCTTGGAAGTTCATGAATGCCGGGATTAACCTTAAGTGTAAGCATAAACCATGCTGTTGAAACTGTTTCTAAGAGGGAGAAGAGCTTGAGAGCCAAAGTTTACAAAGAGTCAATGGTCTTTTTGGCGCATGTTCTCAGTGCCAAGCTGAGGGATGATGGGAATGGACAACTCATGGCCCCTGGGCCCAAGGGTTCCCAAAGACACTCCAGCCTCCATTTCTGCATCTGGGTGACAGGAAACACTCTGGTGTGCCTGCTTTGGGCCAGACACACTTCGAAACACCCGATTCACACTGATGATTCCATTCCCATAGCAACCTCGTGAAGAGGTGCTAGAGTCGTCTCCTTTTTATAGGTGAGGGAACGGAGGCAAGGCTAAGGAGCTGGCTGTGCCAGTGTTGGGTGGTGTGATCTTGCCCTTGCAAAGCTGCCCTTCTTGCCTCACCTGTTGAAATGGATCCAGGTCCCCTAAATGTGTTCCCTCTGTTTGTGGGTACAACGCTAAGCTTTGTTGGTAAAGGAGACAGAGACACTGCGGGACAGAAGGGTGCTGCTTCCTAGGTCTGAGACGTTTGCTCAGCGGGCTCCTATGAGTCAGGGGGCGCCCCCTCGCCCCCTCAGGTGGTACTGCAGCAGGATAACATCTCCCCAGCCCCCGCCCACAAGCATCCTAGAGAGCTGGCTTCCAGCAAATTCCAGAAGGTGGGTTTTCAACAAGACCCATCAGCAGGGCACCACAGGAATGTCTGTCACCTGCTAAGCCACATCCTGTCTGGATGTCAGCTCAGGGCAGGAGGGGATGTTCTTTATGGGGCCGTGCTGCTTGGGGCGGTCCCCACCTGCATGCTTTCGGGTTTCTTCTCCTCACTAGCCAATCCCTCATTCCTGCACTCCCTTTATGGTAAGTAATTATATACATTACACTTTTCCCGGCCAAGTTACTGTGCGGTTTCTCTCTTCTGATTGGATCCAGACCGATCCCCTAGTCTGAGGGCAAAAGACTGGGGAACAATGCAGCCAAGACCTGAATCTGGAGTCTGCTCCGGACCATGTTGTTCATCTCCTGTTGGCAGGGCCTGATACCATGTGCCCAAAGGGCAAAGCACCAATTCATCCTGGAGGGCAGGACAGCGGGCAAGGTGTCAGGAGAGAACCCAAAGGCTGAGTTTTTAAACAGTTTTTTGATAGACACGAAAACAAAAGGCATTCCAGAAAAGGGATGGCACATGCAGCACTGGGAGGAGGGAAGGTGAGTGACAGCCTCAGGATGGGGACGGAGGTGTCAACAGGGCTCCTGCTTAATCCCCCAAACCTCCTTCTCATTCTGGGGCAATTCTTAGTGAGACGGGAGGCGTTCAGGAATCTAGACCTTGCTCTTCAGTTTCCTTGCTTCTCTCCCGCCTGCTCTCCGGGAACAGACTTGCTCTGCGGGGCTCCCGACCCGGGTGTCCTGGTGGTGAGAAGGTGGCAGAACAGAGGTCAGAGGCGCCCCCTGGATCATGACAGCACTCTCACCAAGCGTCATCCACAGCAGCCGCGCAGTTCATAACGCGGAATATAGAGCAGAGCGATACTTCCATTTTTGTAATAATTGCATTTATTTCCATTTTTGATAAAAACTAGTTAGTTCTTAACTCCCCAAACACACATTGGTAAATCATGAATATCATCAGCGTTGGAAGAGCAAATGGCAGAGTTGGAGCCACCGGGCCATTTTCAGCAACACAGCTTTGGTTCTGGGAGGAGGGGACTTTGCAGAAAACACTGAAGTCACCTATAATTTTTTTCCCCACCAATTCCGCTCTCATAGCTTCTGTGGAAATGGACTCTTTTTCTAAATGAAGAGAAGCACTCAGTGTGGGGTAGGGTCGTGAGGATGGCTCTGCCCACCCCAGGTCGCAGACACACAGACTGCACGCTCCCTCGTTCCTGTAAGAGCACCTGCTTACTTCCAAGGTCAGCTTCCAGCATTACGTGGCCCACACACCCAGAGAGTATTTAAACATACTGGGTGCTGACCCAAAGTGTGGATTATTGGCAAAAGTTGGGATTGATACTTAAAAAGTGATAGACGGGGGTCCCAAAAATTTGATGAAGAAAAATAACCCCCTAGGATCTAGGCCCATGTGAACATAGGAGGCCTTCTTCTGTCTCGGCGGAAATGGTGGCGGGGGTGGGGGGGATCAGAAGCAAATGGTAAATTCCAAAGTGGAAAACTGAGGGGACTGTATCTAGTGGTTTACATCGTGTCGGTCACCCCTCCACGGTCTTGTGGGCCCATTTCCTCAAGGGTTACTATTTCTGTGTGGTTTGGGCAAGCAATTCAGGAAGCTGTGTTTTCCTTCATGAAAAAAAATCAAAAGTAAAGTAAGTGTTTCATATCATGAAGATAATGCTAAGTTTAATGGTTGATCCAGCGTTTGAAGTCATCCCAGGTCCAGGGAGTGGGTCAGCAGGGCAGCCTACGGTTAGACCGCGTTCCTTTGAAGGAGCTGGTCCAGTAATTGCTAGGGAAGCAGGAGACAAACACGTCAAGGTCAGGTTCAGCATCTGCGTACCACACACACCTGCTGGCAGCCAGGCCGTTACCTTTTTGAAGACTTCAGCACGGAGTCTGTTACTCTGTAAGATCACTCTTTTCTTTTGTTCTTCTTTTTTCTTTTTCACTTCCGGCAAGTTATTATAGATTCTGAAACAGATTCAGAAAACACGCTGAATGGTAGCGAGACACCGTGTGCCTGGGGTGGATCTGTGTCCTGTCTTGTCAGCAGGCTCTTCCATTTCAAAGACAAGACCAGCTGCAGACGGGCCATCCCGGATCAGCGAGACGCCGAGACCCAGGGTTGCCCTGACAGTCTCCAGAACAGGCCGCCGAGGCAGGGACGGCGCCAACAGGCAGAGTCCCCCACCTCCCCCCGCTCCGCCCTGGGGCAAAGCTCAGAGGCCAGTTGTCTACTGGGCAGGCACTTCTCTGCCCCCGATTCTCGGAGATAATTGATGACTTGCTTGCATCAAGTGGGAGATTCCAAACCTACTGCTTTCCACTCTGTGTAAACTTGCCCCAGATAGATACCTTTTTGCTACATATTTAAGCCTTCCTATGACTTAGAAAAGGAGCAGCAAATAAATGGAAGTAGCAGGAACTATACTGGAATAACACACACGTAAATGTGTTTACCTCTTAACCTGTTGCCTTCCTAACTAAACTGCTTCCAGATACATCTCAGGCCTAAGTATTATGTTCTCGTCCTGGTGTAAAATTAGGAGTTTCCAAGTTACAAGCAGGGACCAAGAGACCTTCTTCTGGACCCTTCTTTCCTACCTCTTAATAGAAACTGTGTCCGGATGCCAAATGGTATTTCTGCAAGAATCCATAGACACAGTGGAGGGACTGTAGCCTGAGCTTTGGAGTTGCTGTATGTATGGCACATGGACAAACACCTTTTTTTTTTCATTTTCTGTCATGTCTTTAAGTCAGACAAAATTTGTTTAATAGATTCTACCTTTAAAGTAATAATTAACAAAGTATAAAAATATAAATGAGGACAATATTAGCAGGTGACATTATCTTGGTTATTGAGCTTGAGGCGAATCACCTGGCATAAATGTTCTCAATCCTCACAGCAGTTGAAAGAGGCACGTAGTGTTCTCTGCAGTATGACTGAGGAACGCAAGCCCCAGTGAGGTCAGGAGACTCTTGTAAAGTCCCTCAGCTGGCTAATGGTGGGCTGGGATTCGAACCTTGGACTCTCACTCTATTAACACTGTCCCCCAACCACATAGTATAAAGTGTCTGGGAAATGCTTGTTCCATTGATATGGTTTGAATGAATCAATGAACACAGAGTTGCCATATCCAGGAACTAGTCAAGAAAGGGCCAGAGAGAGGACCATAAGGAATCAGGAGGAAAGCTGAATGTCGTCCCAAAGCTCCACAGTGGAAATCCCTTCAGATGCATAGAGGCCATCGTCCTGATAATGACCGTCTGAATCATGTGGGCAGTTTAAGATACAAATTCTTAGGTCTCACTCCTGGAGCTTCTGATGCAGTATTTTGTTAAAAGGGCTTCCTAAATAAATTATGGTACACCCATACAAAGCACCACACAGCAGATAGTTAAAAGCAATGAGGAAAATCTGTATCTGTATCTTTCGCCACAGAAAGACCTCACAGACGTATTATCAAGCAAAAAAAGCTCCGGAAAAATAATATATATATATAGTATGATCCCATTTATGAATAAAAATTAGATAACTGTTGATGTACAAATAAAAGTCTGTTTTCAGGCAGAGAGAAAGGCCGGGAAGGATACACAGAAGGCTGATAACCGTGGCTCTCTGGAGAAAGGACTGCCCCAGGGAAATGTGGTGGGAGGGAAGACAGTCGGGAGGGACTTTAGCTTTATCTCTACTGTTTTGAGTTTTTAAAACGTGACTTAACAATACAACTAATAACAAAGAATACAGAAGAAAAGAAAGCTCCAGAGTGATTGTGGGTGAGTGAGGTCTGAAAACCAGGGTCAGAGCCCTCCCAGGACGCAGAGTGAAAACGCAAGTACGGACTCCATCCAGGGGATGCACCGTAACCTAGCTCCTGCATCCTCCCTGGGCCTCCGTTTCCTCTTTCGGAAAGCCACAGGGTCAGCCATCCTGTCGACCCCGAATGCTGCTTTGAGAGCTAGTATTTTAACTGCGAGTCTCTGTAATAACAGCTTTGGGTTTGGGGACTGAGAAGGGAAGAGTTGGCTGAAATTTTTCACTAAATTGAAAAAGGAGTACTTCTGGCATGAGATACACACAACTCTGCACGTCTCAAACAGCAAGTCTGAAAACCCAGTGGACCCTCAGAACCCCCAGTTAGAATGCCATGAATCAGGTCACTAATGGGATGCTCCCCTTCTCCTCATTTCCCTCTTTGACTTATAAAGGGGCTCCTTGGGGCCCCTGCGTGGCTCAGTCATTAAGCGTCTGCCTTCGGCTCAGGTCATGATCCCAGGGTCCTGGGATCGAGCCCCGCATCGGGCTCCCTGCTCGGCGGGAAGCCTGCTTCTCCCTCTCCCTCTCCCCCTGCTTGTGTTCCCTCTCTCGCTGTCTCTCTCTCTGTCAAATAAATTAATAAAATCTTTAAAAATATATATTTAAAAAATTAAAAAAAATAAAGAGTCTCCTTGCAGATGATCAACGTTAGCCAATTATCATGGAAACGATCCTAAAAGCAGAGATTTTGTGCCTGGACTGTGGAAAAACATATTCTTCCCATTTCAGTAGTTTCTCTAAGCGCACTATCAATTGGGTTTAATTATTACAGTTCCTCCCAGTGCTAGATACTTTATTATAAACTCATGACATTTTCTGGCATGAACTTGGCCAACACTGCTGAGGTATTACCTTCTGGTTAGGAGGCCAGGGCTCAGAAAGAATGACCGCCTTTGTGTGATCAGGTGGGTGAGAATTAGTAGGAGTCTAGAATAGCAACCAGCCAAGCAGAACAGGGAGAGTTTGCGAGCAGCAGAGCCGCCAAGCCCGCCAGGGACGGAGCGTCAGGAAGGCCAGCCTGTGGCCCTCTGTGGCTTTGCTGGCTCCCACATGCCACAGGCTTCCAAGGTCGGACTCCTTCCTGCAGGCTCTGACACTGGCAAGGCCCTCAGGAGAAACCACTTCTCTCCTCCTCATAAAATCACCTTCAAAGGTGCACAGTAACAAACAGCACCTGCCCACAGAGATGATGAGAGTGTGCAGAAGCATTCCCATTATGAGTCTGGGGATCTCTTAGAGACCAATTACTGGGTCGGTTCAGAATCCAAGACCTGCCACTTTCCTAAGGCTTTTCCAAGAATGGCATTAACATTCAGAGGTGCAGTTGGACAACTACACTTCTTTTAGCCAGCATTTCAAATTCACGGCCAAGAAGACCTCAGACGTTAAAGGTGGACCTGGGAATAGTGACCCCTCCGGACAGCGCCTGGATGCAGTAGCCACCCCTCCCCTACCTCCCCCCACATTTTTCGACCCCACACAATAACCAAGTACCTTTTAGATCGCATGTGCATCTCCTTCTCTGAAATGTATCTTTCTTTGGGTTTGAACAAGTTATCTGGAATGAGACAGAAAGAGGATAAATTTCAGAAGGTATGGGTATCGCACATTTCTAGAGAAACACTGTAGTGGACTTAGTACACACTTTGTTATTGATCCTCAGTCAATAGAATCAATAGCCTAAGCCCCAACCTGCTACAGATACTGCAGGACTCGGTAGACACTCATACACCAGAAACGCTTAGATTGAAATTGACAACCAATAGATTCGTCTTGACAATAAATACAGGCATGAAGTACCAGGTTGGAATCTAACATACTTTGCAGACAGTGACCCTTCTGTGTGCTTCAGGTAGCAACTGTTACAGTGTGCTCTGCAGGGGGCAGTGCCAAGGCGGCACCAAACTGTGCTTCAGGGTCACCCTGGGTGCAGGGCCCTGGGTGTCAGGTGGAAGATCTCCACACTAGGCTCCTGGTGCCTCTGAGGACAAGGAGATCTCCCAGCTATCACCAGAGCATTTTGAGAGCAGAAGTGGACACTCACAACTGGGACCCTCCATCAGGGACACTCAACCTCTGCATCCATTCTCACAGAGGACGAGCTCTTTCCCAATCAGAAAATGCAATGGACAGCAACATAGGAATGATGTCTGCCTAGTGTCCCTTGAGAAAGTACACATGGCTGAAAATCACTGTGAGTCTGGAATGTTTTCCAGTGTGAGTACATACTACTAGTCACAGTGATGTTTACAGATGGCACACTTAGAAATAGTACGTATTTTTTAAAAATAGTGTGCATACCCTTTTGTAATAACGCAAATTCCCACAAGGCTCTCAGCCCTATAGACTGGCCAAGAGCCTGTCACACAAAAATGCTCTTGGGGTACGTGTTGCATGGAGTACAACTGAGAAGCTGCCACACTTTCTGGAATACCTGGACAGTCACCAGTTCACCTCCTCCACTGAGCATAAGCAAACAGACAACTCAGCATCCTAGCTAAGTATCACAGAATTGACATGGGCTCCCTGTGATCCCCAGGGAAGACCCCATGTATTTCTATTAATCTCTCCACATCAGCCTGTTCCCTCACTCAGCGCTCCAGTAGAGCCACACAAGACTTCTCGGGCTTCCAAAATTATCCACGAATATAAACGAAGGTGGGGTAGAGACAGGGAAACTAACAAATTTCTCCCCACTGGAGAAACAAAACACAGCTATGGATTTACAAACTGGAAAAAATACAGTGGCTGAGCTTGGATTCTGTCTAGTTATTTAACATAAAAGAAAAAAATGGCACCATTATTTAACTTCAAAGACAAGATTCAAAGGAGAAGTAAGAGAGAGGACCAAAAAAAATCAATAGAATTTTCCCAGGGAAAAAGTCCTTCGTGTTTGGAAAGGCATGAGACAAAGGAGCAGTCAACACGTGTCACCGTGAAGATTTCCAAGATGCCTCCCAGTGCACACCCTTGGTTTTCACTCCTGCTAGGACCAGCCTGGAGGGGAGAGCCTTGATGGGGGCGTGCCTGGGTGGCTCAGTCAGTTAAGCGTCTGCCTTCAGTTCAGGTCATGATCCCGGGGTCCTGGGACTGAGCCCCACGTGAGGGCTCCTTGCTCAGCAGGGAGTCTGCTTCTCCCTCTCCTCCCCACCTGTGCTCTCTCTCGCTATCTCTGTCTCTCTCTCTCTCATAAATAAATAAAATCTTAAAAAAAAAAAAAAGAAAGAAAGAAACATCCTGATGACTTCCCAGAGAAATGGGGTGCCCCCTTAAGGCAGCCAGGTCTTGGGAAAGTAATTCTGTGACTGCTTGAAGACTCCTACTCAGGCAAGGAGAAGGAACCTCTCCAAAAAAATGAGACCCAAGTCCGGATTAGCATTCCTCAGGAGCTACTCAAGATTAGGGCGTGGCCAACCCAGACAGATAATGGTGCTGCAAACATAGTTTGTAACATTTTAAAAATCTTAATCCAATTGTATGTGGTCTACTTTGGGAAATTAGATTTTTTTGTTTAAGTTTGTTTCTTTAGAGCACCTGATACCACAATGAAGCTTTGGTTTTACTTCCAAGAGAAAACAAAAGCAAATGTGAGCTCTTTGGCAAGTCCACTGTTTTGTTTTCTGAACTCTTCGCGGCCTGCTGTGCCTCAGCAGAAATTTAAATTCGGGGCAGAGACGCCCATATTAGGTGCCAAACAAGCAGGTCCGCATCCAAGACGGCCAGCCCCACCCCAACTGGTGCTCCTTGGTTGCTGGCTCTTGAGTTTGTGTAAGAACACACCAAACCCATCTGATGAGTAGTGAGACCTTTCTGGCGAGGACGAAGGAGAGAAGCAGCGGCTCTACCTTCCTGGAGGGAGGCTCCCGACCTCCCCGGAGCAAACGGAATCCTCGCTGGCATCTGGAGGAGGGAATGGCTTGGGACGGGGGAGGGAACGGCGTGTCAGACCTGAGGGGTCTGCGTTACTATTTATAGCAATACTCCTAGCATTTCCCGGGTGCTTCCCCACGTGATCTTCATACCAACCCTGTGACAGGCGCACGATTTTTTACTATTTTAGGATTGGGGAACTCTGAGTGCAAAGGGCTGTCTCCTGTTGAGACTCATGAAGCGAAGGAGCGAGTGGCAGAGCTGGGTGTCAGGCCGAGTTAGCCCAGCTCTGTCCGCGCGTTCTCTTCACCTCAGAACACGGCCGCCCACTCGTAGCGCAGAGTCCGTGTTTTGGTGGCCCTGGCGAGCGCCAGCCCACTTCCGAGGAGACCAACCCCAAACTTCTTTCTTGTATACTCCTTCCTCCTACATCTAATGAGCAGCTCCTATACCACCAGGGGGTGCTCAGAAGAAAAACCAAATAGGTAAGATCCTGCCACCGTGAACTTCATTTGTCGGGGGGAGGGGGGGTCAGATAATCAACAAACCGGCTACAACGTATCAGGCAAGTGCTCTGAAGGAATCGAAACGGGCCCACGTAGTGGCGGGACTGGGGTGGTCAGGAGGGCCCTTTGGGGGAGGAGGGATTTATTTATTTATTTATTTTTAAAGATTTTATTTATTTATTTCTTTAACAGAGCAAGACCCAGCGAGAGAGGGAACACAAGCAGGGGGAGCGGGAGGGGGAGAAGCAGGCCTCCCGCCGAGCAGGGAGCCCGACGCGGGGCTCGATCCCAGGACCCCGGGACCATGACCTGAGCCGAAGGCAGACGCTTCACGACTGAGCCACCCAGGCGCCCCCGGAGGAGGTATTTAAACCACAACCCAAATGACCCCTGGGACCAGCTGTGGGAGGAACTTGAGCTTGGGGGTGGGTAGGGGGAAACAATGAAGGCCACACTGGATGCAGCCTGAGGCAGCGAAGGAATGAGGCTCGAGGCCAAGTCAGGCCAGCAGGGGACACAGGATCCAAGACAGCAGCATTCTCCACCCGGATGCGCTTGACAACCACCTGGGGACCCTGACCGTGATGCGGGCACTGGGAATGAGAACCAGAATCTCCAGACTATGCCCTTGTGCACCCAGACTGCGAACCATCCGAATTGGGTTCCGTAAGCCTGTTTAAGGAGCTTTGCAGGCCTGTTAAGGAGTTTTCCTGCAGAGTAGGAGAGACGGAGACTAGAGATGGCCGGGCTCAGACGGCGAAGTGGGGGGACTCCAGCCTCAGCAACACGGCCCGTGTGCAAGGTGAGCTGTGGGCTGGGAGAAGAGGATCAAGAAGACTTCCAGACTGCAGGCCGGAGTGACCATTCATTTGACGACTGTTATGCTTTTACCTCTTTGGTGCTCTGAAGTAGAGACACAAAGGTAACTAAGACTAAGGGCTCAAAGCCCAGGGTGAGAGCCACATGAGTAAGGCCTTTGGGTGCCAGGACCAACGGTCTGCATGGCGTAGAGGGCTCCTGGGGGAGTGGTCAGCCCTCCGGGGGGGAGAAGCCATGCCCGGGAGACTTCGCAGCAGGAGGCAGCTGAGCTGAATCTCAAAAAGACGGACAGTGGGCTGGAGGAAGGGTGATCCCAGGGGAGAAATGCAGCAGGGCCACTGGACCTTCCTGCAGCAAGAGATGGTTCTCCAAGCACACATACATGCAACAGGACCCGATGCGGCCTCGTTTCAAGGAACAGAAACCATCCTACATGCGCTTTGTTCAAAAATACAGCAAAATCACATCTATCAATTCTCTTGGAAGGAAATTTTTCCTTTATGAAATTAAAGTGACTGTTGAGAACAATATTCAGCCTGCTTCTTGGTCTTTTATGGATTTTCCTTGAAGCGTTGTTATTCCAATTCACTGACAGACAGCAGAGAGAACCATGGTCATATTTACCTCTCATTAACGCTCAACTAGAAGAGGTTTGAGACTTGTTTTCAGTTTTTTCAATAAAATTACTAAGGTAAATTGCCCATTTCTGTATTTCTGGAAAATCCTTTTTTCCCGCCTGTGTGTCTGGCTCATGACTGTATCCAAGCCACGGGGCCTGTTGATAATTTAATTTGGCAAAGCCAGACATGCTTAAGCCCTTGCCTCTTTCAAAGCCAGCCAATAACCAGCTACCAAGATTTTGGTGCCTCTGAGGCTGCTCTGGGCGAGTAGCTGAGCAAAAGCTGAGTCCCGATACCCCATCGATCTCTGTAAACACACCTGAGAGTTTATTAACGACCCTCACCCGCTTCATGTGTGAACACACACACATCTACACACATTCGGTGTCGCCAGGAGGCAGCAAGGGTCACCTAGACGCCAGCATGATTGGTTGT
This sequence comes from Eumetopias jubatus, assembly GCF_037043125.1. Lineage (NCBI taxonomy): Eukaryota > Metazoa > Chordata > Mammalia > Carnivora > Otariidae > Eumetopias > Eumetopias jubatus. The sequence continues at coordinate 6,435,458 of NW_028274823.1, read as the reverse complement.
TTTGGGGGCTGGGGTTCTTCTCCCTCCACACAGAGCCCTATCTACAGCTCTGATTGCAAAGCTTCATTTTCCCTATTGAACAAGTAATCTAAATGATAATCAAGTTCACCCTGGATTTGTTATTACAATGCCCTCCCAGAAGCACATTCTCTGCAGTCACCCTGAGCACTTTGAAGAATCCTTCAGGTACTTGCTTCCCTCACATTAGAAACACCAAAACCAAGAGATGCCTATTGGAGAGAATCCAGCAGGGAGACAACAAACCACTTTGGAGTGTAGATACCAAGTCTACACCTCTCAGCATCTTCTATTAAAGACTGGGCTTCCCAAAAGGAATGCAGATGAGGTGTGCATCTGGGGGGATAATCTCCGAAGTTTGTCCCCTATAAAAGGAACCCGATATCTGTGTATTCTGAGATCAAGAGGCCATTCACTATGCCAGCTTCAGAGCCAAGGAACAGCTGAGCATCCTGTCACTGGAGTAATTACATCATAGTTTTGAAGAGTTAAATCCAATTACTTGCACATGATTTCTATTCAGCTCACTTTCGTGGGACCTCTAATTTGCTGGACATAGGCAAGAGCAGAGTGGTCTAGCTTGGACTAATTAGCCCTCGAGAAATTAAACGGTACACATTGCACTGTGGAAAGGCTTTGGGGTTGTCTGCCTCCGAAGCGCTCTCGTGATGATAAAATCTTGTGCTGGATAAACATTCCCATTTTTCTCAGATCGCTTCTAGCCTTCTGTGGAATCCCACTCTAAATGACAGTTCCACCCGGTAGGCAGCCTGCTCCCGGGGCCTGGAAGGTGGTAGACACAGCAGAAATGCTGGCATTGATGTGAAAATGATGTTTTGCCAATTACCACCCAGCTACACAAGAGAGATGCTGATGTCAAAGTTCTGGAAATGTAGCGAGGCTCTCAGATCCTTCAGGTGAAGGCATGCACCATTAAGAAATGAAGAATAGGGTGCCAGGGTGGCTCAGTCATTAAGTGTCTGCCTTCGGCTCAGGTCATGATCCCAGGGTCCTGGGATTGAGCCCCACATCGGGCTCCCTGCTCAGTGCAGAGTCTGCTTCTCTCTCCCTCTGCCCCCACCCCCCACCCCGCTCATTTTCTCTCTCTCTCTCTCTCTCTCTGTGTCAAATAATTTTTTTTAAAAAATCTTTAAAAATTAAAAAAAAAAAAAAAGAAAAGAAAAGAAGAATAAACCAGAGGTCTCCAGGGATATCTATTTCTCTCTTTGCATGCTCAATTTGGGAAGTAAGGTATGAAGTCTCCTGGTTAAAGAAGTGACTCGATCTCTTCGTGGAGAGCTCAGCTCCTGCTCAGAGATTCATCCTCAAGTTTAGAGCCAGGGCAGGGGCGGTGGTGGTGAGAACAGCCCGCCAAGAACACCAGCAACCCATGAGACTCCCTGCAGATCTTCATAATGGGAGAGCCCTTGATGCGCATGGGCAGACGGGGCCTGGGGACGGCAACTTCAGCTCCCCCAGTTAGAGGAACCAGATCCCCAAGCCCAACATGTCTATGAAGAGCATTTTTGGAGAGAAATGCAGTCTTTATGCAATCCCTGGTTCTATCCTGCTCTCAGACCAAGAGCAGCTGCTCAAGCCCCTCCTTCCCCACTTCCTCGGGGTCTTTTCCTATGTGATTCTAGACTTGGTTTTCAGCTGTCTGCCAGGCCAGCTCTCCTCCCAAGTGGCACTGAACCCCTAGAGGACAAGGGCGGGGGTGGGATTTCTTCTACACTTTTTGCTTCCTCATCCCTCCCCCCCATACCCCTGGCTCCTTTCCATCCACACTCCATCCCTATGACCACAGACAACAAATGTTAGTATTTTTTGTATTATCTGGTTACTCCTCAAAGACCCAGTAAAGGACATAGGGGTCCAAGGCTCTCTGCTAGCTCTCATAAAAGCCACAGGGACCGCCAAGGAAGGCGAGCCTGTATCAGTCAAACCTCTCCTTGGCATCACTCCTACCTAGGCTCTTGGCATAGGCAAGGATTCTCCTTCTATTATTTCACACTATTGCATTTGTGACATACTTTCCAAAGGGACTGTGACTGGCTCCTTTCCTCTGATGGACTTTGTGCTGGGTACCAGCATGATGGCATTGTCACAGATGCCAACGGAACCTACATGGAGACAGGTTAGGCAGGGTCTGTCAATGGACAAGCTTTCAATGAGGCAAAGCCAAGCACAGATCGTGAAGTTGGCACCAATCTCTACTGCCCAGAGGTGCCCAGGAACCTCAGCCCTTGCTTCCTGGCACTGCTAGACCAAAGGGGTACAAGTAAGGAGAGTAAGACCTCTGTTCCACAGTCCCAGGTTTCTGTGGTAAATGGCAGACTTAAACTCCAGTTGGGGGTTCCTTAGCAAAGCATGGTAGATATTTCCATAACCAAAGATTCCTAGAGCAATATTTCCAAAGTGGACTCTCAAGAATTGGATAAAAGCATTCCAAGGTCAAAAAAAGTTTAGGGGAAATAAGGTCAAACAAAGGTAAGCAGTCTTCATGGTTGCACAACTTATCAGTGCCTTTAACAGTTATAATCATAGGGGCGCCTGCGTGGCTCAGTAGTTAAGTGTCTGCCTTCGGCTCAGGTCATGATCCCAGGGTCCTGGGATCGAGCCCCGCATCGGGCTCCCTGCTCCACGGGAAGCCTGCTTCTCCCTCTCCCAGTCCCCCTGCTTGTGTTCCCTCTCTCGTTCTGTCTCTCTCTGTCAAATAAATAAATAAAATCTTTAAAAATAAACAGTTATAATCATCAGTTTTCAAAGTTATTATTTGTAGCTATAGAATAGGATTTAATCTGTCCTAAAAAGGAAACCTGGTGTACTTTCCCCACATTTTTAAAAAATGTGTTTGTGTTAAATGGCAAGTTTAAATTACTCATTTAAAGGAACTTTAACAATGGCTCAAATGACCCACTTCACCATAAAACAGCAACAGTTAGTGAAAGTCTGAAAGATTAACTGTTGATCGGAGAGTCATTGTTTGCTCCAATTCCAGGGTTTGCCAGCATTTTTTAGAGAACCACAAAATATGGTGATTCATAGATGATGAATAAACTTTCCTTCTCATTGCCAAGTAGATTTATATCCTCAGTGTCACTGCAAGGTTTACTACTGAGCTGCATTGTGAGATAAAAGGGAAATCATTTGGAAAATAAAATCCAGGCAATTGGGAAAAGGAATCTCCCATAAAGTTAGTTTTCCCTACCACTCTGCAATTCCTGTTTCTACCCTGAACGATTTTAATTGGAAATAACACTGTCCTTCTAACCAACAGATGTAAATTGGTCTTTTCTTCCCATGTTTTTTAGGGAAAAAAAACAATACCTTTCTCATGGGTCTGTGAAGGACACCATAATAGTGTACGTGTAAATATCTTTGAATCAGGGAAACGGTCTTTTAGCTAAATCATGCCACTGTTTTCTCTGCAGGCTGATGAAGTAACAATTACTTTTATCTGATAAGCACATTAAAAAATTCCTTTGTGAGTAATATTGGGAGAACTACCTCCAAATATTTATTCAGATGTTTTATGGGAAAATATTCACAAGACCAGACCAGGCAATAATAGGGACAATATGGCCGGGGCTCAGCTAGCTGCATGATGAACAGCACATTTTTATTACTGCGATGACTTCCCTGCCATCTCATATCTGCTGGGTCACTTCTCCAGCTCGATGCTCTGGGAATGCAAATTCATTTTAATACTTGCTCCAGCCAAGATCATCAGTCTGAAGGCAGATCTGCTGGAGGAGGAATTCTGCAGTGCCTTCCGGAGAATTCCGTTCCTCTACTGGTCCGTGATCTGAATGGCTCTGACTTGGATCACCTTGGGAAGTGTGGATAATGCAATTCAGATGAATTCAGTCTGTGTTGCTACGTGCAGCAGGGCTGCCCAGAGTGGCTTCAGTGCAGCACGTGCCCATCGGCACTTATAGTCTAGGGAGACTTTACTAGCATCCCCACCTGACCATAATCCAAAGCGGAGAAGCTGAGAAGGTTGGGGATCCAGAAAGATACAAGCACCATGAGCACTCAGATGGAAGAAGAAGGGGGCAGGGGACTGGATGGGAGTATCAGGGAGAGCTTTGCGGAAGAAGGGGATATTCCTCATGGGTTTTCTACACATTCGCAGGTTAGGGGGACAACCTGGGAGGGCCATGAGGAGAGTCCCGACAGGCAGAGAAGAAACAGCTGAGACAGAAGGACAGCAGCGTGCGTGTCTGAGCATCGCCGGGTGCCCGACGGGCTGCAGGTAGCAACCGCGATTCATAAAGAGCGACGCACTCAGCACCCCACAGAGCAGGTCAGGCATTACAGGAAGCAGAAGGAATGGCCCTGGGAGTAAGAGGCAAGAAGAGGCTGGACTTGGGCTGGGCCGGTGAGGTGAGGCAGGATTCTGTAGGGCAGAGACAAGGCGAAACAGATAAGGCTTCTATCGGGTGGCTTAGGGGCCCTGACTTAAGGAAGGACCGCGAAGGAGACCAGCTGGGGAGGGTAGGGGTGGGCAGAGTCAGGCTGGGAAGGGTCCAGGTCACAAGGTGGGGATGAAATCCAGGGGGGCGCTGGGCTGGACTCCCAGCGATGAAGAGGGCGAGGCTGGGGAGCTGCAGCGGGAACTGGTTACAGCCACACACTGGTCAGCGGAGGATAATGAGGGATGTCCCCACCTGTGGATACAGAGCCATCTGCTCCCAGCAGGTGCTGTACCAGCTACACCTGAGGGTGCTATACCTAACACTCTCCGTTCACCCCGCCCAGACTCGTTCTGTAAGGCAAAAGCAATGACTAATTCTGAAACATTCCAATTCCCAGGTTAGGGTCGGCCTTTGAACACGACCAGCCCCCGGGCCCCTGGGAGCTGTGTAGTGATGATGGGGAAGGCTTGCCTGCAGCCCAGTAACTGTGGTGGAGTGAGCAGGGAGAGCCCTCACGTGGGAAGGAGCGGGGGGCGGGGGTGCCCCGAGACTGCAGAGTCCATAACCTCAGAGACCGCAAGCAAAGCCTGCCTCTCGTCTTCCTCCTTCCGTTTCCCTGGCTCTCACCTTCTCTCCTCCACAATTCAGCAGTCACCACATTCTACTGATGCTGCCACCTCAAAAGCCGTCCCGTCTGTCACCATCCTGCATCCCACCGCCCTGCCCGAGGCCTGCCCATCCTGTCCTGCCTGGAGCCACTCTCGCCTCAGCTCTCGACCTCAGAATAAGGTTAAATTTGGAAGCAGCATTTACAATCCCTGTTAGCCCTCCTGGGCTCACCTGCGGCCCCTGTCTCGCCCTCTGCCCCCCACTCTGCAGTTCAGTCCGAGCTGAACAGACATCCTCACGCCCCCCCACCCCTTCCCTCCCCTCCACACCCTGCACCACGATGCGCTGGCACAGCCTCATCCCCGTGTGGTTTGGAGGTCTCCCCAGCAGAAGCCTTCCACCAGCCCCAAGTGCTGCTTCTACCCATGTGCCTTCCCCACGAGGTGAACGGGCCCGTGAGACCAGGGACTGTACCTCACAGTGAGTTCTCAAGAAAGGCCTGCTAAGTGATGGATGAGAAAGCTCTCGGGTCACTGCCATGGGCACGCAAGGGTGGCCCAGATGGCTCCGGGCAAGGACAGAGATGTACCCGTGTACGGACTTTGGGAATTTAAGCTACAGCTGGTGAGACAGTTAAAGACAGGCGGGCTGTAGACAGGACCTTTATCCGCTACTTCCTAGTCTCTCTGTAGAGTCTCAGTTGGCCATGCAAATCCCCATCTACAAACAGGGAGCCCAGTGAACTCACACACACGTGCGTGCATGCACGTCCACGCGTGTCCCTGCCCTGAGCCTTGAAAACCGCTCAGCATTCGTGAGTCAACAAGAAGCAGAGTTGGCCCCCTGGCCTTCGCTGTCATCGTCCCTGCAGGTCAGGGGTCCACTGTCCCGGCAGCCCCTGCCCGACGAGGCATTTGTCAGCCACCAGAGTGCCTAGCTGAGCTGAAGACGAGACTGCTGGGCAGACCCCGATGATGGGAGGCAGCTAGCGCAGCTCAAAAGGCAGACCCGTCTGCCTTCTAACGGACATCTTGACGCTCTAGCCAAAGCTCGTTCACGCATATGATTTATTAACTAATTTAGCATGTAAGAAAAACATCTGCATTTCGCTTTTATCATCTTGCCAGCAGACAGGCTGAAGACAAGATGTGTACTGTAGACTTGTTTAATGGGGCCCTAAACACTCCCTTCTCCCTTGCCCCAGCTTACACGAGGCTCCGGTTTCAGAAGTTGTCTGCTTTAACTGACCTAACACAAACAAACAGGAGCATAAAGCTCTCATCGACACATAAATACTTCAGGGATGGGCAGAGTGGCCATAAAGTCCCTGCGCCAAAGTCCAGGCCACAGCATCCTACTTGCTGGGGCTACCTCAGAATTGGGGGGACAAAAAGGTACCTTGGTTATTTAAAACTACTGACTGGGTCTGATCACCCTTTATTATAGACGAGTTGAAGATGTTCATTTAAAGTGAACTTCATTTAAAGATTTCATTGAATGTGAGCTTGTAAGGAGACCTGTTTAGGGGAAAACGCCACGGTTGGACAATGTAGTGGGTAGAATTATGTCTCCCCAAAAGACATGTTCAAGTCCTTACCCCACAACCCAACCTGTGATCGTGACTTGGAAACAGGGTCTTTGCAGATGCGTGTGAGTTAGAATGGTTCATGCCGGATGAGGGTGGACCCTGATCCCGTGACTGGTGTCCTCAGATGAGGCAATTTGAACACAAAGACACACAGACAAGGGGAGGCGGCCGCGTGAAGATGCAGACGGGGAACGCAGAGATGCATCTATAAGCCAAGGAACGCCAAAGACTGCCAGAAGCCACCAGAAGCGAGGACACAGGCAGAGCGTGAATTCTCCCTCTGAGCCGCCAGAAAAAAAAACAACCATTTAGACACCTTCATTTTGGATTTTTGGCCCTCTGACTCTGAGAGAATAAATTTCTATTATTTTAGCCTCCCGGCCTGTGGTCACTTGTTAAAGCAGCCCTAGGGAGGACCAACGGGCATCTCTCTAATATTGGTGATGACAGTAATCCTGGAGGATTTGGCACCCACCGTGTGGCATAGCTGGAAAGCAGCTGGCCCAGGGGATGAAGAACCCAGCGCTGCCGCTGAGGAATGGCCCCACACAGAAGACACTCCTGAGTGTCCCTGGGTCCCCATTTCTTCCCACACAAAACAAAGGGATCTGACTGAAAAAGCAGCTAATCAGAAGCCATTTTTCATACGTGCATCTGTTGAGCTCTACAGTGGCACTGTCTTATGTTTGTTGACAACACATTTGTTAACCATTTTTTAACAGGCAGGATCTTCAAAAATGTCAAGGCCAAGTGGCCCACACATCAGGAGCACCCTTGAAGCCCTTCCAGGACAAGCTCAGATGTCCAAGTGTCCAGGGGGGCTCCCACTTATGGCTGACGGTTGGTTCCTCCTAGTGACTTGAAAAGCGTGCACCTGAACCCAGGTTGCTCTTTGTCGAGCCAGAGATTTCAGTCCCCAAGAGAACACACCCAAATCGAGCCTGGATCTGTCAAGCAGCTTGTAACACTGGTGAGACTCATTTTCAAAGAGGGAAAGTCTCTGCATGTTCATTTTGTTGATTTCCTTTTTTTTTTTTTTTTTTTTTAAGCATACTAGAAAATGTCACTGGGAAGGAGCAGCAGGTGTTCTGCTAAATCCTCTGCCACGAGAAGGATGCACCCTTGCCCGGGGTCTTATGACCTGCAGCACCATGGGTGGATGAAGGAGACAGCCTGCCCACAGGCCAAGGAGGTGAGCAGGAATTCTGGAATAACACCCTTTGTCCTCTGTCACCCAGGCTCCCCTACAGTGTCTGTAATGTTTGCTAAGCTGCATTTTATTGAATATGGCTATTTCCCTAAAGGACTTTTATTCAGATTTATACTCATGATTTCACCTCCTGGGGGCCAGAACATTTTCCTAGGAAGAAAGATCTCGTTCCTCTATCCAAAGGAATAAAAGGGAGGTTTCCCCAGGCCTCCAGATTTTCAGATTTGAGTTGGCAGGCCATCCGTATGTGCTCCGATGTCCCCATTTTTGCTCTCGTCTCTTCTTGTTTTTCTTGCTGCTTTAATAGTCTGTTTATAAGCTCCAGGAAGAAAGGATCAAGGCCAGTCTGGCTCACAGTGCTATCCCCAGCTCCCAGCATGGTGCCTGGCCCAGAGAAGATTCCTGAGTACTCCCTGTCTAACGAGTGTATGCGTGCCGCCCCTCACAGGGTCAGCTCGACACTGGCTCCACAGCGTTTGGAAAGCTGGCCATCTACTCTCCGAGCTCCCAGCAGGAAAAGGGTTTCAAGATGACGAATGTTGATGTAGACAAGCTGGAGTCACCCTCTCACCCTGAGATCTGTTTTGCAATCTATACAGGGCAAAGGGGATCGCTTGCAAATGTCTGTTAGGAGCCAAGAATGTGAACTTGCTACCCTGGCTGCTACAGTTGTGTGGCTTCTTTCCCAGCTAGAGTGGTAAATTTGTGTCCCAAGCTAGTTCAGCTGAATTCAGTGCCCTCTAGAAGCTCCCACAATGGGCTGGCTTCCGGAGCAGGCTTTATGAAACTGCGGTTTGGATGCGTGGAGCAAACCTGAGTCCGGTGCATGTCCAGGGTATCATTTGTACCATCGCCACAGTCCCAGGCCCCTCAGACCCCCCTGGTCTCACCTGCCCTCCCGAGGCCCCTGGAGCTTACCGCTAAGAGGGTGGGGAACCGTGAACTGCTTCTTGTTGGCGCGGGGAGGAAAGAGACTCTGCTTCTGGCCCAGGTTCTCCGTCCGCTGGGCTTTTCTCTGCTGTACCCTGTGTTCTAGTTTCTTCAGCCGTTCTTGGGAACGAGAAATGAACTGGGGTTTCCGGACTTCCAGTGCTTCCTAACAGCAGCAAGAGAATATTTTATCTTTAATAGAAGTGATGCGGGCAAGAGATACATCCCTCTGATTTGGTCAAGAAGTTGATCAAAAGCACAACATTCAAAGACCAACAGCCACAGCGCATCCGCACACCACGATTTTCTGCCACTGCCTTGTGTGAGGACTGTGACAGGCATGTTGAGGACATAGGTCCTGCGGGCCGATCCCAGCCAGCCCCCAGGGCCCTGCTGCAGCGTGACTGCCTGGCCACTCACAGCAAGGTGGCACACTTCTACCCATCCCTTCTTCCCCGTCAATCCAGTCGGTTTCCAACAGACTGAAATCCGAGGGCCCTGAACTCCCTCCTCCAAAGAGACATGGGTGGGGAAAGAATGAAGGCACCATGAGTCACTTGCTTCTGCTGGGGGTTGGACGCCTCACGCACAGACCGAGATCATCCACCCAGTGTGAAATACATGCCTTTTCAGGAGAAACAGTCATCTTGGCTAACAGGAATGTCTATTCCCAGGAAGAAAAAGTTGGCAAAGTATCTCTGCCTATGCAAACTGGTTCTGCAAGCTCTGCAGGGGATGTCTGCATGGCCATATTTCCACTTCGGCCATATCCCTCAATACACGCCCCCCTCCGCCCATGCACGTACTCAGGTCCACTGAAAAAGATACCACCACCGATGCGTTCCACTCTGTGTCAGACACTGGGCTACGCGCTTTATGTGGCTCCGTTGTCTCTGGGAATCCCCACGTTGATTCTGAACAGCAGATACACTTATCCCCATTTGATGGAGGCAAAAGCCGAGGCTCATTGTGGTTCGGTGGATCTGAGGGACCTCCACGTTTTCCTTCCACACTGCCTTCTTGCTATTCCTTGAAAACCTCTGTTCAGGTGGTTCCACTGCCTGGAGGAATACCCTGGCCGCGCCCGTCAGAACGCTCCAGCTCCCCCGGTAAGCTCTGTCGGGTCTTCCCGTTCAGCCCGAGCCCTGGGGTACCTCACAGACCGCCTCGTACAATGGATTCATACACGCCGATGGCCGGGCTGGGCTGTGAGCGCCTGGATGCCATGGGTCTCAGCCACCCTGTGGCCCTCCCGCCGCTGCCCTGAGCCCCGCACACAGGAGGGTAGGATATGCTACCGCTCCCCCAGCCCTTTGGGAGCTCAGGGTTCCCGTGGGGAGGGCAGTTCAGGCTCCATTTGCATCCTGCAAGTGGCCTTGGCAGCTGTGCCGGGAAAGGAGTCTTCTTGGCCACTTGATCTCCATGGCACCATCCCCTGGTCCCAGGCACACCGGGGCTGCTCAGAGAGCCCTTGGGAACAGCCTCTTGGCCCAGCGTGGCTGCTTCAGGGTCATCATGAGTCTCTTACCATGGACCTATCGAGGACCCCGGGGGGGGCAGGGACCGGCCAATGGCACTGTCCCCACATCTGCAGGGATGTTTACAGCCTATCAAGTCCTTTCCCAGACAGTATGCCCGATTGTACAACACGCTGCTAGCAGGAGCTTTCTCGGAGTTGTCTGCCCTGCTAATTTTTATATCTCTGTAATTTTGAACTTTCAAAAATGTGTACGTATTACTTCTACAACCAGGAACAGACACCAAATGAAAGCTTTCACATCCCTGAGCTCATGGCCATGTGATTTAGGGCAACCTCCTTAATCTTTCCAAAGCTTAATATCCTCACTTGAACATGGGATCACAGGGACCCGTGCCCCATAGGGGGGCAGCGTGGATGGAAGGCCCTGATGCCTATAAAGGGACCTGCGCAGTGTTACCCATAACTTCTCAAGAAATGCTGTTAAAAAAATAAAAAGAAGAAATGCTGTCACTACTATGATCATTATGATCATTGTCATGACCAATATTATGCGATCCTCATTCTAGCCGAGTGGAGTAGACAACATTTCTCCAGCACTCACACTGTGAAACAGAGGCCCAGAAAGGTTAGGGGACCTGCCCAGGGTCACACAGCCATTACGAAGGGGAGTCAAGCCTCCAGTCTCAGAGGTGGAAGTGAGATCGTGACCCGCCCCCCACCACGGACTCCCCAGGAGAGGTCTCCCCTCGGTGGGGATCAAGCCGGGGTGCACAGAGGGCCTTACCTGCAAGGTCAAGGAGCTTACAGGTGTTCCTTGACCCTCAGAACAGTCTTCAGACAGGTCAGGGGTCTCTGGTGGCTCAGGGGACACTGGCTCTGGGGGTGCTGGTTCCAGGGGTGCTGGCTCGGGGGGCTCCTCACTCTTCCTGCATTCCTTTATTTTTACAACCAAGTCACAGCACTTGTAATCCCCTGGGAGAGAAGATTTAGAATCCCATTTAGAGGGGCAGCAAGATTTCCTCCTGGCTTCTCAGAGTCATGAGACACAGAAGACAATTTGGAAAATAGAAACACCAGTGGGTTATTAATGGGCCTCGTTAAGCCTATGAGATCCTGCCTCCACAGCCCCCCCCACCCGCCCCAGCTGCCCTGGTCACAGGGAGGCATGTCTGTGGGCAGCCAGACTTTGCACCGGCTAATTATACCATGGAGGTATTCCCTCGGCTTCCAGGGTTCAAAATGCTTCTGTTCACAATGAAAAGAAACTTTTCTATTCCAGGCTTCATATTAAGTGTGTCCTGTACAATTATTATAGCTCAGTTGTTTGGGGACAGTGTATTAATTTGTCTTATGTTTGCTACACTAATGATGTAAGACAGAAAAACGGTGTTCAATTATTTATCCCTTCCCTTCAATCGCTAGTGAATACCACTGGCTTTACATGTATAACTGGAATGATCTCTCTCTCTCTCTCTCTCTCTCTCTGTCTCTCAGCTGGATCTGGTCACTTCCTGGGCCATTGACAATCCCTTGTGGAAAAGGTCAGGGGGCACACTGATTCAACAGCACTTTGGGCAGGACAGCCTCTGGCGTGGGGAGGGACGAATTAATACGTATTCACTGACCACTTGCTGACCAACTGCTCCGCCGGGGACACACTGTCCCTTCCGTCCATGCTAGCCCACTCTTCCTGTGTGAGCTCCCCTACCCTCGTCTGCACCGTCCCCCCAACACAGCCTCCCAGCACCTCCCCAGCTCTGAAACCCAACAGCATCTTACTCCTCACCCATATGCCCTCCTATTGCCGCCACAAACCCAGGGACCTCCGACCTGCAGGCTGAGCCCCAATCCTTTAGGAAGTGCCCTCCTTCCCAAAGCAGGCTCCATCCCACCAGCGGTGTGCTCTCACGGCAGAACACGCTTGCCACACGCAGCAGCACTGGTTACGGGGTAAGGCCATAACAGGGTGCTTTAACCCCACAAGCCTGGGACTCCTTCGAGGGCTGGACCATGTCATATTCACCTTGCATCTCTCCACGGGGGCAGCCCAGGAGCCTGCTAGGAGCTGGTTCTGTTGGGAGTGGAGAGGTGGCCATTAGGAGGCTCAAGGGGCCACAGGACGCATCTCCATGGTCCCCTGAATCTCTTACCTGAAGCCCCTGCTAGAACACCCACCATCCATGCCCGGATCCTCTCTGGCCTGAACCAGCTGTCCTCTTTCTATGTAAAATCCACCCATGTTCCCTAAGACCTACAGGTCCTGCAGGCAGCCCAGACTTTTTGTAGCTCGTTTGTGGTGGACGTTCCACTTCCAACTACTGCCTTCCGTTCTGTGCCAACAACATACCACTTAGAGGCTCTCAAATCGCCCTCTTTCATTCCTTCGGGCATTTGCTCTTGTGCTTCCTGGAGGATTTCCCTGTTGCTCCCCTATTCCTGCTTCCAGCCTAACCGGCCGGCCCAGATATCGATCTCCCAAGCCCCCTGCACCTAGAGTAAATTACACCTTCCACCACACCATCCCCATTTCTTGCTGTGAACTTTCTCCTGCCTCACCGCATCCACAGGGATGCCACAGTGCCGCACATCCTTTCCCACCTGCACCCCACCACCAGCCCCCGCACCCCAGGGGCGGTGCAGGCATGCCCGTCTTCATCAGTGCTCACATCAGTGCTCCCTTGTATCTTCAAAGTCTCACTACTGTGGCCTCTCCTCTCCAGTCTGTGCTCCTTGGCAGGGCCTCAGCCCCCAGCCTCACCATCTCCCATCCATCCCCAACCCCCCCGCCTCCATCCAGGAGACAGTCTCTTTCAGAAGGAATCTAATTAGATCTCTGCCCCTCAAAGGCTTGGCCCTGACTTCAGTTCAAAGCCCCTGAGTGGGTTTGAAGGACGTTCCGACTTGACCGTGTGACCTCAGACTCCCACTAGGTGCCCCTCTGCCTCCTAGCACTCCGGCCCCCCGGATCCCAAATCAACCATATTCTCTCCATCAACTCTTTGCTTTGTGCGTGCCTTTCCCTCAGTCCGCAATACTCTTCACCCTCAGGTCTGATCTGCAAGCTTCTAGTCAGCTTTCAAGTCCCTGCTCAGAATCACTTCCTTGAGGAGGAGATCTCTGTCCAGCCCCACCCTGGAGCCCCTGCGGCCACCGGCAGCTTCCTGACGGCTCGGCACAGACACAGGTATGCTCCTGGTGTCTCCAGCACTGGAGGGCAGGGAGCACTGAGCACAGTGACCGGCGCACAGTGGGTGTGTATATAGTAGGTGTTTAATCAATGTTTCTTCAATATATCAATGGATGAAGAACTAGGGATTAACTTGGCTCCCAGGTGAAATTAGTTTTGTCAACTACCATAGCCCTTTTAACCTTTATATTGCAAAGCTATATAACCTGGTGGGTTTCTTTTTGTCCTTATCCATAGCTGTTTGGGGAAAACCTTCAGAGTGATAGGAGAGCTAAGTTTTCTCACTGAAAACTGGGCACCACAGCTCTCTTTTCTATTCTACCTTTATATTCTTTTATATACCGCTGTTCACTGCAATATTAATAGGGGTCAGCTGCTTGGTCTTAGAAGAGGGATAGCTGGGTTGGAATTCTTGGTTCCCTCATCGGTGCGAGGCTCAGGTTGGGACCTACCTGGAGGACACTGCAGGGCCTGCACCTCTCAGACAGGACCCTTGCTAGGCACTCACGGAAGACCACGGGCGGCCTGGTGGACCTCAGAGCAGCCACACCAATGTCTCATACCCTCCTTAGCTAAGCCTGGGAGCCTCCCATGTGCCTGGGAGTGGCTTTCCTCTAGGCCTTGGTGGATCCGGACCCGCTGCGCAGCGGGGCCGGAATCCCTGACCCACACAGGGTTGTCTTCTCCATGCTTGGGAGGGAGAACTCACCCACCATGGAAACCTGCAGGTCCTGCTCGCTCTCAGCTCACACGGTCCAGAAGGGACAGCTTTAGGAGGTGAGCTTGTGTGAACCAGGGCTCAGGAAGACATCATACCATTTTCCATATGAATATCACAGCAGAATCACCTCAACCCTACCTCCCTTGCTCCTTACCTTTGGGGAACTCTCTTTCTATCTGAACATCACTGTCTTCCTGTGGAGATGTGCATAAATCTTGTAAGGGGCAAAGAAAGCCAGATAAAGGGATTCCGGATTTCAGGAAGCTTTGCTGTTGACTCTCTGAGGGCTCAGAGAAGTTGCTAGACTGACAGCTGTTGTTTGGAGAGCTATACCCATCGGGAAGGAACTCTTTAACCAGCTTCTGTTCCACTGGGGGAGCAGACAAAGTCACACGTGCTTCTCCTTGTTGCTTCTCGCTGCTTCCAGAAAATACTTTTGCTTCTACTAAAAATAAAACAAGAGTTGTGCTCAAAACATCTGACAAGTGCACATCAAATGTACTGACTTTGGCACACCTTGCTTGTCTGGAGACGGAGACACAGGTGAGCTGGAGTCACTGGGGGCCAATGTGCACGTGCTCTGGGGGCACTTGTCACGTGATCATCGCTCTGGGTAGGACTTCCCCCAGCTTGCTGTGGAGCTCCACTGTATACACCACTCTCAGGCATTCAGTCTAAAGACTTTGTGCTCGCCAGCACCCTTAGAAACTCAAGTGACTTTCTCAACACTAGTCAAGAGAGTGGGTGGTTCAGCACACTGACTGTGGGGCCAGAGTACCTGGGTTCAAATCCCACCTCTACCACTTCTCAGGTATCCGGCCCCATCTATAAAATCGAGGTAATCACATTAAATATTACTTATTTATTATTATATCTATTTTCATAAGAAGTTAATATATGTATGTAACAACACATTTATATAATTTATATCATTCTTACAGAATAACATTACAGTGATTAAAATTGAGGCAATATGAAAAAATACTGATCCATGTAAGGTGTTTAGCATAGTACCTGATACACAGTAAGCACTTAATAAATGTTACCCATCACCATTAATGCAGAAACATTGATGGAGGCTCTGTACTATGGCAAGTACAGAGGTAGGAGGTAATTAATGAGGTCATAGTGCAGACTTCTCATAGAGCAGTGGAAAGAAAATGAATACAACATGTTGCTTATTGCCACACTGTAACCCCAAAAGTCTAGAAAGCACCTGCTGCCCATCAACAGGGGACCATTAGATCCTAGTGCCCCCACACTTTGCAGCAAGGGAACAGAATAGGGCAAATGCTCCTTTGTAGATGTGGAATAATCTCAGAGATGTGTTATCAAGTGAACGAAGCAAAATGCAGGACTGTGCATCAGGTCTGCTTCCACTGGTAAGTGCTTATATACTCAGGGCATCCCTGGAAGGACCCAGAGGTGCTGGACATCGGGGACCTTGAGGGCAGTGCAGGACCAGGAACTGAGAGTGGGGGAGAGACTTTCTTTTCACTGTTTGCCTCTTTTATACTCTTGGTTTTTCTTTTGAAATACTCTATAATGTTTAAAACTTACTCATTTTAAATAAGTTAGTGACTCTTCACCGGGCACCATCTCCTATGTTAAGGCCCTCTAAGGGGCAGGGCCCTACCTGGGGGAGAGAGCCCCCGCTGCCAGAAGCATGTGTCCAAACCCCCTTGAGCACTGAGGAGAAAAAAGTCCTAGGAACAAATAATAAGGACTCTCAGAAGTTTCTTGCAATATTTTCTCAAATGTCCTACGCAAAGAGGAAATGAGCCCATGACCACCTGGCATTGATTAGAATGGGGACCTCTTTTAAAATATCTCAGTTGTCTGCACTTCGTTCCAGCCCCTCTGTCCCTGAGCCCTAGTGTCCTCGACAACGAGAACAGGTTGAGTGTGGCGATGTGGTGCAGGGTGGGGGGAAGAACAGAGGACACAGAGGGCGTGTCAGTGTGCTCCCTGGCTCTGGCATCTGGGGCAAGTGAATCCACACGGGGTAAAGCCGGCTTTCCATGTTCTTATAAACAAACAGCCAAAATGAAGGAAAGCACCTAGTGGGTCCCAGCACATTGGGGGTACAAAGAAAATGGCAGTTATTCTTGGCCCTGTCATTTGGAGAGGACATGTGGTCTCCTCCAGTAAAGGTTGGGCTTTGCTCATTTGTACAGAAAATATCTTTCTAAACTGTTATTTCAAAAACTGCCGATTCTGTTTAAGTATGAAGTGCCATGAGCAAAAAGTCTCAAAATAGTTATTCCTTTCTATGTTGCTTCCTTGTATGAGAAGCTCTCTTAAAAGAGTCAAAAACGAAATCACTGATCAGTGGTGCAGTCCCCATTTGCTCCTTGCATACTGGTGTCGGGCTCTTTAATGGAGGCTGACCTACCTACCTCCCTACCTATCAGTTACCTGTTGATCTGGTTTCAGGTAAATTCTTTTTTTTTTTTTTAAGATTTTATTTACTTGAGAGAGAGAAAGAGAACGAGCAGGGGGGAGAGGGAGAAGCATGATCCCTGCTGAGCAAGGAGCCCAATGCAGGACTCAATCTCAGGGCTCTGGGATCATGACCTGAGCTGAAGGCAGACATTTAACCAACTGAGCCACCCCGGCATCCCTGGTTTCATGTAAATTCTTATGTGAAGCGTTCTCTGCAAGTCAGGTGGTCCACTGGTGACTTGGAAGAGTTAAGACAACTCCCAGAAAGTAGAATGCAGTTGGGGTGCTGGAGAAGAGAAAAATATGCAGCCCAAGAGGGACTCTTCTGACAACTTATTGATCAGATCTCTTTTTGTGGATTCTGAAAAGTACAAACATCAACCATGAAATTGTCCTCAGGCGGGTCTTCGCAAAGCAAGGATGTGCACGTTCTTTCTCCCCATTATGCCCTGCATGTGGGTTGGGCTGGAAGTTCTCAATTCATGCCCCCAATTTTATGTCTATCACCCCAGTGATGGCCCATTGCACTGCTAGCTCTGCCTGTCCTGAGAGTCTTAAGAGAAGCATGAGTAAATCAGCAGCCTCTGACAGGCATTTCTATTTCTTGACTCAAACTCAAAGCCTCCTTCCTGAGCCTGAATTTGGAAGAGCTGGGGCACTGCAGGTTTCCTTGAAATAGTAATGTTCCCTCTGTTGCCTCTTCTCAGATGCATTACCCTGGGGCGCCTGGGTGGCTCAGTCAGTTAAGCATCTGCCTTCAGCTCAGGTCACGATCCCAGGGTCCTGGGATCGAGCCCTGCATTGGGCTCCCTGCACAGGGGGAGTCTGCTTCTCTCTCTCTTTGCCCCTCCCCCTGGCTTGTGTTCTCTCTCTCAATTAAATAAAATCTTAAATAAAATAAAATGCATTACCCTATGGTTTGATCTTCTATAGCTCAAGTATCCAGCAAACTCACCTATCCAGAACTGTGCCATGTTCCGGGAGGTGAACAGAAAGCAACCAAAGATCCTGCCCAACAGTCACGATTATCTTGTGGATAATTTTCCCACCTATGTCAGTATCCATAAACAATATATTTCCAATACCAATAGCAAGCTCAAAGGTACTTGTTTTCAGGTGAGGATGTCATTGCACCTGTTACTCAAAAGCTTCCAGGAGGAGAGAGATCAGCAGGCTGGCTTGGCCACAGCTTCCCTGAGAGCTGATGGGGTGTGATTCCGGGGAAGACAGAGGGAAGCCACAAATGAGTCCAGAAAACAAGGGGCTGACCACAGCCTGGACAGCAGGCAGGGCGGGCCAGCAGGAAGACAGCCAGGGGAGTGGGCTGCTCTGGATTTTCTGTTCCTGCCCTCGCCGTGTGTAACTGGAGGCCTAGGGGTGAGATACAGTGGGATACTTCTCTGCAGCGAGATGTGGGCCTGAGCTGACCCAAGCACAGTGCAGGGAAGGGAGTGGGGACCTCAGGGACACACAAAGCATCACAGCCAACCAAGAGACATGAACCTGGGCCAGGCGAGGCTACCACGAGGTCCTGAGCACAAAATGAGGAAAAGGTGCCCCTTCCCTGAGACACTTTACCTCCACCGGCAAGAAAATAGCATAATGAACCAATCTGATTGAAAAAGATACTTCAATGATTCTTTGCAAATATTAAGGCAATGCATAATCTTTTATGTTCTTTTTTTTTTTTTTAAGAGAAAGAGAATCAAGGAGGGGGAAGGGGAGGCAGGGGAGAGGCAGAGGGAGAAAGAGAATTTTAAGCAGGCTCCAAGCCCAGCAGAGAGCCTGATGTGGGACTCGATCCCAGGTCCCTGAGATCACGACCTGAGTTGAAATCAAGAGTCAGACCCTCGGTGGAGCAAGATGGCGGAGGAGGAGGAGACCTGGATTTCGTCTGGTCTCAGGAATTCGGCTGGATAGGGATCAAACCATTCTGAACACCTACGAACTCAACAGGAGATCGAAGAAAAGAATAGCAACGACTTTCTGAACAGAAAAGCGACCACTTCCTGGAAGGTAGGACGTGCGGAGAAGTGAATCCGAGGCGATATTCGGGAGGATAGACGGCGGGGGAGGGGGCCTCCGTCGGCCGCTTCTGGCAAGTGCTAGAGCCGCGGAGCACAAAATCGGACCTTTTAGAAGCCGGCTCCGCTGAGGGACGTCGCTGCAGTGGCTAAGCGGGGGTGGAACCCTCGCGGGACAGTGGGGGTCTCAGGACCCTCGGGGTCACAGAAAGACCGGGGGTGCCTGAGTGCAGCAGAGCTCCCAGGGATCGGAGCGGGGAAGCCGGCTGCAGAGACGGAGCCGAGGCGCGGGCTCTCAGCTCGGGGTGGCCATAAACTGTGATCCGCGGCCCAGTCGGGCCACGGCTCCTCCAGCAGGGACCCAACAAGCGGCAGATCCGGGGGGACTCCCCTCCCTCCCCCGGGAGGAGCGGTGCGGGAGCGCACCGCAGGGATCTGCTGGGTTTGGAGACCCCACACGGGGTCGGGTGCCAGAGATAGAAACGCTCGGTCACAGGCCGGGTGAGCACGGAGTGCGGCCGGAGACCGGGGACACGGGAGTGACTGCTTTTCTCTGGGGGCGCACTGAGGAGTGGGGCCCCGAGTTCTCAGCTCCTCTAGGCGGAGATTGGGAGGCCACCATTTTCACTCTCGTTCTCCAAAGCTGCACCGAGAGCTTGCAGGGAACAAAAGCTCCCAAGAACAAACCCAAGCAGATGACTTAGACAAGGGCGGGGCAATTCCGCCTCCGGCAAAGACATGTGGGAACCACGGCAACAGGCCCCTCCCCCAGAAGATCAGCAGGAACAGCCAGCAAGCCAAGACCGAGTTTACCGATCAAGGAGAAAGGCAGAACTCCAAGGATAGGGGAATACTGCACATAGAATTCATGGCTTTTTTATTATGATTCTTTAGTCTTTCAAAGTTAATTATTTTAAACTTTTTTTTAAAAGTTTTTTCCCTTTTTCAACCAACATCTTATCAATTCCTTTTTTTTTTTAAGATTTTATTTATTTATTTGACAGAGAGAGACACAGTGAGAGAAGGAACACAAGCAGGGGGAGTGGGAGAGGGAGAAGCAGGCTTCCCGTGGAGCAGGGAGCCCGACGTGGGGCTCGATCCCAGGACCCCAGGATCATGACCTGAGCCGAAGGCAGACGCTTAACAACTGAGCCACCCAGGCACCCCTTATCGATCCCTTTTTTAAAAAAAAATTTTATTTTTCATTTTTAGAGTCATAGTCTATCCCTTCCTAGTAGTTACCCTTATTTTTGGCATATATATATATGTTGTTCTCTCTTTAAATTTTTGAGATACAGTTTCTTCTAACAGATCAAAACATACCCTACATCTCTAATGTATGGCTTTGTTCTAGTCTCCTGCCTGATCACATCCTCTCCCCCCTTTTTTTTTCTTTTCTTTAATCCTCTTTCTTTTTTCAAGCACCTTATCAATTCCTCTTTTTAAAATTTGTGTAATTTTCATCTTTACAGTCATATTCCATCCCTTCATTGCATCAACCCTTATTTTGTACATATATAAGTCTTTCTTTCTCTAAAATTTTGGGAGGCACTTTCTTCTAACACACCAAAATACACCCAAAATCTAGTGCGTGGCACCAATCCATGCACCGGCCTGATCATATTTGATCATAGTCTGTTTTTTTTGTTTTGTTCTGTTCTTCTTTGTTTTTATCTTTTTCTTTTTCTTTTTTGTTCTCTTCCTTTTTCTGTCTTTCCCTTTCTTTTCTCCTGGTTTCAGGTCCTTTATGATTTCTTTAGAGTATATTTTCTGGGGACGTTGTTACCCTGTTAGCATCTTTTCTCTCATTCATCTATTCTCCTCTGGACAAAATGACAAGACGGAAAACATCACCTCAACAAAAAGAACAAGAGGTAGTACCGTCGGCCAGGGACCTACTCAATACGGACATTAGTACGATGTCGGACCTAGAGTTCAGAATCATGTTTTTAAACATACTAACTGGGCTTGAAAAAAGCATGGAAGTTATTAGAGAAACCCTTTCTGGAGAAATAAAAGAACTAAAATCTAACCAAGTCGAAATCAAAAAGGCTATTCATGAGGTGCAATCAAAAATGGGGGCACTAACAGCTAGGATACTTGAGGCAGAAGAGAGAATCAGCAATACAGAAGACCAAATGATGGAAAATAAAGAAGCTGAGAAAAAGAGAGATAAACAACTACTGGATCACGGGGCAGAATTCGAGAGATAAGCAATACTGTAAGACAAAACAACATTAGAATAATTGGGATCCCAGAAGAAGAAGAAAGAGAGAGAGGGGCAGAAGGCATACTGGAGCAAATTATAACAGAGAACTTCCCTAATGTGGGGAAGGAAACAGGCATCAAACAGGCACAAGAGAACCCCTCTCAAAATCAATAAAAGTAGGTCAACACCCCAACATCTAATAATAAAACTTACGAGTTTCAGAGACAAAGAGAAAATCCTGAAAGCAGCCCGGGAGAAGAGATATGTAACCTACAATGGTAGAAACATTAGACTGGCAACAGACTTATCCACAGAGACCTGGCAGGCTAGAGAGGACTGGCATGGTATCTTCAGAGCACTAAACGAGAAAAATAGGCAGCCAAGAATACTATATCCAGCTAGGCTGTCGTTGAAAATAGAAGGAGAGATAAAAAGCTTTCAGGACAAACAAAACTAAAGGAATTTGCAAACATGAAACCAGCTCTACAAGAAATATTGAAAGGGGTCCTTGAAGCAAAGAGAGAGCCTAAGAGCGGCATAGACCAGAAAGGAACACAGACAATATACAGTTAACAGTCACCTTACAGGCAATACAATGGCACTAACTTCATATCTTTCAATAGTTACCCTGAATGTAAATGGGCTAAATGCCCCAATCAAAAGACACAGGCTATCAGATTGGATTAAAAAACAAGGCCCATCGATATGCTGTCTGCAAGAGACTCATTTTAGACCCAAAGACACCCCCAGATTGAGTGTGAGGGGGTGGAAAACCATTTACCATGCTAATGGACACCAAAAGAAAGCTGGGGTGCCAATCCTTATATCAGACAAATTAGATTTTAAACCAAAGAGTGTACTAAGAGATGAGGAAGAACACTATATCCTACTTAAGGGGTCTATCCAACAGGAAGATCTAACAATTGTAAATATCTATGCCCCTGACATGGGAGCAGCCAATTATAAAAGGCAATTAATAACAAAAGCAAAGAAACACATCGACAACAATACAATAACAGTGGGGAACTTTAACACCCCCCTCACCGAAATGGACAGATCATCTAAGCAAAAGATCAACAAGGAAATAAAGACTTTAAATGACACGCTGGACCAAAGGGACTTCACAGACATATTCAGAACATTCCATCCCCAAGCAACGGAATACACATTCTTCTCTAGTGCCCATGGAACATTCTCCAGAATAGATCACATCCTAGGTCACAAATCAGGTCTCGACCGGTACCAAAAGATTGGGATCATTCCCTGCATAGTTTCAGACCACAATGCTTTGAAACTAGAACTCAATCACAAGAGGAAAGGCGGAAAGAACTCAAATACATGGAGGCTGAAGAGCATCCTACTAGGAATGAATGGGTCAACCAGGAAATTAAAGAATTAAAAAAATTCATGGAAACCAATGAAAATGAAAACACAACTATTCAAAATCTTTGGGATGCAGCAAAGGCAGTCCTAAGAGGAAAGTATATAGCAATACAAGCCTTTCTCAAGAAACAAGAAAGGTCTCAAATACACAACCTAACCCTACACCTAAAGGAGCTGGAGAAAGAACAGCAAATAAAGCCTAAACCCAGCAGGAGAAGAGAAATAATAAAGATCAGAGAAGAAATCAATGAAATAGAAACCAAAAGAACAGTAGAACAGATCAATGAAACTAGGAGCTGGTTCTTTGAAAGAATTAACAAGATTGATAAACCCCTGGCCAGACTTATCAGAAAGAAAAGAGAAAGGACCCAAATCAACAAAATCATGAATGAAAAAGGAGAGATCACAACCAACACCAACGAAATACAAACAATTATAAGAACATATTATGAGCAACAGTATACCAGCAAATTAGATAACCTGGAAGAAACGGATGCATTCCTAGAGATGTATCAACTACCAAAACTGAACCAGAAAGAAATAGAAAACCCGAACAGACCTATAACCACCAAGGAAATTGAAGCAGTCATCAAAAATCTCCCAACAAACAAAAGCCCAGGGCCAGATGGCTTCCCAGGGGAATTCTACCAAACGTTTAAAGAAGAATTAATACCTATTCTCCTGAAACTGTTCCAAAAAATAGAAATGGAAGGAAAACTTCCAAACTCGTTTTATGAGGCCTCCATTACCTTGATCCATCGCCAAACCAGACAAAGACCCCATCAAAAAGGAGAATTACAGACCAATATCCTTGATGAACATGGAGGCAAAAATTCTCACCAAAATACTAGCCAATAGGATCCAACAGTACATTAAAAGGATTATTCACCATGACCAAGTAGGATTTATCCCTGGGCTGCAAGGTTGGTTCAGCATCCACAAGTCAATCAATGTGATACAATACATTAACAAAAGAAAGAACAAGAATCATCTGATCCTCTCAATAGATGCAGAAAAAGCATTTGACAAAGTACAGCATCCTTTCTTGATCAAAACTCTTCAGAGTATAGGGATAGAGGGTATATACCTCAATATCATAAAACCCATCTATGAAAAACCCACAGCGAATATCATTCTCAATGGAGAAAAACTGAGAGCTTTCCCCCTAAGGTCAGAAACACAGCAGGGATGTCCACTCTCACCACTGCTATTCAACAGAGTATTAGAAGTCCTAGCCACAGCGATCAGACAACAAAAAGAAATCAAAGGCATCCAAATCGGCAAAGAGGAAGTCAAATTCTCACTCTTTGCAGATGATATGGTACTTTATGTGGAAAACCCAAAAGACTCCACCCCAAAACTGCTAGAACTCATACAGGAATTCAGTGAAGTGGCAGGATATAAAGTGAATGCACAGATATTAGTGGCATTCCCATACACCAACAACAAGACAGAAGAGAAAGAAATTAAGGAGTTAATCCCATTTACAATTGCACCCAAAACCATAAGATACCTCGGAATAAATCTAACCAAAAGGCAAAGGATCTGTACTCAGAAAACTATAAAATACTCATGAAAGAAATTGAGGAAGACACAAAGAAATGGAAAAACGTTCCATGCTCATGGATTGAAAGAACAAATATTGTGAAGATGTCAATGCTACCTAGAGCAATCTTCACATTCAATGCAATCCCCGTCAAAATACCATCCGCTTTTTTCAAAGAAATGGAACAAATAAACCTAAAATTTGTATGGAACCAGGAAAGACCCCGAATAGCCAGAGGAATGTTGAAAAAAAAGAAAAGCAAAGCTGGCGTCATCACAATTCCGGACTTCCAGCTCTATTACAAAGCTGTCATCATCAAGACAGTATGGTACTGGCATAAAAACAGACACATAGATCAATGGAACAGAATAGAGAGCCCAGAAATGGACCCTCAACTCTATGGTCAACTCATCTTTGACAAAGCAGGAAAGAATGTCCAATGGAAAAAAGACAGTCTCTTCAACAAATGATGCTGGGAAAATTGGACAGCCACATGCAGAGGAATGAAACTGGACCATTTCCTTACACCACACACAAAAATAGACTCAAAATGGGTGAAAGACCTAAATGTGATTCAGAAGTCCATCAAAATCCTAAAGGAGAACACAGGCAGCAACCTCTTCGACCTCAGCCACAGCAACTTCTTCCTAGAAACATGGCCAAAGGCAAGGGAAGCAAGAGCAAAAATGAACTGTTGGGACTTCATCAAGATAAAAAGCTTTGGCACAGCGAAAGAAACAGTCCACAAAACCAAAAGACAACCAACAGAATGGGAGAAGATATTTGCAAATGACATACCAGATAAAGGGCTAGTATCCAAAATCTATAAAGAACTTATGAAACTCAACACCCAAGGAACAAACAATCCAATCAAGAAATGGGCAGAAGACATGAACAGACATTTTTCCAAAGAAGACATCCAAATGGCCAACAGACACATGAAAAAGTGGTCAACATTGCTCGGCATCAGGGAAATCCAAATCAAAACCTCCATGAGAGACCACCTCACACCAGTCAGAATGGCTAAAATTAACAAGTCAGGAAACGACAGACGTTGGCGGGGATGCGGAGAAAGGGGAACCCTCCTACACTTTGGTGGGAATTGAAGGTGGTGCAACCACTCTGGAAAACAGTATGGAGGTTCCTCAAAAAGTTGAAAATAGAGCTACCATACGATCCAGCAATTGCACTACTGGGTATTTACCCCAAAGATACAAATGTAGGGATCTGAAGGGGTACGTGCACCCTGATGTTTATAGAAGTAATGTCCACAATAGCCAAACTGTGGAAAGAGCCAAGATGTCCATCAACAGATGAATGGATAAAGAAGAAGTGGTATCTATATATACAATGGAATATTATGCAGCCATCAAAAGGAATGAGATCTTGCCATTTGCAATGATGTGGATGGAACTGGAGTGTGTTATGCTGAGCGAAATAAGTCAATCAGAGAAAGACATGTATCATATGACCTCACTGATATGAGGAATTCTTAATCTCAGGAAACAAACTGAGGGTTGCTGGAGTGGTTGGGGGTGGGAGGGATGGGGTGGCTGGGTGATAGACAGTGGGGAGGGTATGTGCTATGGTGAGCGCTGTGAATTGTGCAAGACTGTTGAATCACAGATCTGTACCTCTGAAACAAATAATGCAATATATGTCAAGAAAAAAAAAAGAAGATAGCAGGAGGGGAAGATGAAGTGGGTAAATTGGAGGGGGAGACGAACCATGAGAGACGATGGACTCTGAAAAACAAACTGAGGGTTCTAGAGGGGAGAGGGGTGGGGGGATGGGTTAGCCTGGTGATGGGTATTAAAGAAGGCACGTTCTGCATGGAGCACTGGGTGTTATGCACAAACAATGAATCATGGAACACTACATCACAAACTAATGATGTCATGTATGGTGATTAACATAACAATAATAAATAAATAAATACATAAATAAATAAAATCCAAAAAAAAAGAGTCAGACCCTCAACCAACTGAGCCACCCAGGCACCCCTACAATCTTTTATGTTCTTAGGTGAGCCCATATTGAGCCATTATCCCCCCATTGGCCTACAGTCCTACCTATGACAACTTGGATCACAACAGAAGCTAGAAAATGAGTAGTGGTTGCTAAAGAGAAGGACCCGCACAGCATCCAGATTCTGTCAGTGAATCGCAAAGAAAGAGCGAATTAATAAAACAGGAAAACACACACATGAGCCAGAGAGGACAGTTGTCTAGGGGATGCTGAATAGCCCAAGGCAGGTAAGTCACATACAGAATACATTTTAGAGTCATTTATCTCCAAATTAGTTTAGATTTTGTTTTAGGTGTTTTGGCGCTGAAGATGGAACTCAGCTCCTAGGATGGTCCTCTCTAAGGGTTTGGGCTACCTCTGTGCACCTTCCTGCCTTCTTAAAACAGACCGAACCCGGCCCATTAGCCAAAGAGACATTTCTGATCAAGGCTGGCTTCCTTGAATCCAAGGCATACATTTCCTCCCATATTTCAATGTTCCTGCCGGGGATATTTCTCCCCTCGAAAGTTGGACCTTCTTACAAATGACTGGGTCTTAGAAACAGAGTAATTGAAGCTTCTGTCGATGTTTCTGGGTCATGGATATAAACATGAGTTTCTAAACTACAGGGTGAGTCTGAGGATCTCCTAAAGGACAATGTTATTTGCACTGTAGCCCCGACTGCCCTCCCCCGTCACCACCTTATTAAAGCTCCTATGTCTGAATTTTCTATACAGTTTCCCTAATTCCTCCCGCAAACCCCATAAGCACTGCATCTCACTGGAAACCAAAGACGTGAGCTTGACAGGACTGTGTGTCAATCAGTCAGAAAGCCACTCTGCGTGGTACCTTGGGGTCAACTGCAAGACTCTCCTTGCTTTCGGCAGTACTTCACTGTCTCCAGTTTTGGCACAGGGACCCAGGAGGCTGCCGCTGGGGGCATTCTCTGCACAAGACATGCTAATTTTTGGACAGAGGCTGTTGCAGGGAGAGGGGAGGTGGCACCATGGACACTCAATAGCACACGACTTCTTCAGCAAGGGCTTTGCTCCTTTCACCAAAGAGAGAGAAATCCTCCAACTACCTCCAATTACAATATGCAGAAGGTGAAATTAAAGAAAGTCAATTGGTGGCCCACCAAGAAACTACCAAGAGAGGAAATAAAGAAGAGCATTTTGCAATGAGCAAGGCTGGTGGATGTTTCGTCTTTTTTACTCAAGGCTTCATCTTTGGGCTGCAGGTGAAAGCTCACGTGGAAATGGGTCTCCACGTGGGACCCTGCATCCCACCCAATCCAGACTTCTGTTTAAAAGCAGCTGAGAATTGTTTCAGCATATTTCTGTTCAGTTTCTATGAGGAGCTGCTGCGGCCTAGGAAGGGAGTCCAGGGAGGGGAGGGGGGGCGGGCAGCAAATGGGATAAACAGCTCCCGGCAGAGAGGATGGGGGCCGCAAGCCCCAGAGCCAAGCCACCCAGCTAGAGCTGCTGCACAGGGGAAGAGAAAAGAGATGAAAAGGGAGAGCCCAGGGGAATAGACTGGCAATGTAAGAAGCAGAGGGTAAGGATGAAAGGGCGTCCCAAGGTGGCTGGGCCAGAGGAAACGCATGAGGAACGAAGCCCTTTCCTTCTCCAGAAATGAGACTTCCTGCCCATGCTAGCCCTTCCTAGACAGTAAACAGCTCTCCTCTGTTATACGCACCAAACATCAGAACCCTGTCTCTCCCTAAAGAAGTAGACTCCACGGGGGAGGGGGCGGCCACCAAGAAATACAGCGGACTTGTAAGTGGGGGCAGCAGCTATCATCCGTGACAGAGCCTTCCCCTTCTGGAACATCGGCACACAGTGGGGGAGGGGAGAGCGGTTATGTTGTTAAGATGTCTATATGGATACAAATATGCCTGCACCGGGATCGGAAGACCTCTGCATTAAGAGAGCAAGGGAAAAACGCACTATGTCCATTGCCATTGTTCCAGGGTCAAGTTTCAAAATACCATGTGGGAAACGGTGCACGTAAGTCTCATTTACAGCAAAGGCTCATATATGCAATTCCTGCGAAGAGAAATCTCTGGGTAATATCTCCCCTCTCCCAGAGACTATCTAGAAAGGACACTGGATAAATAGAGCTGTTTTTCCAATTACGTCATAATCCTAGAGGTCTTAAGGCTGATGAACAAAAGTCTCAGAACATACAAAAAGTATTTGGAAGACAGAAATAAAACGCATGCCCATGTGTACGCACACACATATATGCCTGTCTGTTTTCTGTAACACGGTCACCTTGAACACACTGCAAGTGATGATCAAGAGACACAAGTTCCAGGTGATGACTAGATTACACCTATCTACCTTACACTCAGGAAAGACAGTCCCCAGGTCATTGGATAGTCCATAATCTTTTATCCCAAAACATGATTTCTATTCCTGAAGCACAGGAAAAGCACATTTTAAGCCATTTCTTAAAACTTGATGCTAGGGGTGCGGTGCCTGGGTGGCGCAGTGGGTTGGGCATTGGACTCTTGGTTTCGGCTCAGGTCGTGAGATTGAGACCCGTGTCAGGCTCCGTGTGGAGGCTGCTTGGGATTCTCTCTCCCTCTCCCTCTGCCCCTCCCACTCATGCTCATGCTCTCTCTCTTTCTAAAATAATGAATAAATAAATCTTAAAAAAAAAAAGATGCTAAAGTTCCCCAAAGCAACCATTTGGGAAGATAATTTTCACATTAAAGCACACTTCCTTTAAAAAACTTTTCTCAAATTACAAAAGCAATAAATGATCAAATTTGAAGTGTAAGAAAACATACAAAAAATTAAAATCACTGACAAGCTGTCACTCAAAAATGTTCACAATGATTTTCTCTGGGAAGTAGGGCACATTTCCTGTAGAATAATTACTTTTCCCTTTATTTCTTTCTTTTCCATTACAGATATCACCTATAACTAGACAGGATCACCCACTTCCACACCAGTGATAACATAAACATGCAGGTTCATTAATATATTATTGTTTGGAGAGGTTTATGGCTGTTGATAGCCGCTCTTTCCATTTTGCTTGATAATTCTGGCAGGCTTTTATCTCACCTCCTCTTCTTGCTTTTCTTCGGTGCTCTGACAATTACCAAGCAGGTAATGCCGCACGTTAAAAATTGATTAAAAAGAAAATCAAGGCAATCTGCCAGGTGTCAAAGGGAGCAGCAGAGGAGAATCTTAGTCAAGGCTCCTGCAGAGTGAAATGCCTGCTGGGCATATGTGCGTACATTTGTGTTAGTGTGAGTGTATGTGTGTGTGAGTGCGTGCATGTGTGCATGCACTCATGTGTGTACATGTGTCTGCATGTGTGTATGTGTGTCTGCATGTGCGTACGTGTTAGTTTGTGTGTGCATGTGTGCATGCACTCATGTGTGTACGTGTGTCTGCATGCGTGTGCGTGTGTGCGTGTGTGCATGTACTCGTGTGTACGTGTCTACATGTGTGCATGCACTCATGTGTGTACGTGTGTCTGCATATGTGCGTGTTTGTGTGTGCATGTGTGCATGCACTTGTGTGTACGTGTGTCTGCATGTGTAAGTGTGTGCACGTGTGCATGCACTCATGTGTGTGTCTGCATGTGTGTCTGCATGTGTGCATGCACTCATGCGTGTACATGTGTCTGCATGTGTGCATGTGTTAGTGTGTGTTATGTGCTCATGCACTCGTGTGTGTGTGTGTGTGTGTTAGTGTGTGGGGTGCATGTGCCCATGCATTTGTGTGTGCATTAGTGTGTGTGTTAGTGTATTTATGTATGTGCATGCACTCATCTGTGTGAGCGTGCACGCGCGTGTGTGTGTTTCCGTGTATGTGTGTGTGTGGTGCAGCCAGGGGCTTCCAGGTCTTACCCCATCACCTTCATCTGAGGTTTCAGTACTCCAGAGGAGAAAACAAGGCTTCTTTTTGGTCTCTCCTGCTCTCTCAAAGAAAATGCCTGACCTCTTGATCTTCAACAACACTTTACTGAGCACCTACTATGTGCCAGGCACTGTTATAGGGCACTTGGGATGCAGCAGTGAAAACAACATAATTCCTGCCCTCATGCCAAGGGCCATCAATGTCAGCCCCCCTCTTACAACCAATGACCGTCACCTCCACGTCCACAGCCAGTGACATCACTCCTGCTCCTTTAGCCAGTGAAGACACCTCCATGGCTATAACCAGTGACATCACCCCCACTACAGCCCACCACTCCTACAGCCAGTGACCATCACCTCCACTCCCAACCCTGCAATGAATGACATCACCTCCTCTACAGCCCACCTCCCACAATCGTGACGATCACCTCCGCTGCAATGCCCCTCCTACAATCAGTGACATCACCTCCACTCCAGCTCCCACTCCTACAATCACATTCCATACCTGGAATGTATCTGCACCCAGAGCAGCTGCTTCTCCAAATCAGTAAATGGAAACCTCCTGCTCTCTGACTCTATCCGCTAACTCTTCCAGCTCACAGGATGCTACTTTCTCCAGGCCATCCAATCTTCATTACTAAGATCTCAAGTCCCCACCACTTCTGTGGCAGACTGGCTGGCTTCCTACCCAATCTCCATTTTGTCTTTTTTCTTACAGAATCCTCATTTTGTTCAAGATGGCCATGAGCCCAGCTAAAACCAAGATTTTGGTGTCATAGGCTACTGATCTGGCCAGTGACATAATAGCAGAACTCCTTTGGGAGAACTTCTGTGAGGTCTCAAGAAGGACCGTTCAGCTGGTATTTACTGAGGATGTGGATGTGATGGCTGGAGTCCCAGCAACTATCCTATGAGCTTAGTAAGGAGTCAGATCTGAAGGAAAGTAGAGCAGGAAACCAGAGGCCTGGGCTCCCGATGACATTGTCAGCCTGCCATATCTGCCTCAGACTGCCCATCTCTGGACTTCTTTTACAACAAAAATAAATTCTTGCATTTTTAGGCCACAGCTTTATAGATATCTAGTTACTCAAAGCTACACGCAAGTCCTAAGTGATACAACCCCCATCCATCAGGGCATGGGTCTGGAGCAGCTGGGTAGTGGTAACATGTCTCTGAATCACAAGGAAGTCTTGTTAAAAAACAGAATCTGGGGCACAGCTCCAGGGTTTCCCACTCACTAAGTCCAGAGTGGGGCCCAGATGTGCATTTCTGAGTTCCCAGGTCATGCTGAGGCTGTTGTTCCAGGAACCACACATTGAGAGCAACTAGATTAGGCTCTATGGAAGTTAAACAAAAAACAAAAACAAAGTTTTATGGCTCAGCACCTTGCCACTAAAAATGTGATCAATGAACCCCATCCCTGATGCCAGCTGGGAACTTTAAAGACACAGAACCTCAGACCCTCCCTCTGACCTACTGACTCAGAATCTACATTTGAACCAATCCCCAGGAAGGTACAGCACAAATTCCATGCCCGAGTCTCAGCATATCACTGTCCACAGGACCTTGACATGTGCTTCGTAACCGCTGAGGCAGACATTCTGCACACTCACCCGTCAGGGCATCTACTCACAAGTCCTCCAATCACTCAGATTTTCATCAGCCAAAGTATAATGTCCAAGCGGAGGGACATGCAGTCCTGCCACGTGCCCATAAGAGCAAGAATGTGAAAGAATATCTTAAAAGATGAAACCACAGTCAGCCTCCTGGTTTCCTAGATCTTCTGACCCCCCTTCAACTATTCTCAGAGTAGGGACAAAGGAAATTTTAACGGGTCTAAGTACAAATATAACCACAAGAACAAAGATACAAACCTTCTTAAGTACCCCTAAAAATTGCAAATAAAAAAACAGAGTTTATCTTAGAGAAAAAGAAATATAGTAAATATAAAAAAATACAAATAATTATAAAATTATGATGATGACATCAAACATCAGTCGTATTAATAAATGCAAATGGACTGAACTCATCTATTAAAAGAAGACTTTTAACACAAAGACTTACAAAATGGGAACCTTGGCGATACCCAGCAGAACCACATATGAACTCACGTTCCGGCCAGGAAATCGCCACACTAGGAGACCACTCTAGTGGGCTCAGGAGACAGTCTGGCCAGACCTTGCTGAAATCATCGACCCATTTGCTCTTCTTGTCAGACAGAGGTGAGAAAGCAAGCTCAGGGCAAGAGGGACAACTCTTAAGCCTGCAGGGAATAAGAGCCCTGCTGTAGAATGCATAGACATCACTTGGATTCGCATTTGGGCAGACCATAGGTCAACCCCCCAAACAGCCAGTTTTGATGCCAGCGCTGAACTGAGCACCTGCTCTGAGAAGTCCAAATGACCAGTGAGCGAATCTGATATGTGGGAGCTGGTTGACAGAGCCTAGCAAGGTCTTCTAGCTAATGAATGTGGTCAAAGTGATGTAGAAAAAAACATCCAGGGGCGCCTGGGTGGCTCAGTCATTGGGCATCAGCCCTTGGCTCAGGTCAGGATCCCAGGGTCCTGGGATCGAGCCCCGCATCGGGCTCCCTGCTCGGCGGGAAGCTTGCTTCTCCCTCTCCCACTCCCGCTGCTTGTGTTCCTTCTCTCGCTGGGTCTCTCTCTGTCAAATAAATAAAATCTTAAATTAAAAAAAAAAAGAAAACAACATCTGAAAGCCAAAGGCAGCAGAACACAAAACATCTCTAATGATACTAACACTTCCAGGCAGTTCAGGGGATGTGGGGGGATGTCAGCTAAATCAGCAAGTGAAGGCTCATCCGACTAGATTAGGCCTTAATCCCTTTCAAGTGATCTGGCGTTAGCCCCTGGGCAGTCCACATACAGGCAGATCTTGACGTTCTTACATTTTATTTAGTCATTTATTAAAGATTTATTTATTTATTTGAGAGAGAAAGAGAGAGGATGGGGGAGGGGCAGAAGAAGAGGGAGAGAGAGAATCTCAAGCAGGCTCCCTGCTGAGTGCAGAGTCTGACATGGGGCAGGATCCCAGGGCTCTGAGATCACGGCCTGAGCCGAAACCAAGTGTCAGACACTTAATTGACCGTGCCACCCCGGTGCCCTAATGTCCCTACATTTTAGAGCACCCCTCAATAGCTTCCATACTTGGATGCTGAAAGTTGGCACCACAGCGGACCAAAAGAACCCCTGCAGGGTGATGCTGCCTTCAGCATTAGCGAGATAGCCATTGTGGTGTGGACTGCTGTTTTCTGGCCATAATTTGAATATATACATTTTCCCTACTTTACGAAAAGGGAGTGGAAAATAGTTGCATGAACCTGCTTAGGACTCATTTAATACAATTACGATGAAGATGGGAATCGTCAGGTCCTGGAAGCAGCAAATCTTTAACCCCCACTCTGTGGTCACTGGACTCAAGCCAGAAACGGATTGATTTCGTGCTGAGTTGTGAAGAAAATAAACACAATTAAAGAGCCAATTTGAAGTGCTTAATATATACGCTGAAAGCCCGGGGCCAAAAGTGTGGGGTATAAAGTTAGAGGTCCGATAATACGGCTGAGGGCTCTGCCTACAGAATCCCCTTTCTCAAGATGCTTTCCAGTTCTCCCAGGCAACTTTCCCTGGTGCTCTCGGGTCCCCGGCCGTCAGGAAGCCCTGTTTTGCTGCTCAGTGGGGCTGGGGCCAGGAAGGAGACAGTCTTGCCTGATACACAATACCTGCACTTCCTGCCTCTCCCAGTCAGTCCTGTTCCTCCCTCCAACCCCAGTCAGACACTCGTTTCCCTTACAAGATCTGGAAACATCATCTGGGGAAGCTATAAATACCTCCGGTTCCATGTCAGGAAAGGCAGTGAATTGCACTTGGAGGATTCCCGTGGAAAAGTTCCGGGTTCTACTTCTCAGTGCTCTTGGGATTGCCGGAAGCCCTTCCTGGCGGGGCTGATGTCATTTTTCTGGTTTTCTCAGACACTCTGTACAAACCTCAGTCATGTCAGACCAAACTCGGTTGGAAACACATGGTCCCGTATGTATCTTCTTCTAAGAATGCTGTGCCCTTTGAAGAACTGTTTTTGAAAATCAGAATTGGAGAGACTCCCCAAGGGCCTCTGAAGAGAAGCAGCAAAGAGAAAATCTCGAAAATAGTAACGAAGAATATATCAAGCAACACAAAGAGCCTGAGTTAGGGCTGGCCAGACCGCAGTCAACATGCAGAGAGACCCTGAGGCTGGTTGGCTTTCTCCGCTTTTATCACGTAGGTGCGAGGCTCATACACGCCCTCCTGAATGACCATCATGGCCCAATGAAATAAACAGGTGGTGTCACACCAGACAAATGCTCTCTCCTGAATGACCGTTCCCGTTCCCTCCTGAATGACCATCATGGCCCAATGAAATAAACAGGTGGTGTCACACCAGACAAATGCTCTGTTTTCCCACTACTCCCATTTAAAGTGGACTTCCTGCATTATTTATTTCTCGTCTCGGAGAGTAATTCATGAGAAACAAAACATATTTAGTTTATGGGCTTGCCCTGAGAGATCACTTAGGTACAGAAAAATGGAACTATGTTTAACTGTTTCTTAACAGCCATAGTATTTGCGTCTAGCCAGCATTTTCCTTATGCCCACAGAGGGGAAGGATATTTTTGTGTGTGTGAAAATAAACGTACCATTGTCTTATTAAAAATCGTCATTTTAGAGCAATGTGGGGAAGGCAAAATTGTTACAGATTACCAGCTTTTATCTGAGCTGATGCCTAATATACGAGCCTGGGGAAAGGAGAGAGACCCCATGTACTTTTATTCTTTCTAGCTGTTTCATGTTGGCTGGGAGAGTAACTAACTTCCTTCTGACAATTTCAAATGTTCAGCTAATGCAGCTGAGCATTGTTTTATATAAACTTGAACCACTGGCAGCAAATTATACTGAATTAGTGTAGGATGCGCCATTTTTTGTTTTTTGTTTTTTCCTCCCATACCACTGCCTCCCCCTCTTTTTTTTTTTGGTCAGGATATTCAACTTATTCTTGATTTCAACATGGTAGGGGGAAAAAAAAGATAAAGAGAGTTGATTGGTTTTCGTTGGGCTTTTAACGTCTTAGTCTAAAAACCCCAATCAGGTTTTCCAAAGCTTCTCTTAGGAAGGAAAGTCACATTTCCCACTGGTTCTATCCAGTTCCTACAAACTCTGAGCCATCTTTGTTTCTCATCTTGACGACTTTCAAAGAAGTCTTTTGGGTCAAGCTGTAGAGTAACTACGGCCCTTTAAAAAGTGGGTTTTCAAGCAGTGGGTCTATAAGTTGCACTGGTGCTTGATTTAAGAAATTCGTTTTTAAAATGGTCATTGTCAACGTCTTACTTGTTAGCATCAGGGGAAGCAGGGTGAGGGTTGCAAGGAAACTCTTTGTGTTTTATTTGCACCATTCCTATAAGTCTAGAATTATATTAAATTTGAATGTTTAAAAAAAAAAAACGGTCATTTGTGTGAGAGGTTAAAAAACCCTCCCAGGGTTACAGTTTTTCATATGGTTGAAAGTCACTTCTCAGTAACTCTGTAATGTGACTCCCTATCTCTGTATTTGTTGATATACCAGAAATGACATAAGCATGTGTGTAAAATCCTGCTCTGTATTTATTAAAACACCCTGATGCATCTCAGCTCGGTTTCCAGTTTCCGGCAATCTGCTGGTGAGTAGAGATGGGTCATGAGCTACTGAGAATCCCACCAAGGTCAGCTCTGTTAACAAGGTAGCTGCATGGTCCCTCAGATAGCCAAGTTTGCAACATGACATCATTTCAGAGAGACGGAAGGCACTTGGAATACAAATGACAGGAAGAATTCAGAATGCACACCAGAGATCTGTGATCTGCTCCAGCCTGGGTTTGCCTCCCATTAACTGTGTGACTATGCAGCAGATCACCAAGCCCATCTGGCCTTAAGTCACTCACCTATACAACGGGATGATAATCATCCTGCTCCGTGAGGACGAAATGGGATAATGTTCACACTCAAAGAGAATAACGTACTGTGCAACGGTGAGCCTTTGTTAGAGTTTACCCAGCTCATAACTAAGGCACAAACTTAAAAGTGATATGGATGGACTTTGTCCTTTATTTCAAATCCAGGGGGAAAAAATATACACCCAAGGACAGACAGAGAGGCAGGAAGACCGCTCAATCTTTGACCCATGTCCCACCCTCATGCCCAGACTGCTGTTTCCTGCCTATTGTGCCAGATTCACTAGAGAGCCAATGAAGGTCAATGTGGGTTATGCTTTGTGGTCACTTTATATGGCAGGTGGGGCAAACTGAGCCATCTTCTTGGGCCTGCAGGGCCTCTGGGGGGAGGGGACTCTGCTCTCCAGCCCCACTGACCTTGGTCTGTCCCTTGAATGGGCCATCTCCCTCCTTACGCCATGTCTAGAGATTTTCTGCCAGGGATTGGGTGAGAGAAAAGGATGTTGAATGACCTGCAGGGGTTGGAGAAGATCTGAGACCCTCAGGTGAGCTTCAAAGGAAAAGCGGGTAGAAGGGGACACCTCTGTAGCGTTCCCTTTCCCTTTCCCTTCTCACTTCCAGAGATACCCTGACCATTTCAGTCAGATTGAGCTGGATATAAACACCTCCACTGGGGTGGGCTAAGGCGAGAGGAATACGCAGCGAGATCCACCCAACCCAGGCACCGAGGGCCAACAGACAGTCATTCAAGGTCAACCCATGCATAAAAATATTTGGAATTTTTCAGAAAAGTCTAGTCATAAGGGGACTCACTCTAGGGTCACAAAGGTGGACCTAAGGACCCTGGAACGGAGAAAGAGAAAGCTCTGAGAATCAGTGATGCAAGGGGTTTCCCAACAAGCCACGGCAGACCCCACCCTGCCCAGATCTGGAGCCTCTGAGTGCTGAGCTCCCAAGAGACCCCGACGGTTCAGTCCCAACTCATCCCAAGTAGGGTCGGACTTGGACAGGACCTGCCCCCAAGGACACAGCTGAGATGTGCTGTAGTGAGGCCTCTCTGGGATCACGGGCCGGCTGTTATTTATACACTCTGGGACGATTCTTCTCCTTCATGAAGATGCCTTTCTCCCATTAAAGCTAATGGGAGTCATGTGGCTGAACTGAAGGCATTTCATTCTCCAGTTTTTCTAAAAATAAAATGTGGAAAAAGGAAACATATGTATTGTTTCCATTTGGGATTGTAAAAACACAAACAAAAGGGAACCAGAGAGATTCACCATCCAAGAGATCCGGTTCCTTCTCGATTACAATAGTGGAGAGATTACTTGTCATTAAGTAGGTTTAGACGTGAGATAATCTGAAATCCTGCTCAATGTATTTGTGAGCACAGTTTAATAAATGCTCTTTTTATCCCTTGGAAACTACATCCCATCTTCACTTTGATGAAAGGTCCTTATTAGCTAATAGACTATGGAACGGTCCTGTATTATGGTATGTATTATGGTATGCATTGTGGTATGTGTATTCCAGAAAAGTATGTTGTAAAGAAAATTACTAAAAAGGGAATTTTGTTTTCCTAATGAGTTTCATTATTCACTTGTAATTACATATGGCAAGGATGAAAAAAATACCTCTTGGGTAGAATAAAATTACACTTGAAAACACAAACATCCTTTTAAAGTTATATGTTTAAAGAGAAGATGATAATACAACGTTAATACCAATCACACCAGGGTACAATCTCTAAATGTCACAAAATAGCAACACTGCAA
Source organism: Eumetopias jubatus (assembly GCF_037043125.1). Lineage (NCBI taxonomy): Eukaryota > Metazoa > Chordata > Mammalia > Carnivora > Otariidae > Eumetopias > Eumetopias jubatus. The sequence goes on along the minus strand of NW_028274823.1, from coordinate 6,398,054 downwards.
ATGAACTTCTGGCCTGCCTTGTCTTACATTAAGTGTAGTATCTAAAATTGGCTACCTTTGCTCAGTCTTCTCTTGGCATGAACATTTCTAATTTTCCGTGTAGGACCCTTTCTATTTGTTTTGCTTTTCCCATCACTTGTTTGCAGGCATCTTGAAACACGGCCACGCCTCCCAGTGCTTGGGAACCCAGACACTTCCGGTCTCTGCCTGGCCATGAAGGTTTCCCCCCAAGGAGCGGTGAATGGATAGCTGTCAGCTGTCTCATATATTTGAAAAGAATTAAGGGAGACCTGAGCCAGCCATCCTGCCCCATAATTCAGTGAGTTATTTACTCCCAAATCTAGGCATTTCCTTCCTTCCTTCCCTCCCTCCCTCCACTCCACAAGGAGTCCATCAGAAAGTCCTGTTAACTCTAAACCACCTCAAACCATTCGACTCCACCTCTGCTGGTACCACTCACTTGTTGACCCCTGCTCTCCTGACTGTCCTGCTTCCACCTGAGATCTTGGAAAAATGTAAGTCACATCAGGACAATCCTCTGCTTAAATCTCTCCAATAGCTTTCATCCCGCTTAAAATAAATCAGAAACTCCTCCCGACATGATCTGTCTTTTGCCCACCTTCTCAAGCTCATGTGGCCACCCCTGTCCCCCTGCGCTCCCCCACTGGCCTTGGTCTCGTCCCTCAAATGTACCAGCTCCATTCTTTATCACATCAGGGGCTTCTCAGCAGCTGTTCCTTCCATCTAAAGTGCTTGTCCTCTCCATCTTCACAAAGTAGGCTCCTTATTATGCAGATCTTGACTGAAACATCGCTTACTCAGAGATGCCTTCTAAGACCGCCCTATCTGAAGAAGCCAGCAAGTAGCCAACCCAATCACACCACCTGATTCCAGTGCTCTGCTAAAGCTCTTATCACCACTCGGAATTTCTCATGTTGATGCATCATCTAGTTGTGTCCATCTGTACCCACTCACTAGAGTAAGCTCCCCGAAGGCAGGGACGCTGCATTGCTTACTGAAATGCCTAACACACCTAGATGCTACCTGGCACCCTCAATAAACCTTTGTCAAGTGACTCACATCATTTAAGTGATGGCTCATGTCTTCAGTAAGGGCTTAGAGTCCATGCGGAGCCCAGTAAAATCCTGAAGACTCACTTACCTACCAGATAATTGGAGATGATGAAGAGATACAGGATCTGCACCCAAAAGTATCATCAGGGGGATTTTGACAGTTTCTTAGGGGGAAACATTAATTCAATAATTCAGTAGTATTTTATAGGTACTTTCTATGGTCAAAATTCCTATTATGAATGACCAATAGAAAATGAACAGAGACATAGTTCTTGGCCCCACAGAGTGGCCAAATTGGGGTATTTGTGACAAAAGGATAAATGTCTTCAACCTGAGGATAGTTAATTCCATCCTCACTCTATGGTAACAAAAACAAGTAATTCTACAGGCACCTGGGTTCTTTCAATTTCAGTGGCCTCAGGAAAGGAAAATTGTTTTGAGACTAAGCCTAATTCCTGAATGATAGAGCCACTTCTGCATGCTTACAACATTTTCTTTTTCTGGAATCTTCCACTCCACTCAGGAAGGTGTTGGAAGCCTTGCTTATCTTTAGCTGGACCACCATACCGGCAGGCACTGCAAATCCATTTGGTTGAAAGGGACAGGGAGCATGGAGAACGTGGCGTGTGTGCATCCCTGTCTGGTGGGAACTGGACATTAGCTAACATTCAAATGTACAGATCTCATTATAACCATGTCATCGTGGACAACAGTTCCTACCCCTTTCTCGTCCCAAACTTTTATAAACCAAGTGGCAAACCTGACCAATTCCAATTCACAGTCTCTGCCCGCTGTCTTAGCAGAAGCACGGATGGATAGAAAATTAGACAAAAGCCAGGTGGGTGGAAGAGCGGAGACAGAGAGCGGAGAGCTCCATTACACTTTGACTGAAATCATTTACTTCCTAAACAGCTAGTAGTTGGCACTCTGGCTTTCCCCAGGATGTGGACTTACCCATTTCCCATTTCTGACATGACCACCAGTCTAGCCATGTGAGGGCAGTTTTCAGGAAGGAAGCAGCTGATCTGCTTTACGGGCTATGTAGACCAGACAGTGAACACTGGTGTGTCCCTGGGGAGGACGAGATGGTCAGCTTCTGTCTGAGATTAGCAGGGGGTGAGCATTTCCTTACAGGAAAAATAGTTCAAATTGTAAAGGGAAGGTTCTCTTCTGGAAAAGGAGATAAGGAACAACTTGGGTTTTGGTGACCTGTTAATTTTTAGTTCCCCGCACCTGTTACATTAGGTTTTCTTGCTGAATAATATCTAGCAATATGCAATATTCAGAAATCCACTGCACTTTAAGTTACCGTCTGGAAGATACTGCTAGCTGAGACAATGCAATGCAAGGGAGTTACGGTATGTGGATTATATCCCTATGAAGCTGTTATTAAATCACTCTTTAAAAAAAAACAGGACCATTTGCCAAGCTGATAGGCAGGTGGCTGGCAGGTTTTGAACAAGGTGGGGACAGCTGGGGGTTGCACTGTATTAAACAAAGAGCATTTCATGCCTAGCAGGTGGAGCCCAAGTGAAATATGCTTGTACACTTAGCATTCTGGTCTTTGCTAGTCTTTTGACTCGTAGTCTAATTTTTTTTGGTTGAGTAACTAATTCAACTCAGCTGCAGAGAGACTCTGCTTTTTGTGCGCTAAGTTTCGTGATGTAATTAACGATTCACATCCAATTACATCATGTTAAAAAACCCCCTTCCAATCCTTTCTCTACTAATCCTGGACTCAGGGCCTGTGTGGTGACTTGATCAAGACTCAGGAGGAAAGCAGAAAGCTCATTTGCAAGCACAGAGGTGAGCCTGAGATGATCTTTAGTGATACTTTGGTCAAACCCATGCATGCTTTCAGTTTGTGAGTTGAGATTGGATGTATTTTTATAAGAAAATCCTAAGGAAATAGGATTTTACAATAAGACTTTTACAATAGCCCGTAAACATGGTTTCCCTACCAATTAGATGCAGGTATTGCCACTTGACTCCGTGAGGCCCTGGAGAACTTCACAGTGCCCCCAGAGTGAGGCCTGAATTCTCTGCTGTGGACTACCCTCCACAATGGGTCCTGGACTTCTTTCCCTTTCCATATCCTGTTTGCAACCCATCAAGTCCCCAGAGATCTAAGTACATGTTCCTTTTGTCATTCTCCTAGATCTTCTGAATTTCCGTGTCTGCCATGTGGTGCTTTCCAGCCCCTTGGATGTCCTTCTCCATCCCACTAATAACAGGTTCTCCCTGAAACTTTGCTAGTTCTCTCGATGGAAATCAATCCCCTGGCTCTGCTGGCTAGCACAGGGTGTAGATTATCCCATGGGCCTGACTTTGACTCATCTTGCATTTCTCTCTTTCCCACTAGCCTGTGAGTATCTTGGGACAGAGAAAGTTCTCTTTCTCTTCACCATACCACCAACAGCACCAAGAACAGTAATTCATCTGTACTCTGTTCTCAATAAAACTTTGAAGTGAGTTATTTTTGCATCCAGGTCTCTTCATGCGCATGCCAGTTCTCTGAAAATCCATCGTTATTTGTGTTGTTACAATAATTTCAATTCCCTAAAGACAAAGAAGACAGAATACGGTAGTGGAACTGTAAAATGGAAGTTCAGAATGACTTAGGGGTGACTATACACTGGCCCAAACAGTACAGGCTAACCATCGTGGTCCCTGGTGACCTAAAAGAGTTAGTACCTTAAAGACCCCTAGGAAAAACCCTAATGCTCAAGGAGCTGAAGGGGAGATAGAATATAAGACAGTTTCCAAAGCAGGAAATCTACATGACCAATAAACAATTCTACATCATCTGAAATTAAACATGACTAAGATACAATCTTTCACCTATCAAATTAGCAAAGCATAAAAATATATGCATTCAATTTTAGAGAGAACATAAGGAGACCAGTTCTGCATTGCAAATGGCTGCATGCTGTGACAACATTTTTGTAAAGCAATTGGTAATATGGTCTCAAAAGCCTTAAAAATGTTCAAATACTTTATCCAACAATCCTCTTTCCAGGAATATAACTAAAGAACACAAGCAGAAGTGTGGCCAAAGATGTACACATGAAAATATACAGTAAGTATTAAGTATGATTTATAGGGGTGAAAAATTAAGAAACAAGCAAAATGCCCAACAGGAGAAATATGGTTAAAAATTTTATATCACTATATGATCTGAATATTAAACTAATATGTTTACAGAGAATTTTTAATAACATGGAAAACAAGTCACTGTGATTCATAGCTTGAGAAAAACTGTAATGATGTTGGATAAAGCCTAATCAGGTCATAAAAAAAAAACCCAACTTAAAATAAGCACCACATAAGTCTCCTTGTGTAAATGAAGAGGCATACAATATACAGGCGTTAAAATTTATTGTAATGATGACTATTAGTCTATAAATTTAATTTTTAAAAATACACCAGAATCCCAACATTTTTTTTATGGATGGCCAACTCAAGACAATTCTACTGAAAAAAAAATGAATAAGATATTTTACTTCCTGCAACATGGTGAACTAGATACTCAAAACACCCTTATGCTAAAAAACAACTAAAAACTTTGGACATAAGTATAAATATATATATGTGGCTCAACTTGCAGGAAAGTAAGGAAATCCTTCAGAGCTCAAGAAGAAAATTGGAGACCAATCCACTTTCCCTAAGGACAACTGCTGATTTCTGGTCACCTAGAGCTTTGGATTTAAGGACAAACAGGTTAGCAGACAAAACCTGGCAAGTGAGACTGTGAAAAGTCAGGCTAGAAACCCCTGCATGAAACACCAAGTCATATCACAAGCTGATCCCCTCTCAGGCTTGGGGCCAAAATTCACACAACCTGCTCAGTATGAACAACCACAAGTTGGAATTTTAGCATAATGTGAGCCCACCTGAGAGAAGCATGAAAATCTCTGGAGGAACTTATCCCCAACCTAGGACTCAGAATTTCCACAGATAAAGTTCCAATGAACATGTGCTCAGAATCACAATAACCAAAAAGGAACCACATATGGTGACCATGGTTACCATAGTACCCATATGAACCCAAAATCACAATATATGCAAGAAACAACCATCATTAGCAAAAGTCAGCAAATAACCCAAACTGTAGAATCTGACTCACATATGACCCAGATATTAGAAATATCAGATAGAGAATATAAAATAACTGACATGTTTGAAGGAATAAAAGAATTAATCAGAATTATCACTAAGGAATAAGAGAGATTATAAAACTGACCATGGTGATTTCAAAAAAAAATCAAAAGCAACCCCACAAAAAAAATGCATTAATTGAAATTTAAAACTCAGGTGAATTTTGATAGAGCTGAAAAGAGAATTAGTGAAGTAGAATACTAGCCTAAACAGTTTAATGAATGCATCACAGAGAGTCAAAAAAATGGAAACTGAAAGCAGGCCAGGAGGAAAAAGGATGGAATGAGTACAAAATACATCTGAGCAGAACTGAAAGGAAGTAACAGAGGAAATTAGGGAGAAGAAATAGAAAATGGCTGAGAAAATTCCAAAACTAATAAAAAGAATCATCAGATTCATGAAGCACAACAAATCATGCAAATGACAAAAAGGAAATCCACATCTAAAACCATCATGGTGGGGGGCGGAGCAAGATGGCGGAGGAGTAGGGGGCCTGGATTTCATCTGTTCTCAGGAATTCAGCTGAATAGGGATCAAACCATTCTGAACACCTACGAACTCAACAGGAGATCAAAGAAAAGAATAGCAACAACTCTCTGAACAGAAAAGCGACCACTTTCTGCAAGGTAGGACGTGCGGAGAAGTGAATCCGAGGCGATATTCGGAAGGATAGACGGCGGGGGAGGGGGCCTCCGTCGGCCGCTTCTGGCAAGTGCTAGAGCCGCAGAGCACAAAATCGGAACTTTTAGAAGTCGGCTCCGCTGAGGGACGTCGCTCCAGTGGCTAAGAGGGGGGTAGAATCCTCGCGGGACAGTGTGGTCTCAGGGCCCTCGGGGTCACAGAAAGACCGGGGGTGCCTGAGTGCGGCAGAGCTCCCAGGGATCGGAGCGGGGAAGCCGGCTGCAGAGACGGAGCCGAGGCGCGGGCTCTCAGCTCGGGGTGGCCATAAACTGTGATCCGTGGCCCAGTCGGGCCACTGCTCCTCCAGCAGGGACCCAACAAGCGGCAGAGCCGGGGAGACTCCCCTTCCTCCCCCGGGAGGAGCAGTGCGGGAGCGCACCGCAGGGATCTGCTGGGTTTGGAGACTCCACACCGAGTCGGGTGCCAGAGATAGAAACGCTCGGTCACAGGCCGGGTGAGCACGGAGTGCGGCCGGAGACCAGGGAGATGGGAGTGACTGACTGCTTTTCTCTGGGGACGCACTGAGGAGCGGGGCCCCGAGTTCTCAGCTCCTCCGGGCAGAGATTGGGAGGCTGCCATGTTCACTCTCATCCTCCAAAACTGTACGGAAAGCTTGCAGGGAACAAAAGCTCCCGAGAGCAAACCCGAGCAGATTGCTTAGCCGCGACCCCGCAAGGGCGGGGCAACTCCACCACTGGCAGGGACATTTGGGAACCACGGCAACAGGACCCTCCCCCAGAAGATCAGCACGAACAGCCAGCAAGCCAAGACCAAGTTTACCGATCAAGGAGAACGGGAGAACTCCAGCGCTAGGGGAATACTGCACATAGAATTCATGGCATTTTTACCATGATTCATTAGTCTTTCAAAGTTAATTTTTTTAACTTTTTTTAAATATCTCTTTTTCCCTTTTTCAACCAACATCTTCTCAATCCTTTTTTAAAAAAAAATCTGTCTTTCATTTTTAGAATCATAGTCTATCCCTTCATAGTAGTTACCCTGATTTTTGGCATATATATAAAAGTTGTTCTCTCTTTAAAATTTTGAAATACAGTTTCTTCAAACAGATCAAAATATACCCTAAATCTCTAGTGTATGGCTTTGTTCTAGTCTCCTGCCTGATCACATTCTCTCCTTTTTTTTTTCTCTTTCATTCTTTCTTTTTTTTAATCCTCTTCTTTTTTCAAGCACCTTATCAATTCCTCTTTTAAAATTTTTTATATTTTTCATCTTTACAGTCACAGTCCATCCCTTCATTGTATCAACCCTTATTTTGTACATATATAAGTCTTTCTTCCTTTAAAATTTTAGGAGGCACTTTCTTCTAACAGACCAAAATAAACACAAAATCTAGTGTGTGGCACTGATCTATGCACCAGCCTGATCATATATGATCAGAGTCTGTTTTTTTTTGTTTTGTTCTGTTTTTGTTTTTATCTTTATCTTTTTTTTTTCTCTTTCTTTTTTCTTTCTCTCCTCCTGGTTTCAGGTCTTTTCTGATTTGTTTAGAGTATATTTTCTGGGGACGTTGTTAACCTATTAGCATTTTGTTCACTCATTCATCTAGTCTCCTCTGGACAAAATGACAAGACGGAAAACATCACCTCAACAAAAAGAACAAGAGGTAGTACCGTCTGCCAGGGACCTACTCAATACGGACATTAGTACGATGTCAGACCTAGAGTTCAGAATCATGATTTTAAAGATACTAGCTGGGCTTGAAAAAAGCATGGATGTTATTAGAGAAACCCTTTCTGGAGAAATAAAAGAACTAAAATCTAAACAAGTCGAAATCAAAAAGGCTACTCATGAGGTGCAATCAAAAATGGGGGCACTAACCACTAGGATGAATGAGGCAGAAGAAAGAATCAGCGATATAGAAGACCAAATGATGGAAAATAAAGAAGCTGAGAAAAAGAGAGATAAACAACTACTGGATCACGAGGGCAGAATTCGAGAGATAAGCAATACCATAAGACGAAACAACATTAGAATAATTGGGACCCTAGAAGAAGAAAGAGAGAGAGGAGCAGAAGGTATATTGCAGTGAATTATAACAGAGAACTTCCCTAATGTGGGGAAGGAAACAGGCATCAAAATCCAGGAGGCACAGAGAACCCCTCTCAAAATCAATAAAAATAGGTCAACACCCCGACATCTAGTAGTAAAACTTACGAGTCTCAGACAAAGAGAAAATCCTGAAAGCAGCCTGGGAGAAGAGATATGTAACCTACAATGGTAGAAACATTAGACTGGCAACAGACCTATCCACAGAGACCTGGCAGACCAGAGAGGACTGGCATGGTATCTTCAGAGCACTAAACGAGAAAAATAGGCAGCCAAGAATACTATATCCAGCTAGGCTGTCATTGAAAATAGAAGGAGAGATAAAAAGCTTTCAGGACAAACAAAAACTGAAGGAATTTGCAAACACGAAACCAGCTCTACAAGAAATATTGAAAGGGGTCCTCTAAGCAAAGAGAGAGCCTAAGAGCGGCATAGACCAGAAAGGAATACAGACAATATACAGTTAACAGTCACCTTACAGGCAATACAATGGCACTAACTTCATATCTTTCAATAGTTACCCTGAATGTAAATGGGCTAAATGCCCCAATCAAAAGACACAGGCTATCAGATTGGATTAAAAAACAAGGCCCATCGATATACTGTCTGCAAGAGACTCATTTTAGACCCAAAGACACCCCCAGATTGAGTGTGAGGGGGTGGAAAACCATTTACCATGCTAATGGACACCAAAAGAAAGCTGGGGTGCCAATCCTTATATCAGACAAATTAGATTTTAAACCAAAGAGTGTACTAAGAGATGAGGAAGGACACTATATCCTACTTAAAGGGTCTATCCAACAGGAAGATCTAACAATTGTAAATATCTATGCCCCTGACATGGGAGCAGCCAATTATAAAAGGCAATTAATAACAAAAGCAAAGAAACACATCGACAACAATACAATAACAGTAGGGGACTTTAACACCCCCCTCACTGAAATGGACAGATCGTCTAAGCAAAAGATCAACAAGGAAATAAAGACTTTAAATGACACGCTGGACCAAAGGGACTTCACAGACATATTCAGAACATTCCATCCCAAAGCAACGGAATACACATTCTTCTCTAGTGCCCATGGAACATTCTCCAGAATAGATCACATCCTAGGTCACAAATCAGGTCTCGACCGGTACCAAAAGATTGGGATTATTCCCTGCATAGTTTCAGACCACAATGCTTTGAAACTAGAACTCAATCACAAGAGGAAAGGCGGAAAGAACTCAAATACATGGAGGCTGAAGAGCATCCTACTAGGAATGAATGGGTCAACCAGGAAATTAAAAAAGAATTAAAAAAATTCATGGAAACCAATGAAAATGAAAACACAACTATTCAAAATCTTTGGGATGCAGCAAAGGCAGTCCTAAGAGGAAAGTATATAGCAATACAAGCCTTTCTCAAGAAACAAGAAAGGTCTCAAATACACAACCTAACCCTACACCCAAAGGAGCTGGAGAAAAAACAGCAAATAAAGCCTAAACCCAGCAGGAGAAGAGAAATAATAAAGATCAGAGAAGAAATCAATGAAAGAGAAACCAAAAGAACAGTAGAACAGATCAATGAAACTAGGAGCTGGTTCTTTGAAAGAATTAACAAGATTGATAAACCCCTGGCCAGACTGATCAAAAAGAAAAGAGAAAGGACCCAAATCAACAAAATCATGAATGAAAGAGGAGAGATCACAACCAACACCAAAGAAATACAAACAATTAGAAGAACATATTATGAGCAACCCTATGCCAGCAAATTACATAACCTGGAAGAAATGGATACATTCCTAGAGATGTATCAACTACCAAAACTGAACCAGAAAGAAACAGAAAACCTGAACAGACCTATAACCACTAAGGAAATTGAAGCAGTCATCAAAAATCTCCCAACAAACAAAAGCCCAGGGCCAGATGGCTTCCCAGGGGAATTCTACCAAACGTTTAAAGAAGAATTAATACCTATTCTCCTGAAACTGTTTCAAAAATTAGAAATAGAAGGAAAACTTCCAAACTTCCAAACTTACCTTGATCCATTGCCAAACCAGACAAAGACTCCATCAAAAAGGAGAATTGCAGACCAATATCCTTGATGAACATGGAGGCAAAAATTCTCACCAAAATACTAGCCAATAGGATCCAACAGTATATTAAAAGGATTATTCACCACGACCAAGTGGGATTTATCCCTGGGCTGCAAGGTTGGTTCAACATCCGCAAATCAATCAACGTGATACAATACATTAACAAAACACAGAACAAGAATCATATGGTCCTCTCAGTAGATACAGAAAAAGCATTTGACAAAGTACAGCATCCTTTCTTGATCAAAACTCTTCAGAGTATAGGGAGAGAGGGTACATACCTCAATATCATAAAACCCATCTATGAAAAACCTACAGCGAATATTATTCTCAATGGGGAAAAACTGAGAGCTTTCCCCGTGAGGTCAGGAATGCGGCAGGGATGTCCACTCTCACCACTGCTATTCAACATAGTATTAGAAGTCCTAGCCACAGCGATCAGACAACAAAAAGAAATCAAAGGCATCCAAATCGGCAAAGAAGAAGTCAAACTCTCACTCTTTGCAGATGATATGGTACTTTATGTGGAAAACCCAAAAGACTCCACCCCAAAACTGCTAGAACTCATCCAGGAATTCAATAAAGTGGCAGGATATAAAGTCAATGCACAGAAATCAGTGGCATTCCTATACACCAACAACAAGACAGAAGAGAGAGAAATTAAGGAGTCGATACCATTTACAATTGCACCCAAAACCATAAGACACCTAGGAATAAATCTAACCAAAAGGCAAAGGATCTGTACTTAGGAAACTATAAAATACTCATGAAAGAAATTGAGGAAGACCCAAAGAAATGGAAAAATGTTCCATGCTCATAGATTGGAAGAACAAACATTATGAAGATGTCAATGCTACCTAGAGCAATCCTCATATTCGATGCAACCCCCATCAAAATACCATCCACTTTTCTCAAAGAAATGGAACAAATAAACCTAAAATTGTATGGAACCAAGAAAGACCCCGAATAGCCAGAGGAATGTTGAAAAAGAAAAGCAAAGCGGGCGGCATCACAATTCCGGACTTCTAGCTCTATTACAAAGCTGTCATCATCAAGACAGTATGGTACTGGCAGAAAAACAGACACATAGATCAATGGAACAGAATAGAGAGCCCAGAAATGGACCCTCAACTCTATGGTCAACTCATCTTCGACAAAGCAGGAAAGAATGTCCAATGGAAAAAAGACAGTCTCTTCAACAAATGGTGTTGGGAAAATTGGACAGCCATATGCAGAAGAATGAAACTGGACCATTTCCTTACACCACACACACAAAAATAGACTCCAAATGGGTGAAAGACCTAAACGTGAGACAGGAGTCCATCAACATCCTGAAGGAGAACACAGGCAGCAACCTCTTAGACCTCAGCCGCAGCAACTTCTTCCTAGAAACATCACCAAAGGCAAGGGAAGCAAGGGAAAAAATGAACTTTGGGATTTCATCAAGATAAAAAGCTTTTGCACAGCAAAAGAAACAGTCCACAAAACCAAAAGACCACCGACAGAATGGGAGAAGATATTTGCAAATGACATATCAGATAAAGGGCTAGTATCCAAAATCTATAAAGAACTTATGAAACTCAACACCCAAAGAACAAATAATCCAATCGAGAAATGGGCAGAAGACATGAACAGACATTTTTCCAAAGACGACATCCACATGGCCAACAGACACATGAAAAAGTTCTCAACATCGCTCGGCATCAGGGAAATCCAAATCAAAACCTCAAAGCGATACCACCTCACACCATTCAGAATGGCTAAAATTAACAAGTCAGAAAACGACAGATGTTGGCGGGGATGCGGAGAAAGGGGAACCCTCCTACACTGTTGGTGGAATGGAAGCTGGTACAACCACTCTGGAAAACAGTACGGAGATTCCTCAAACAGTTGAAAATAGAGCTACCATACGATCCAGCAATTGCACTCCTGGGTATTTACCCCAAAGGTACAAATGTAGGGATCCGAAGGGGTACATGCACCCCGATGTTTATAGCGGCGATGTCCACAATAGCCAAACTGTGGAAAGAGCCAAGATGTCCTTCAACAGATGAATAGATAAAGAAGAAGTGGTATATATACACAATGGAATATTATGCAGCCATCAAAAGGAATGAGATCTTGCCATTTGCAACGACGTGGATGGAACTGGAGGGTGTTATGCTGAGTGAAATAAGTCAGTCAGCGAAAGACATGTATCCTATGACCTCACGGATATGAGGAATTCTTAATCTCAGGAAACAAACTGAGGGTTGCTGGAGTGGTGGGGGGTGGGAGGGATGGGGTGGCTGGGTGATAGACATTGGGGAGGGTATGTGCTATGGTGAGTGCTGTGAATTGTGCAAGACTGTTGAATCACAGATCTGTACCTCTGAAACAAATAATGCAATATATGTTAAGAAAAAAAAAAAGAGGAAGAAGAAGATATCAGGAGGGGAATAGTGAAGAGGAGTAAATCGGAGGGGGAGACGAACCATGAGAGACGATGGACTCTGAAAAACAAACTGAGGGTTCTAGAGGGGAGGGGGGTAGGGGGATGGATTAGCCCGGTGATGGGTATTAAAGAGGGCACGTTCGGCTTGGAGCACTGGATGTTATGCACAAACACTGAATCATGGAACACTACACCAAAAACTAATGATGTAATGTACGTTGATTAACATAACAATAAAGAATTTAAAGGAAAAAAAATGAAACCATCATGGTGAAGCATAATCCCAAACACAAACAAAAGATCTTAAAAACAGTGCAAAAAAAAGTTACACAGGTGAACAATTAGACCTACAGCTGCCTTCTACACCTGGAAGCCCAAAGTGCTGGGATAACATCTTCAAAGGGCTGAGAGAAAATAATTGTCAACATAGAAAACTATACCTTGCAAAGTTTTCATTCAAGAAGATGGCAAAATGAAGATGTTTTTAGAATTCCCACCTTCCCCACCCCCAAACAAATTTGGAGAGTTAATCACCAAAAGTCCCTCCAGTTTGATGTACCACAAAAAGGGACATCTCAAATACGTATTTTAGGAAGATGAAACTTGATACCAGCAGCAAAGATCTGGCATACATAAAGGAAAGGGGAGCCCAGGCAGTGGTAACCATGAAGTAAATTAAACACTGATTGTGTAAAAGTAACATTAGATTTGTAGGAGTCACAAAACAAAATAAGATAGAACTATAACATATATTAGAAATAAAACACTGGGTGTTACACGCAACTAATGAATCATTGAACACTACATCAAAAACTAATGATGTAGTATATGTTGGCTAATTGAATTTAAATTAAAAAAACTAAAATATAATGATCAATATGAGGGGGTGGTGGGAGTTAAGATTCTAAATTGAGAGAGGATTAAAAATATTAACTTTCAGCTTTGTTAAATTCACAAGTTACAATTTGCAGCTGGTGAATGAAATAATAGAAATAAAGAGTATAACTTCCAAATAGCAAAGAAAAAAATAGAATAGAAAAAAAATTAATTTACTGTAAGGTTATGAAAGAGATAAGAAGACAAGGTAGGACAAAGAGAAAGCCTAAATAACATGATGGAAATAAATCCACATATACCAGTAATCAAAATAAGTGTAAGTGATCTACATTTTCTATTTAAGTAAGAATAGCTAATAACATTCTGGAAAAAAAAAAAGAGTAGTGATTGTATTCTTGTCCTATCAGATATTAAATCTCATTATGAAGATACATAAAACAAAGTGATATTGGTGAGTATATGCAGAATATATCTTGAACTGAATTAAAGTGAAAACTGTATATCAAAATTAGAAGGAAATTCGTATCTTGAAATAATTATGTGAAAACATTTGATATGAGCATTTGACCTAAGCCTCCTCCCTTAGGCTAAAAAAGTAAACAGGAGAAGAGCAAATTTAGGACAGAGTAAACAGACACACGGAAATAATAAAGCTAAAAGCAGAAATCATGTAACAGAAAATCAATATACTACAAAAAGAATCAATGGAACAAAACCTAGATCCTTGGAAATATTTCAATAAAATGGATAAACCTCTAGCTGGACTGATAAGGACAAAAGAGAAGACACAAATTATGAGTACCAGAAAAAAATGAGGAAACATCATTACAGATCCAAGGATAGTAACAAAATATTATGAACAACTTTGTGGCAATAGTTTCAACAACTTTGATGAAATGGCAAATTCCTCGAAGGATACATATTACCAAACAGACTCCAGAAGTAGTAGAAACACTGACTAGTCCTATGATGATTAAAGAAACTGAATTCATAATTAAAGCTTTCCCAAAAAGAAAACTTTAGGCCAAGATGACTTCACTGGTGATTTCTACCAAACACTTCAAGGAAGAAATAATATCAACCCTCCAAAGTCTCTTCCTGAAATAAAGAGAACACTTCCCAGTTCTTTGCATAAAACTAGTATTTTCCTGATACCAAAACCAAAGCATTTCAATAAAAGGACATACCACTGTTCCTTAAGAATAAAAAAACAATTCCTAAAAATATTAGCAAACAGAATGCAGCAATATATTTATTTTTAAAAGTATAATGCATCATGACTACAGTTTAACCTAGAAACATATAATTTATCATGAAAATTTATATAATTCCCCCATTACAAAATAAAGGAGAGAAACCCTATTATTATCCCAATAGGTACATACAAAGCATGTAAGTATTCAACAATAATAAAAGCTTTCATCAAATTAGGAATAGAAACAATGAAAAGAGCAGAATAAAAAATGGGCAAAAGACTTGAATAGACATTTCTCCAAAGAAGACATACAAATAGCTGATAGGCATATGAGAAGATGCTCAACATCACTTAGGGAATCATTCAGGAAATGCACATCAAAACCACAATGAGGGCACCTGGGGGGCTCAGTCAGTCAACGTCTGTTTCGACTCAGGTCATGATCCCAGGGTCCTGGAATTGAGCCCACGTCAGGGTCCCTGCTCTGCAGGGAGCTTGCTTCTCCCTTTCCCCCTGCCTGACACTCCCCCTGCTTATGCTCTCTCTCTCTCTGTCAAATAAATAAATAAAATCTTAAAAAAAAAAAAAAACTACACACACACACAATGAGATATCGCTGCATACCCGCTAGGATGGCTATTGCCAAAAAATCAGAAAATGACAAGTATGGACAAGGATATGGAGGAAGTGGAAGACTTGTGCTTTGCTAGGAGAAATGTAAAATGGTACAGCTGCTGTGGAAAATGGTATGGTGGTTTCTTAGAAAATTAAACATGGAAATATGTATGACTCAGCAATTCTACTTCTTGGTATATACCCAAAAGAATTAAAAGCAGGAGACTCAAAGAAATACTCGTACACCTATGTCCACAGCAGCATAATTAACAATAGCCAAAAGGTGGGCCCATTGACAACCAAGTGTCCTTTGACAGATGAATAGGTAAACAAAATGTGGTCCATCCATATCGTGGACTAATATTCAGCTGTAACAAAGAAGGAAATTTTGACACAGGCTACAATATAGATGAACTTTGAGAACATTATGCTATGTGAAATAAGCCAGTCACAAAAGGACAAATACTGTGTAATTCCACTTATATGAGGTGCCTAGAGTAGTCAAATTCCTACAGAAAGTAGAATGGTAATTTCCAGAGACTAGGGGAGAGGGAATGGGGAATCAGAGTTTCAGTTTTGTAAGATGAAAAAAGTTCTGTGGATACATGGTTGTAATGGTTGCAAAACAATGTTAATATATTTAATGCCACAGAACTGTAGAGACAAAAATGGTTAAAATGGTAAATTTTATGTTATATATATTTCATCAGAATTAAAAAAGAAAAAAATCGGAGTAGAATGAATCTTGCTCAAGCTGGCAGACAGAATCTATCCACCTACCTATTTGCCTTCCTATCTATATTTTTAAATCCCTACGGCTAATAAGGGAATAAGTCAAGATGCTCACCCTCATTATTGCTGTTCCACATTTTACTGGTGAGTCTTATCTAGTGCCACAAGGCAAGAAAGAAAGTAAATGCATCAAGATGGGAAAATTACAAGTAAAATTTTAATCATACATAATATTACTATATACACTGAAAATCCTGGGGAATCTACAAAAAACAATACTGTCATTATTAAGTGCTTCCAAAGACATTGCAGGATTCAAGGTCACTATACAGAAATCAATTATATATGTCTATGTGTAAGCAAAAAAAAAAAAATGGAAATGAAATGCTTAAAAATCACTACCATTCATTTTAGGGAGCATTCAGAATGTGAAATAAGTAGGGATGCATTTAACAAAATACATGAAAGATCTTTATCATGAAAACTACAAAACATCATGGAGAGAAATTCGAGACAGTTGTCATGATGTAGAAGAATTTCAAAAGCATTAGTCTGAATGGAAGAAACCCTCCACAGAGAAAGCCCAATCTGCTTTCATTTATATAGATTCTAGAATAGAGACAAAAAGAAGATGAGCAGTTTTCTGGTATGGGGGCAGGGGGAAGGCTGACTGGGAAGGAGCCAGATATTTTTCTGAAATATTCCACATCCCACTGTGGTGCTGGATACATGGGCACATACGTTAAATGTGTGTACTTTAAGTAAGTTAAACCTCCATATAGCTGATTAAAAGCAAACAACAGAGTGTGGGATCGAACTGAGAGGGCTTTTTAAAAATATAAAATTGGGGTGCCTGGGTGGCTCAGTTGGTTGGGCGACTGCCTTCGGCTCAGGTCATGGTCTCGGGGTCCTGCGATCGAGCCCCGCATCAGGCTCCCTGCTTCGCAGGGAGCCTGTTTCTCCCTCTCCCACTCCCCCTGCTTGTGTTCCCTCTCTCGCTGTCTTTCTCTGTCAAATAAATAAAATCTTAAAAAAATAAAATAAAATAAAAAATTAAAATTTGAAAAAGTATGATGGCAGCCACAGCCCCTCCTCACCCAACTCCCACAGTGACAAGACACATCAGATGCCAACACATCAGATGCCAGGACTTTACACTTAGGAGTATCTAATAAGATTCCCCACCTCTCAAATCCCTACACAGTAACAGAGCAGCTTCTGTGAGTCACATAATATTCAAAAGGCATGGAAATTTCTAGAAGGAAAATGCGTGAGTCAGGGAAATCCTCATATAAACATAAATTCGATACAGGATTGGCATTTCCAGCCAGTAGAGAAATAATGGATTACCTCATCAATAGTCCAAAGACCATTGGCAAACCATTTAGGGAAAAGAGATGCCAAGCTTCTACCATCTGAGGACATACATCGGGAGGAATTATAGATCTACACAAAGGAGCTGGAAAACAGGCTTAGGAAAATAATTAAAATTACTGACTGTCAAAAATTAAACAGACTTGGTGACTAAATGCAAGATGGTGCCCTGGATGAGATCCTGGAACAGAAAAAGGACATTAGTGGAAAAACTGGTGAAATCTCAATGAAGTCTGGAGTTGAGTTAATCACACTGTAGCAATACTGATCGCCTAGTTTAGGTGAGGGATTCTCAACTGCCGGTGATTTTGCTCCCTGGGGAACATGTAGTAATGTCCACAGACAGTTTTGTTTTACAGCTAGGGAGAGAGGGGGATGTGCTACTAGCGTCTCGGGATAGAGGCCAGGGATGTTGCTAAGCATCCTGCAACACACAGGACAGCCCCCACAACCAAGAATTTCCCAGACCCAGAATGCCAATAGCGCCGAGGTTGAGAAACTCTGTCTTGGAGAAAAGGGCTGGGATTATGTAAAATGGTAACATAAGGAGAAGTTAGATATATGGGCTCTACAGGAACTCTCTGTACCACCTTTGAAACTCTTCTGTTCATTTATTTTTTAATTTATTTTTATTTTTATTTTTTTATTGTGATGTTAATCACATTTAAATCCTTTCAAAAGTCAAAGTTGAAAAAGTCATGATAAAACAACATTAAAAATACAAAAGGATGTTTTAACATAAAAAAAAATTCAAAAGAAAAAAGACCGAAGTGGACAAAGAAAATATATAGGCAATTTACAAAAGCAGAAATAGAGATATATCACATGGGAAAGGTTCATCAAAAAATATGCACTAATATATCATAAATATCATTTTTCACTTATCAAAATGGCATGGAAATTTTTGCAATGCCAACACTGAATGTTTGTGCATGTTCAGGGAAGCTGGTGTTTATGTATTGATAGTGTAACTTCATACACCTCTTGCAAAGGATCTTTTGGAAATCTATATTTAAAAGCCTCGAGGGCACCTGGGTGGCTCAGTTGGTTAAGCGACTGCCTTCGGCTCAGGTCATGTTCCCAGAGTCCCAGGATCGAGTCCCGCGTCGGGCTCCCTGCTCGGCGAGGAGCCTGCTTCTCCCTCTGACCCTCCCCCCTCTCATGTACTCACTCTCTCTCTCTCATTCTCGCTCTCTCAAATAAATAAATCTTTAAAAAAAAAAAAGCCTCAAAATTCTGCTTATCCTTTGACCCAGAAATTCTTAGGAATCTGGGTTAAGGAAATCAAACGAAATGCCCGCAAAGATTTCTGGATAAGGACACTTATCAACACATTGTTACAAAAATGTAAAAATGGAAACAATCTATTCAACAAGAAGGTTTTAAAAACAAACAACAACAACAACAACAACAAAAAACCCAGGTAAATCCATGCAGTGAAAGCCTGGGTAGCCATTACATGGTTAACAGGAATATTATAGGACACGAAAAGAACTTCATAGTCCACTGCTGAGAATGAGTAGCCTCCTAGAATGATGTTTTACGTGATCCCCTTTCTATTAAGAAAAGACTGGAAAGACAGAATAAAGAAAAAAGAAGTTTGTTGCATCCAAGTAATCTACTTGGGAAGATCTACGGAAACACGCACAGTGACGTTGCCTATGGGTAGTAGGGTCATGGTTGCTTTTTGTTGTCCTCTTTTTGCTCGCCTAATTTTTAACTTTTACAATGCACATGTTTTGTTTTGTTTTTTAACAAAAGGGAAAGAAAACATTACAACAGCAGAAGAACTAAAGGAGAAACATTACATTTACAGTCTTTTCTAAGCATTTACATGGATGCTGTGATATCTGGGGAGAAACCACAGAGCTCCCAGGGGTGCCAACAGTCAAGGAGGGCTTGGGGCTGAGACAAGGAGGATGGGCTTTCCCACACCGATTACATCAGCACGAATTCTCCCTGATGTCTAGGTAAGTGACATCTTCCAAACGTACGAACCTGGGACATTCAGTGCGTTTGAAGGACCACGTCTCCCAAACTCTGCTGGCTGGGGGGTCCAATGCACCACTCTTCACAGCTCCTTTGCTATCGCTTCTAACTGAAGCAGGTTACTCAGTCTTACATGTGTATTTATGGGGGTGAAGGACAGGGTGCCACTGGAACTCAAGGTCAGTTTCACCATCTTCGCGGGCCATCCGATCAAAATCACCACAATATAGTCCACATTTATGCAAAAATGGGTAAGACTCTATCTTCTTAAAACGCCAGAGCGTCTCATCTGCTGAATATATACCAACCTTGCAATACATGCCCAGGGCTTCAATTTAGTCTCCTGCCCAAAGAGGGAACAGATTTTAAGTAAAACTATACAATTTTTCCCTTCATTTCAGCCAACTTAGCTATTTGTACATGGGCAAGAAAAGACAAAGCCAGAACACCAAATATTGCCATAAGATTCTGCATATTTACAAGAGAGGGGCCTCGAAGTTGTCTGGGTTTTCTGGTAATGTAGAAGGAGAAACATCAGGGGGTGTGTCGACCAAATGGCCTGAGAGGTAAGAGTCACTCAGAAGACACACAGCTCTGGGAACAGGGAATGTAGAGGTATTATTCCTATGGGGCCCCCCATAAATGGCATTGTTTAATATGAATGATTAGGCTCATGACACAACACACTGAAGCATCATGAAGACAAAGGCAGTTCTACAGGAGATCAAAATAATGCAGTCCTTGTACCCCAATGTTTCAACTAATTAAGAAAACCTGGATTTTTGCGGCTTTTGCCTCCAACTTCTGCGTCTATAGAAAACTACCACCTAACAGGCCAATTTATATAGTCCTCACCCAGACTCTGAGTTTTACTCTGAGTTCCTACAGGGCATCCTTCACAAGAATGGGAGGGGGCAAGGGCAGGCATTTGGGGGAGCAGGTTCTCACTATGTGTGGCATGACAAAGGCTCTGCTCCTGCAAAGAGAGCACCTGTCCTGTGCACCTGCCCTTCAGGACCCCTCGGGGGACCTCAACCTTGAAGAGTTTGGTCATTAGCCCTAGAGAGCAGAGAACTGAGATGCACAGAAGGGACATGCCGTCCTCCAGACAGAACTGCCCCTGAAGGGTAGAAGCATATGCCACCCCCAAATAGGTCACTTTGAATGAGGAGCATTTTGAGCTGAAAGCAACTGAAAGAAGGCAGAGAGAAGAAAAGCTCTCTGCCCTCTCCCTATTTGCCTAAAAGCAGGACATAAATTTACAAAGGGGTCCCTCCTCCCCTCTCCACCAGGAAGGACAGAAGTTAATCACCAGAGACAACGGTAGACCCATCAGCCAGGAGACAGCCCCAGCAGATCGGACACAACAAACGTCAGGCTTTATCTGCACGACTGGTTTCCTCCCTGCTTTGCTGAACCCCAGAAGCCTGAAACTGCTTGCTTTCTTTTGTCCTGTCATTTCTTCACGGAACCATCATTCTTGGGACTCTAAACCCCTGTTCAGAGTCAGATTTCCCATGCATGCATTTTCCCATGTATACATGTCAATAAACTGATTTGCTTTTCTCTTGTTAATCTGCCTTTTTTTTTTTTTTTAAATAGGGGCCCCAGAGAGCACTTTGGAGGGTGGAGGGAAAATTATTTTCCCTCTCAGAAAAGAGCTCTTAACAGGGAAGACACTGGATTCCAGCAGAGAGTCCAGTACGGGCATTTTGAAAAAGTAACGCTGGTGTGTCTGATGCCCTCCCCTGGTTGAGAACACATTTTCCACACTCTGATGGTAGCCCCTAAGCCACATAAGATCACCAGAATGTCCCTATGTGAACTGTGGTACTTCACCCACAGTGATGCCCTCACAGGGCTCTGACCTAATCCAGGATATAAATGTCCCCGAGTAACAATATGGGAACAATTTCTGCATTTAGCAACAAGCTACTGAGGCATTATGACTTAAGATGACTTTCCAGGCTGGTCCTACCATCTTCATTCATCTCTCATTCTCCCAAAGTTAGTCGGTAACACGGAAAATATATTTACAGTTTTTGGAAATACCTGAGCTTCCGCTTTAAGATAATGGGGAAAATAGCAAAATCCATGAAGCCAAAAGAGTTAAACACACCACCTATTTCTCACATTTTTCTTCCCTTTTTCCCAGGGTCATCCATATTTGAACCACTTCCTTCCAGAATTCACCGTTATGACCATTCCTTTTTCCGAGAGCACGTCCACGTGAATTTCCCGCTGATAGCTCAGGTGGCACTTAGGTCTAAAGATAATTAGGCCCCGCTGCATACACACCATGCTCAGGGCTCCTCGTGACACAAGGTCAGCAGCTAGCAGAGCCTGATCTGAAACTCAGATGGGTCTCATCCCCACACCCACATGTGGGTCTTTCTTCTGCTAGGTCCTCCTTTTTTTTTTTTTTAATATTTTATTTATTTATTTGAGAGAGCGAGAATGAGAGAGAGAGAGAGAGCACATGAGAGGGTGGAGAGTCAGAGGGAGAAGCAGACTCCCTGCCGAGCAGGGAGCCCGATGTGGGACTCGATCCCGGGACTCCAGGATCATGACCTGAGCCGAAGGCAGTCGCTTAACCAACTGAGCCACCCAGGTGCCCCTCTTCTGCTAGGTCCTCCTGATGATCACCGTTTCTCAGGCAGATATAGACAGCAGCTTTGCAGTTGCCTAATTTAAAAGATCAGACCATGTGTCCTGTCAGCCCGCCACAGCCCCTGAAACCAGGTCTCTTAACCTTATCCCTGGCAAACCTGAGCAAATGACCCATTAGAATGACCATTTCCTAAACAACATGAGGACACAAGCCACTCATACAACTAAGGGAATCACTCAGGAGAAAAAAAAGGGGGGGGCACATTTTTTTCCATAAAGACAGCTGGGGTAGCTAACACGAACAACTTTTAGAGATCATATGATCTGAACATCATAGTCAAGATTATGGGGAAAACAACACAATCCCATCAAGGTTTACCAAGAGCTAAATGAAAAAACATACACGAAAAAAACAAAAACCTTCAAAATGTTTTTGCAACACTGTCCATATGTTTTCTCTTTTAACATTAAATCTGACCATCTAAAGGATAATAAAGAGGTTGTTCCATGATAATACTTACTCTTAATGAGTTCCTGGAGGAAATGATAGTTGGAAACTTTTTGCCGCTAAATTTTAAAACCAAGTGGGAATACTATAGTTTTCATTTCACTTTTCTACAACCTACCTCTGGACAGTGAATCTCACATGGCTCCCCACCCTTTCCTGGCCAGAGAGGTTTTAGATATGGCCACAGGGAGAGGTGGTTTGAGGAAAGACAAGGTAGCTGGCTTTTAAGTGACCCTGACATCAGCAAAGCTTTGTTGGATCATCAAAATGGCCTGCCCTCCACCCAGCCCACAGGTCCCATGCAAGGGCTCTGTGCTCTGCGGATCCTCGACAGCCGTGGAGAGGTCAAGGCCAAGACTCAGACCTGGATCCTGAGCTCAAGGGCCATGCAATCTAGAGGAGGAAAATGGTCCTCACAAATAGCAAATACATTATATTAATAGGCCATAAAAGTCCTGGGAGTTGAGTACTTGGGAGATGCAGCTGGACCATGCGCTGAGGCTCGTGTCAGTCTGGTGAGCAATGAGAACAGCTGAGCAGGCTGGTCCACAATCACCACGGGCTGTAAGGAGGTTTGGGCATAGTGTGGGCCAACCGTTCGCAACCACAGGGGATTCTGACATGCCCCCAACCAAGCAGTGTCTGGAGATGTTGGTTTGGTCACAACTGGGAGGGAGCGCTATTGACACCAAGTGGGCAGAGGCCAGGGGTGCCGCTAAACGCCCTCCAGTGTACAGACGGACCCTGTAACAGGGCGTGATCTGGCCCCAAATGTCTAGCTGCTGAGGCTGGGCAGAGGCCAGGGGTGCCGCTAAACGCCCTACAGTGTACAGACGGACCCTGTGACAGGGCGTGATCTGGCCCCAAATGTCTAGCTGCTGAGGCCCTACAGGAGGAGGACATGAGGGGTGGGGTCACCAGGAAAGCCACAGCCAAGGTCAAGGTGAGAAGCAGGAAAAATGGACACTCACCAACAATCACAGAGATCCAGCTCAAACCATAAGGCTGGATTTTTCATCCTGGAATTTGCAGAACTTAGTAGATCGGTACCTAACCTTGGCCAAGCACATACAGAAAGGGCCTTCGCAACCCTGAGAAAAGAAGCTTCCACCTAGGCTTCTCCTGGAGTTGAACTTGGCACCATGCCGCAAGAACCCTAAAAAGGCTGATACTCTCTGACCCAGACATGCCAGTTAAAGGATTTTTTCCTAAGCCTTACACACCCAGTGTCCGCATTAATATTATTCCAAAAGGTGAAAAATGAGTAACAACTTTAAGGGCCAAGAATGAAGAAATAGTTAAATAAACTATGATGGGTCCAGAAAACACACCATTTCAGTCAATAAAATGATCTTCGTAAAGTACCGTTAATATCAGGAAATACTTATGACACAGTGCTAAATGGCAGAGACCCAGAGGGAAATCACACACGTAGCAGGATCTCGACTATTTAAAAGAAAAAGCACATATGCATAAAAAACAATGGAACAAATTCACCAAAGTATCAACAATGATTATTAAGCTTTTTATTCTGCATTTTATTATTCTCAGTTGCCTATAATGTATTAGTTTTATAGTCAGGAAAATAAATCTATCTTGGCATAGAAGTTCATGGAAGCCATAAAAGCCTGGGTGGGGGTGGTGGGGGTGGACGCGGAGGACAGCAGACAGCTGTGGGAGACTGTGGGCTTTGCCAGTGACTGAATAGGGCAGCAAGGGACAGGGAAGGAGTTCAAAGAGGACCCAGACTTCTGAGCCTGGGGTCCAGGAGGTGAGATGGTCGTTACCAGGAACAGGAGCAAATGAATCTGAGTGTAAAGGTAACAACGGTGGCCTGGGATGTGCCCTCAGGAGGCCTGGGGAACACGGCCAGATGGGTGAGCACGAAGCCTGCCCCTCCCCGCCACAACTAGCAGTTGCTTGGAGCAAATCTGTTTACCTGTTGTACCTGTTTACCTGGAACCCGGAGGTAAACAATGTTCCCACCTCATGGCCTTTGAGGGAGCAGTAAAGGGATGAAAGCCCTACTGTACGTGGCACAGCTCAGGCGACACCAAGACCCCAGTACAGGAAAGCTGGGGTAGTCTGAGCACTACCGCTGAGCGGAAATCCTTCTGCTCGGGCCAGACCTCAAACATTTGCTTCCCAACCCTCTGCAGTCCCTGTCCGTCTCTTTCCCTGGGCGTTCTCAAGCTCTTCTGCAGCATAAAACTCCAACTCTAGGAAGAAGCCCCCAACCACACCCGTAGCCCAGAACATTCTCCCGAGCTCTAGATTCACGGGCGCAATCTCCAGCTTGCCGACTGCCCTGGAAGGTCCCGCTGACACTTCAAACGTACCCCGACCTAGTGGTGCTCGGGATCTTCTTGGCTCCTCCTCACGTCCTCCCCATCTGGATAAAAACACTCTCTCCTGTTATCCAAAATACACAAACAACTCTTAAAACTTGACAAGAGGAAAACAAACAACGCCATTAAAAATGGGCCAACACCTTAAGAGACACCCCACCAAAGAAGACACACAGCTGGCAAATAAGCATCCGGAAGAATATTCCATGTCCTATTGTCATCAGGGAATTGCAAATTCAAACAACTACACACCCATTAGAATGGCCCAAATCCAGAAGGCTGACCACACCAAATGCTAGTGAGCCGCGGAGCAACAGAAGCTCTCCTTCGTTGCTGGTGGGAAAGCAAAATGGTACAGCCACTCTGGAAGACAGTCTGGCAGCTTCTTACAAAACTAAACATACTCTGGGAAAGCTTTCTGTGAAAGTAAACAAACAAACCAACAAAAACTAAACATACTCTGACCACGTGATCTAGCAATTCCACTCCTTGGTATCTCTCCAAAGGAGCTGAAAACTTACATCCCCACAAACACCTGTGCGCAGATGTTTATAGCTGCTTTGTTTATAATTGCCAAAACTTAGAAGCAACCGAGATGTCCTTCAGTCGGTGAGCGGAGGAAACCATGGTCCGTCCAGACAATAGAGTATTATTCAGTGCTAAAAACAAATGAGCTATCAAGTCATGAAAAGACACAGAGGAATCTTAAATGCATATTGCTAAGTGGAAAGAGCCAATCTGAAAAGACCACGTACTGTATGGTTCCAACTATAGGACATTCCAAAAATGGCAAAACTATGGAGACAGTAAAATGATCAGTGGTTGACAGGGCTTAGTGGGAGGGAGAGATGAATAGGCAGAGCACAGAGGATTTTTTGAGCAGTGAAACTATTCTCTCTGATACTAGAACGGTGGATACATGTCATTATACATTTGTCCCAACCCATAGAATGTACAGCACCAAGAGTGAACCCTAACGTAAACTACAGACTTTGTGTGATTATAACATATCAATGTAGGTTCACCGACTGTGACAAATGTACCCCTCAGGTGGGGATGTCGACAGTAGGGGAGGTTGTGCATGTGTGGGACGTGGGATATGTGGGAAATCTCTGTAACTTTCTCTCAAATTTGCTGTGAACCTAAAACTGCTTTAAGAAATAGTCTATACACAAAAACAACAGCGACTCCTCTAGATGCTTAAGTCAGAAATCTGGAGTCCACCTTGCCACGTGTTTGGCTCCCTCCTCCCAAGCTCACCGGTACTCGAGGCTTGGGAATTCCGCTATCAGACTTCTCCTACCCCACAGCCTCCAGTACGGCCCTCCACAGCAATGGCCTCACCTGTTTCTGTCTCTTACCCTCTGAGAAGCAAGACGATCTTCTTAAAGCATACATTACATCCTAGCATCTCGTTTACACTTGGGATAACATTTTAAATCCTTATTCTGGTCTCTAAGCCCCTAGCCATGACCGTGACCATGGCCCGAGCTCACCTCTCCAGCCTCGTGGCACAACTTACTACGTGACAGGTGCACTGACCTTCTCAGCCACTCCCAAGTGCCAAGACTCAAAGCTTTGGCACACAATGGCCTCTCCACTTATGCTTCAAGAATCAATTTAAAAGCCTCGCCCTCAAAAAGTTCTTGCTAACCCCTGCCTGCACCACAGAGTGACTTCTCCCTCTGCCCATTCCTACTTTCTTTCCCCCTTCCCATCCACGATGCCAAGATTGCTCTCTAATAAATGCCCGTTAACCTCCCCCTCAGAGGTGGGTTTCCAGAGAATCCAACATGCATGATTGGCAAACAGGGTAAAGTTTGTTTTGGAGGACGAATGATTCAGAGTCAGCAAATTTCAGCCAGTAGGCCAAATTGGTCCGCTGCCTGTTTTTGCAAATAAAGTTTTATTAGAACATGTCCACACTCATTTATTTATGCATTGTCTGTGGCTGCTTGAGTTGAGCAGTTGCTATGGAAACCATCTGGCCCTTTACCCAAAAAACCTTACAGACCCCAGTTTTAGATCATTAAAGAAAAATCATATTTGTAAAATAAGGGCTCCTCAAATGTCTTCTGGCTCCTCTAGTAAGAAGTTCTCATGGGACTGAAGGAGCAGAGCCTAATGCAGATTTCTCTGGGAGGCTTGACATGTATGCATATAGTCTGTCATTTTCCCTTGAGTGATGGAAGTACTTTCTTCATGACATAAACCTGCCTCACTAAACATGTATTAGATCATAGCATCAGAACACTGGTAGACACAGTAGACACTCCGTGATCCAGCAGGAATCCGGTCATTCCTCTCCAGTGAATCCTCTCCAGCCATCCACATCTTTGTTCACTAGTGATGCTAAGCTCCACTGGGGACTTCTCAGACCAAGGCCACCAGGAGCCTGAGCACTGGCTGTAGCATACTGAGACAGAGAGCCTACCACAGAACATCAATGCTTGGGGCAAATCAAAAAAGTGCATTCATAAGTCTCTTCTCCAAAAGCATCTAAATGAACTTCCATGGATGTCCTGGAACAGGGGAAAGCTTCAGATCTAGGCCACAGATGCAAAATGAAACTGACAGTAAGTAACGTATCAAAGTCAATACTGTTTTAGGCATGCAACACCCAGCAAAGAGAGAACTACTCAAATCAATATTGTATAGTCCCAGAGAACACCACAAAGAATGGGATTTCAGTCTGGGAAGGATTGTCTGAGCCAATAGATTCTAACTACCAAATGACGTGACATATTACATTTAATTAGAAATTAACTGTGTAACCCAGTCTCCTAATAGATTCCGGCCACCAGACACTAATATCACACTATATGTCCACGAGTGGTCTTCAAACATTCCCACTGTGGTGAGAGTGGAGACGGGGCCCACCACTGAGAGAGTCCCCACCAGTCAAACAGCTCTGCTTAGGACCGTCACTGAGAGGGTACAGCCTTCAGCACTGAATGGCCATGCGGACTCAGGCAAATCATTTCATCTTCAGCCTCATTTGTCTTAGCTGCAAAATAGGGATAATGATGCTGTCTTTACAGAATGGTCTGAAGGATTCCAAGTGATGGACACAACTGATGTCAGCCAGGGCCTGGCATCTAGGATCTGCGCGGTGTATGCTGTGGTCATTGGTAGGATGAGCGCTAAAGATGCTGTGACCCTTCCTCAGAGCAGGGCAGGGAGCTGAGCAGTGCCCATTTGCGGGTGCTGGCAGGAGGCATACCAACCCGTGGAGATACAAAGACTGGACATACGGGGACTGAGGAGAAGGGCAAAACAGAAAGCAATTCTTCAGCGTCTAGAAAGAGAACAGGTCTCTGTGTGTCAGTTAGACTACGACGCCCCGATAGACATGGCCTATCTATACTGCACCAAATGTTTGCAAGTCTCCCATCTTCCCTAATCTTAGTAACCTTTTCCGCGTGTCTGTCCTGGAGGCTCATTCTCGAACACAATGTGTAGAATTTCCTGTCGGGTGACCTAACGACTGGAACTGAAACTGCCTTGCCTCTGTTTGTAGAATCTTCCGGACTGCACCTCCCTTGTGGCTGAATGTCAACAAGGTGGCTAGAGAGGATGCTGCTCACGCAGGATTTGGGGATCCTTCAGATGAAAAGAATCAGATTCAGTAACGATGAAACAGGAAGACTGCTAATAGCATGTGTGACCACAGGAGGCTGTCAAGAATGCCTCTGACGAGATCCCAGTTCCAGAGAGGAAACACGAACAGCTCCTCAGAGTTTTTTAAATTTTTAATTTTTTTTGAAGATTTTATTTATTTGACAGAGAGAGAAAGAGAGCACAAGCAGGGGGAACAGCAGAGGGAGAGGGAGAAGCAGGCTCCTCGCTGAGCAGGGAGCCTGATGCGGGAATCCATCCCAGGACCCTGGGATCATGACCTGAGCTGAAGGCAGACGCTTAACCAACTGAGCCACCCTCAGAGCACTGTGTAGGTTAGCCCAGGACAGACTGTGTTAGAGCCTATGAGTCGTGCTTATAAATCTCAGGCAAGAATTCAGTAGCGTGGACAAGAAGGGCTTTCTGGTCACCTGGGAAGGAATACATCCCATTGCAAATGAGTTTCTGAGTGAGAGAGTATGAAAGTCCGGGAAGGGTTGTGTGAGTGAGTGTGTCTACGCACACATCTGAGGTGTGTGCCCAAAATGGTGAGTTCAAGCTTCTGTGGTTTTTGAGCAGGATGACTGAGGGACCCAGAGTCACATGGACACTCTCCCTCACAGATTCACCTCAGGCAAATAGAACAGAGATTTTTTTTCAAGCTAGAGGGGACTTTCAAGAACACCAAACACACCTCTTCTCTAGCCACCTAGATGAAGAAACAGGCTCTGAGAAGTAGGGTGGCTTGTCCACCTTCACTGCACAATAAAATAATAGGTCGGCAACTCTCAAAAAGGTGAGCTGGCCTCTGTGAATATCTTTCCTCAAAGGTAGAATGAGGCCACATGATTCACAGCCACTCAAATCCTCCACATGGAATCCTTGGCATCTGGAGTTATTCTGAGGGAAGTCGGCCCATGGGAAGTAGAATTAATTCAATACTCTGCCTAAGAACATCAGTTACCCGAGGAGTCATTCCACAAAGTCAAAGTCAAGTATCTTCTCTGCACCGAAGCCAAAATAAGTTAGGGTGGGGTGGGGGATTTTCTCTGCTCATGTTCCTCTCCTCTGAAATCAACCTTGGGGACCCGGCTCTAGTGATTTTTAAACATCCTTTGGTGGAAGTGCCATAAATCCAAATGATTATTTCACACCATGCGACACAACATAAAGACAAAGATGTGCCTTGGTGGGGGTGGCAGACATACAACAACGTAGGTTGTATGTTTCTGGAATCTTCACCTCCAAGGAGGAGGAAGTGGTTGACTTGAGCAACTTCTTAAAAATACTAAATTGAGGTCCATCTTTGCAACACTGATAAGGGCTTACTTCTTCCTTTTTGCAATAAAGCTTGTAAGACTCAGAGGCATTTTGATGGTCTAATCAACCTGAAAGCCATGTCAAATTGCCTTAGAAATCTCTGCGCATTCAAAATATACACACTTGTTAAAATTAATTACATCATTCACCATTTCTACACACATTATAGCTTAAAATGTTCTACAGTCATTTTTATTAATAAATCCTTAATGGACAAAAATTACACTATAAAATTATTGTATGTATGCTGCATTTCCAATTTTACTGCTATTATCTTTAAATATTTCCCCCAAATGGAAAGTCACTAATTTATAAATCAGAGTCTCTCCTGGAAAGTAAAACTGAAAATTGGAAGTTTATGCAGAGAGAGAACTCTGGTGTCAGGCTAAAGCCTGTTTTCCTCTTCCTGATCTCCTAAGAAAGGTAAAGGGTGCCCAGGGCTGCTGACATCTGGGAACCGTGGCAATGGCAGAAATAGCAAATTCTAGCCAAGTTGCCCCAGAAAACTGCTGCTTTTGCAGTTTGGAGAGTCCCCAATTTGCATCTTGTTGAAAATGTCCCATAATTACTAATCCCCCCCCTCCCACACACACACTCTTCATTATAGACGATTATTTCTAAGAGCAATCCATAAATACAAACTGCCAGATTCAAAAGGAAAGAAGAGCAGGACTGTGGACCCTTCCAGATACCCAGATGTTCAGCCCAGAGATACAAAACCTCTGGGCGTGGACAACACTTTTTCCTCTTCTCCCTGCTTTGGAGCGATATGGGCCTAAAATAACTTCATCTGCAGGCCATAGTTTCCTGCTCATGACATTACAGGGTCTGGAGCTATTGCTGGAAACAAAACTTTGAGGGAAGCTCCCTGAGAATCAGATAACAGTATCTGTGAAAACCTAAGGCAGACATCAACACTGAGCTACCAATTGCCAACTCAGAGCAGAGCAGATAAAACGATGCTTCTGAGAACCACTTCTTGAAATAAGGGAAGTCATGTAGAAGAAACCCACTGCCCACCTTGGCAGGGGACTTGCACAGATTACCTGAGGGGTGGGGATCTGTACCTGGCGGCCCCACCTCCGGAGGATGAGTGTGTCACTCACCTGCTGTGTAACTCCAGCCAGGAATGTGGATGGACAGTTGGCTGCCACCACCCTCGGTGTGCCGAGTGGTATAGTCCTCTCTCCCTTTTCTTACTGTGACCTGCTGAACTCCCACACCCGAGAATGCTTGCTTTTCCAACAGACGGGAGCCCCTCCAAGGACAGGTGCAGGGCCCCAGATGCACCTGCTCCAAGGACGGGTTTTCCTTCAAGAAACTTCCTTGCAAACCCGGGTTCCAGCTGGGGCCTAGGAGGTTCTCGTTTCCTTCCGTGAGCTCCTGCTTCAAAGCACTGCTCATTGGCCCTCCATTAGCTGTGCCGTCTACTCCATCTGGTGTCAATCCGTGTGAACTGCAGTTTAGGTTGAGCGACAGGACCGACCTGTGCATTTTAGGGCCAGCAAGCAGAGGCTGCTCAATGGGGACGGAGAGGGACCGGTCTAGATAGTAAATGGAATTGGGGCACTGCTGAGACACCCTGACATGGACGCAGGAGCTGAACACCAGCGGCCCCTTTCCCGACCGCGCGGCGCCCAGAGGAAAACTGTCCTCTCGGTTGTCCACATCCGTGACGCAGTACTCGTGAGTCTGGCACAGCCGGGGGTCCGTCTCGGGCACCTTCAGCCTCATCACAGAGCAGTTTCTGGAGCAATCCGCGCAGGTGAACGGTCCCTGGTGCCCACGGGGCTCGGCACCCCCAGCCGGAGCAGAGGCGTCCCTGAGCAGAGCGCCCTGGGCCCGGCACTCGGGGCACCGCGGGCCCCCCACGGCCTCCCACGCCAGGGTGCCGGCTGCGGGGCCCACGCGCCTGGCCGTGATGGTGATGGACGCAAAGCCCCTTTGGGGGCCGCTGCACGGCTTCTCCTCGTTGGACGGCAGCTCCGTGTCAGGTCCTGGCTCCTGGGCCGCCGGCGTCTGAACGCCCAGCCTGCCGGGAAGGAGGGCGAATGCCCGGCTGATGGAGACCCCGCTGCGGTTCACCCGCGACGGCCTGGCCGTAGGCGCGGCGTGCAGAGCCGGCGCGCAGGGCGCGGGCGGCGCGGCCCGGTTTGCCTTTGATTTACTCTCATCCATCAGCTGTGAAATGACGAGGGATGAAATCATTTTTGTGCTGTGCGATGCCAGAGTCTCCTGCAAATGGGAAAAAGATGACAATTATTCAAACAGCCTATTGTAACGCAGGCGGTCAACTCCCTTTCAAGAGCCAAGAGGACATCCCAGAATCCTGTTCCCGGCCAAGGCCTTCTACCCCACACCTGGCCCCACCTCTGCGTGCTCGGAAGGGCAGCAGACCCAGATCCGTCTGTGAAACGGTTATATATTCTGGAATCATTCTTCTGATCGGGGAATTGGTTTTCTCTGCTGGGTGTCTATTCTTAGTTTATTTAGTGATGTTTGTGTCGATGGGGATCATCAAATTGCAATAATCACCTCCATTAGGCCCAGGAGCACCTGAAGACGTGTTCACAGGCTCAAGCGGGGAGGGTAGACGGAGTTCTGGAACAGGGCTGGGACCTGGGGCACGGGTTTATATGGGAAATGAGTTAGCACTCCTGGGGGGCGGGAGGCCTGTCTGCATCCCCAACCCTCTAACACAATCCTCTAACTTTGCTGATTCACACTGGGATTCAGTGGCTCCCCATGCTTGCCATGGTGGGGGTCAAATCCCAGACAAGGGAACACAAGTGATCAAACACCCAAGCTGGACAGTTACCTAGACTAACACAGCGACCATGAGAATCACATATCAGAAAGCAGAGGTGTTGGACAGGACAGTGGTGGTTCGTCTGGGTTTCAGTGCTCAGGGGCATAGGCGCAGTCACTGTCCAGGAGAGGGATCAAGGTGTTCCATGTTTCCTTATCAGCAGATCTGTGTCCTAACAGTAAACTGCTAGTGTGTCCAAAACAACGTGCTGAGATTTTTAATAAAGCATCTAACCGGGTCAACACCAGGAGGAAGAATCTCTTCAGTCCTGGTTTTGTTTTTAATATGTGTATGTGTAAAACATTGCAGAAAACGACACGGATGACTGAATAGTCAATGCTCACAGGGTCGTAGGCCCCCATTTTGATGCTCAGTATTCTAATTAAAACAAACCCTTGCCTGCAACAGCACAGGACCCAAAAGAATCCGGTAACCACTCAACTCCCACCAGGAGTATAGCCTTCACGAAGAGCCTGGAGGCTTCACTGGTGCTCGGCAAGGAAGCAGCAATTCTCAAGCTGTAAGGGGCCTGAGAATCACCTGGAATGTTCACAACTGCAGGCTCCCCAGGCTCCAGAGTTTCAGATTCTGTAGGCCTGTGGGTGGGGCCCCAGCATCTGCATTTTAACCAGCATCCCGGTGATTCCGATGTAGGTGATCCAGGGAACACACTCTGAAAAGCTCGAACACCTGCTGGTCTTTTGAAGGAGAGGAAGGGCTTGTGTTTGAGGAGACAATTGTTCTCTTTTCCTTAGATGTGATAAGAAAGCACAAAATTTTCTTTTCTTCAGAGCAGGATTAACACTCATTTATGCCACTAACATAATGCTTTCCTCCACCTGGACTTCTGACAGGAGGGCCGGCCCATAGGATCTTAACACCCAAGGCTCGTGGCATTCTGACTGTTAGCCACCGGAAGGTGGTCAGCTTCTCAGTTTTTCTTTTTTTTTTTCCCCCTGTTTTTCATCACAATCCCCATAACCTGACACATGGTTAGATTTTAAAGCTACATGGGAAGTTGCAAATTCAAAAGACTGAACCAGAGACAGGTGAAGAAGAAGCAGAGTCGTCTTAAACTTCATCTTTTAAAAAATCTAAATATCACTGGCTACCTTTTCCCAGATGGCTAGCGAGCTCCAGGCTCTGCTTGAAACCTCTTTCAAGGTGGAGTCTTCTCTTCAGCACGTGTCATTAACACATAACCACCTGGGAGCTTGTGGAAGCCTCAGCCCCGAACAACAGCATCAGAATCCCTGGAGGTGGGGCCAGGCATCCTCTTTTTTCATTTCCAATGTGACTGCAGCAGGCAGGTGATGTTGAGAAGCACCACCTGATGCTTCTGAGGCACCTCGCTCTCCTTTCTACGCGTCGCTCTCCACGGCTGGGGTTTACATACAAGAACAGTGAGATATGCCTAGCACCTACCCCAGGCAGTTTGACTTGGTACGTAGTCCCTCCCTAGTTAGATTTAGTTCTGATAAAATTATGCCTGTGCATCCTATCAGGTGCATAATCATACCTGGTAGGAACTCCTTTGGCACAGGTCTCTGAAAGAAAAAGCAAATATTCATCTTGGAAAGTGTGCTGTGTTGGTTTTATTTTATACTTTATAGCAATGTTTCCCAAAGTTTGGGCCAGTGACCACTGGCATAAAAAACACCCAGTGTGGGGAGGGTTAAAAATGCCAATTTCTGGATGCTTCCCTCCTCCTCTCTAGACCTAAGGTGAATCAGGAGCCCTGGGGATAAGGCCAAGCAGCTGTGTTTTTAACCAGCTGCCAGGTGATCCTCTGCGCAGATACGGAAGAAGGAATGCCAGGCCAGAATCAGACCTCCTGGGGTCCCTCCTGAGCACACGCTGGAGGGACGCCCTGGGGCTACACTGGGGGTTGTGGGTACCAATGTAGGAGGCCCTAGAGGCCCAGAAGGATGGGAGAGAGAATCACCCACCATCTCATTACCTTGGGCCTGGCAGGTGTAACTGACTTTGAGCCCATCAAATGCAAATGGATGAAGGAAGAGCAACAATGAATGAAATGAATTTGAACTCAATTCTGAAGCTGGGAAATCACCTGGTATGTCAGGGTGACACTGTTCCTGAGGGGAGAGAGGCTGATCGAAGCCCAGTCCCAAAGAAAAGTCTCTTTGCCTTCTCTACCTTACCAGGAAGTTTTGGAGATCAGAAACAATGGAGGACGTGAAAGTACCTCTCAAAATATGAACATGATACGTCACTGCAGGGTATGACTTTTTCTGCGATTTAACAGAAATCAGAGGATGTCTGATGGACTCAAACCTCTGGATGAGTGAAGGAGTATTTATAATGAATGCATTTGGGTTAATTTGAATTACACAAATGAAAATAACCTATTACATACCCAATACATTGAAATTTTGTCGATGTGAATGTAGAATGAATGAAACCTTTCTAGATGAAAGTTCTGTCATCCTAACATAGAGTCATGATCAACCCATTTATTCATGAACATCAGGCAGATCTTTTGAGCTCCTACTACAGGAAACTGAGGAAACTTCTTGGCCCCATGGAGTTAACAAAGGGGAGAGAACACCAAGCAGAGAATCAAATTATCAAGACTGGGATTATTGGTTCAATTTTACTGTGGTTTCTTCTGAGGTATTTACACTCAGCTTTGACAAAAGCCCCAACTGATAGACTGAGAGAAATTAAAAAGGAAACACTGTACTCCTTGCTCGTCAAAACACTAATCCCACCCTTGTATGGGAAGTTCTATTTATCAGATCTTATTTTCTCATTAAGATCCATTAAATCATTAAAGTCCAACCTCTTAAAACTCTGGGCTGCCACACAAAGCACTACAGTCTGGGTGGCTTAAAAACAGAAATTTTATTCTGTTACAGTCTTCACATTTCCTTTCTTCAGTGTGTGACTGTGCCCTAACGTCCTCCTCTTGTAAGGGCATTGGTCATATTGATAAGGCCCACCCTGATGACCTCATTTAACCTAAATTACCTCTTTAAAGATTCTGTCTCCAAACACAGTCACACTCTGAGGTACTAGGAATTAGGACTTCCACACATTCAACTGGAGTGGGGTAGATGGTCCATGACAGACTACAATATAGCACTTTGTGTCCAGCTCTTCTTCCGGGGCTGGGAAGCCAAGAAAGAGATGAGACAGAGGAGCTATCTGATGTTCCTAACTTGGCCCACTAATTTTAAAACAGGGAAACTTTTTAAAAAAGTGATCACATCTTTCACATCAAATATCTTTCCCAATGAAGCTATTTCAAGATGCCCCTCCATCTGTTCTTTATATTGTGTTAACTGAACATGGCTTTGAAAAAAAAAAAAGAGTATCGGGCGCCTGGGTGGCTCAGTTGGTTAAGCGACTGCCTTGGGCTCAGGTCATGATCCTGGAGTCCCGGGATCGAGTCCCGCCTCGGGCTCCCTGCTCGGCAGGGAGTCTGCTTCTCCCTCTGACCCTCCCCCCTCTCATGTTCTCTCTATCTCATTCTCTCTCTCAAATAAATAAATAAATCTTTAAAAGAAAGAAAAAGAGTATCTTTTATCTAAAATAAGATTAACTGATGGAAGATTTGATTTGAAAAGAAAATAATCTTGCATTTAAAGTAGAACATTCAAGGTCAGAGGAAGGTCAAACGAATAGTGGGATTTCATGTCTTGCTTTGGCAATAAATCACCCATTTCCTGACCATCCTCATAGAACACTCACCTGTGTACATTTTCTTTCTCATAAATGCTGCTTTTGAGATATTGATTTCTTTTAAATGTTTCAAACATGATTGTGTGGGGCTGGTAACTGCTTTCCTAGTTTTATGCATTTTATTGACTGTTTTTAACTTTATATTTATGCCTTAAGGCATATTACTATAAAGGCACCATTTCATAAATCAAAGGAAGAAAGAGATAAGCGGCGGATGGTCAGAGAAATCAGATCCTGAGCCATTGGGATGAGAATGTTTCCATTTCTGTAGCAATTTATTTCTCCAAAGGATAAGCATCTAATCCAACCTGTGGCTTTGAAATCTATATTTTTCTCCACTTGACCAGTCTTCCCTTTTCCACGGTCGCTCTGCAGCCTACAACTATGTTTGCCAGATGGATGCCTTGGCCCCATGTCTGCACAAATACTCTCTACAGCCCCCTCCCCTTTTTAGTCCACCCAGCATCATCACCACTGAGCAATCTGTCAACCTTGTGGCATTTCATCATGCATGCAAGAGTATTTTTGAATGTAGGAGTTCACTCTGGTATGTAGCGCCAGGGAAAGACTGTTTTGAGACAAATGGAAGAACTGGAGGTTTTCTCCATCTCCGTCCTGAAACTTTTGTCTTTTCATGCACTTACAAGAAACCAAAGGACTCGGTACAGTGTCATGTATAACAGTGAAAAGCTGGAAAGAATCCAAATGTATTTTAAAAGGGGATCGGGTAAGTAAATCACAGCAGGCACAACTGCATCGTATTCTGTAGAAATTAAAAATAAAGATTACAAAGAATTTAAATGCCATGGGAAATTGCTTGTGATGGAATGTTATGTAATAAAAGAGAGCTATAAAAGTTGATATACATTATAGTTTTACGTAAAAAAATTGCATAGGAAAAATAAGGGAACGAAATATATATAAATATTTTTTCCTTATATATTCCTATATTTTCCTAAGTGTCTACATGGAACTGCCATTACTTTTGTGATCAGGAAAATTTAAACATTGTTTTTTCAAAGATGAAAACTCTGTTCCATATTTCATTCCTTTTAAATAATCACTTGGTTGAAGAAGTGCCTGCATATCATTTCTACAGCTTCAACGAATTTTGAAAGGAAAAGTGATCAATCTTCCACTGGCTCCAGAGGAGAGGCGGAGATTTATGGCAGTTACAAAGGAAGGGCATCCATTCGGAGTGTTTCATCATCTTACAGCATCCTTATAACAAACACACAGGGACAAGCTTTAAAAGCTCAAAGTTAGGAGGGAAATTTGAAAGTCATACTACTGATCCGATCAAAGTAGATAGTCCAGATCATTCCAAAGCAGATGTTTAGAAGGTGTGATTTCTGGGAGTTCAGTCACAGAAAATGACAGTGTGTGTGTGTATGTGTGTGTGTGTTTTCTAGAGACCCAGCTACGTGGCCCCAAAGATCTTTATCACTAATAATCAAACTGATTAATTTTAACATCAACAGGAAAATGCTGGAATTTGCCAGCTCAGTGTGAAAAACAGGTGGGAAAGATCTTCAGCTGGTATCTTTCTTAAAAAGAGCAGCAATCGGAGCACCTGGGTGGCTCAGTCGTTAAGCGTCTGCCTTCAGCTGGGATCATGATCCCGGGGTCCTGGGATGGAGCCCCGTGCGGGCTCCCTGCTGAGCAGAGAGTCTGCTTCTCCCTTTCCCTGTGCTCGCTCTCGCATGCTCTCTCTCTCGCTCAAATAAATAAATAAAATCTTAAAAAAAAATAAAAAGAGTAGCAATCAACTTCATCATTATCCTGCCCTTCTTAACTGGGTACCTCCTCCCAAGGGTGGTTCTCAAGGATCCACTGTTCTTCCTGCTCATTTCCTTCCCTGCAACCTGACATTCCTTCTCCTGCTCCCCAGAAACAGATGAGTCACAGCCGGGCATCTTTATATCTTCAGAGAGTGAGCTTGGTGCTTCCACACAGAAAGGGCCTGATGCAAGTATTTTAAGTACTGATGACTAGATCTCACACCCAGATTAGCATCCTTTCTCCATCGTGTGGAAGTTCAGGCCTGGGGTCTCTGAGCTTCATGAAATGCAAAGCTAAATCAAAGGGTAATACCTAAGACAACCATTTTGGGGGGAGGATTTTTTTTTTTACAGATACCCTTGCCACTTTAATCTGTCATGAGACATCGACTCTTCTAATCCCACAATCTCTAAGAATTACAAAAGGTGGTGGCAGATTATCCATTTGTGAAAGACGACACCCTGGATGATTCTTTCAGGCAGGGAAGTCCACATTTTAAGATCTGTTAACTGGGCCTTCCTCTATGCCAGCCCTTTAGAGCAAGATAAGAACAGAAGCTCTGGAGCCCGACAGCTTATGAGCTGGGAGGTTCAGGGCAAGTCAACTACCGGAGGGAGCTACTGGAGCTTTACTTTTCTCACCTGCAAAATGGGTATAATAATAATACCACCCGCCCGGGATCGTGGGAAAGATGCAATGAGTCAATTAGCCAGAACCTGGTGTGTGACACACTGGCAATATTAACCACCCTGTACAGAGTGCTTTGTTCTCTGGGATCAGAAACATTTCATTTTATAAATACGACCTCTAATTTTCTCCCTATTTCAGACAACTGATGCTTTTCGCAGATACAACGATGTATACCAGCTTGTTAGATTTCCAATTTTCTCTTCTCTACCTTCGAAATGTTGCATGGCATCATTCTGTCTCTCTCTGGCAGATTAATTTTGGTTTAAAATTGAGACTCAATCACTGTACTCTCTTATGATACTGTAAATTTACAAATTGTTGGTGAAGATTATAAAATAATTAAATATACAGTGCATCCTTTAATGTAACAAGTCTTAGTCACCAATGGTTAGATCTTCTGCTGCCTTAATTCAGTTTTGACTAAACAAAATAAAATGCAAACACATCATAAGTAGGCCAATGATCATGTTTTATAGTTGGCTGCATTTTGCCGACTACTCGAGAAGTTAGAAATATGTTACCTCGGTGAAGTCAGATTTCTTCTCTGTAACATCAGACTGAAGATTTTTAAAGGCAATTTGATCGTTTGTACTGTACTGGTTGTCCCGTAATCCTAGGCAAAAGGAGATAATATTGCTACTTTTTAGTATATGAAAGGATAAGATGGAATCTATAACTCTTCTATAAAGATCCACGTCACCTAGTTAGGTACTGTACCAGCCAAGGATGAATCTGGTATATTCTGATCCATGATAAAACCTTGTACAACATTTCCCTCATTCATTCCATCCCCTGATTTAGGCTCCCTGATTTTACTATTCTTTAGTTTACAATTAGGCTGCAAGATTCCTTCTTTCACGCAGTTGTTTATGTTCCTAGATTCAGTAATAGTTGAACAAGTTTGGACTGCTCACATTCTGCCTCATCCCGAGTTTACACCCAGCAGGAGAGAAAATCACATCTAAGAGGTTCCCAACACCACTAGAATTAAGAAAGGTTGAAACATAAGACCAACTTCCATCCAATCTCTTAACACAACAGTGCTTAAAGGAGCCATGCGTGGCCCGGACACGGAGATTGAAGCTGCTTTGGAATAGCTGGGGATAATTTTGTGATAATACCGCAGGGATAAGTGAGACACGGTGGAGAGCCCCCCACAGAGACACCTACCACCCCGATGGCCCAGGATATCATCAGGTCCAAGGGCACACAGCAGGCGGCCAAGAATTTTGAAACTGGATTCCTGTTCCGGCCCCACCACCCATGAGTTTCGTAAGGATAGATAATGTGGAATTTCCTGATCCACCAAACCTACCCTGCACTCCTCATGGAGCCCTGGATAGAATCCACAACTCAGCAGCACTATGATCCACCTGGGCACCTGTTGCTAATGCGGGAATGTCTACAAACACAGGAAGGTGGAGTAAAAAGGAGAGTTTGTGTGGCCCAGTCTCTGCAGTCCTGGTAACAATGCTGACTTCCAAATGCAGGTATTTTTGGGAAAGTGACTTTTCCAGAGCCTACAAGGAATGGTTCCCCAACAGCTGGGGCTGGTGACGAGAAAAAGGAGATTTAAGAAGCACCTCCCTAAGTTAGAGTCCTGTCTTCATCAACTCATGAGAAGCATTCATTAAAAATTTACATATAATTCAAATAACTCAATTCAAAGCATTTTAAAATAACTCAAAGCATTTTATGGAGCAAATGATACGCTATAGTATTTTTATGTTTGGCAGGTTAGCAAAGGGGTCAGGACATGGCTTGCAGGAATTTCAAGGGCCTCTACTGACCCATCCAAAGCCTGCTCATGTCTCACCTCGTCCTTAGGTGACGACAGAGCCCCCATCAGCCCCACCCCATACATGTGGTTGTGCCTCCATCTCTGCCCATTACCGAGTGACAGAGATAGTCATCCCAGATGATGTGCACAGATTACTTTCCATGAAGCGCAAATATAAGACCTGAAAGATCTCATGGATTTCTGTGCAGAGTCAATACGTCATGATGAGCTGACAATAAAGCTGATGAAGATGGAAATCTCCTGGCTCTAGTCAGGCAGCATCGTGTCAAGAACTCTAAAGTCAGCACCGGCTTGGGGGCCAGCGAAACCCAGGCTGCAGCCCAGTCCAGCCCAGCCTAGCCCCAAATTCAGGTGCAGCAGATGAGTTATTCATCTTCTCAGAGTTTCTTTAGCCATAAAATGCAGAGAAGAACACCTCCTGCCCAGCCTTGTCACTGAGGCACTGAGGCTCGTGTGTGTAAAGTAGGTGGCCCTGGGGTGGGACCTGGGGTTAATGCCTGATAAACCACACTGCTTATGACTGTTCGTGAGCGTCACCAAAGCGGCACCACCTCCCACCCCAGGCCCACATGGTCACTAGCATCAGACCGCACTCAGTCCCAGAGTCTCTAGCTACATGTGTGACTTTGGGCAAGTCACTCAGCATCCCTTGGCTCCTTGCTGTGAAGTGGGGGTGACAAGGGAGCCACCTTTATAGAGGGACTGGGTAAGTTCAACTGACCTAACTAACTAGCCCTCAGCACAATGCACACAATGCCCAGAACACGATGACATGGGATCAACATCAGCTCCGGGGAAGTGGCCTCACCCCTGTGGGGAGGAGGGACAGAACCAGGGCCAGACAAGCAGGGGCTGTGCATTAGTGGCCTGTGGCTGTTACATCAGTGGCCACCAACTTCGAGGCTCCAACAACACCGATGTGATACCTTATAGCTCTGGACATCAGATGTCTAGTGCACGTCTCATAGGGCTCAAGTCAAGGTCTCAGCTGGCTGCACTCTTCAGAAGGCTCTAGGGAGGGTCTGTCTCCTTGCCTTTCCAGCTTCAAGAAGCAGCCGGCTTTCCTTGGCTCCTGGCCCCACGTCACTCAAACTCTGCCTCCACCATCTCTTCTCCTTCTCTCTCTGAGCCTCCCACTTCCCTCCTACCAGGACCCTTGTGATTAGATCGGGTCCACGGATCATCCAGGAGAGCTGTCCCGTCTCAAGGTTCTTCAATCTGCAAAGTCCCTTTTGCCATGAAAGGTAAGATGTCCACCGATTCTAGGGACCTGGACATATTTGGGGGCACCACTGTTATGCCCATCACAGGCTAGTTGGGGAGACTGAGGTAGATGCATTGAATGAAATGTAAGGCCTTTAAAACAACAACTATAAAGTCTATGTGGCAAACAAGGGTAAGCACTGACAATGTGCTATTTATTGAAAGAAAGGAAGCAAAAACTTATGAGCCACATAATGGCAACATTAAAAGAAAATGTTCAATATGTGTGAGAATTCCCAAAACCAGTAAACTTGGAACTTGGAGCCATGAACCTAGTTTTGAGTGAAAATGAGATAGGACTAAAGCCACACAGGAGGATGCGTGACATAATGACCTCAAAGGACGCGAGGAGGTGAGTTACTGGAGTGGTTAAAAGCACAGAATCCGGGAAAGAAAGACCCTGACTCAAATCTATCTCTGCCACTAACCACTTGGTCAATTTAAGTAATTTAGGGTAAGTTACTTAAATTGTCAGGGTTTTATTTTCCCATGTCCTCGGGTGGTGATAAGAAATAATGAGATGATGAATAGCAAGGCCCGAGCAGAGTGCCCAGCATGTGGTAACGACACAAGCCCTCCCACCTGACCACAGAACTGTCACCACCGGTAAAGGCTCCCACCATCGGGTGACCTGCGCTGGCATCTCTGAGGAAGGCAAAGCAGGGGGGACACTTGGGGCAGGTGAGCAAGAACAAAAGTTTTGGCTTTTCCAGCAGTGGCGATCCATCACTCTCATGGGA
The DNA here is from genome assembly GCF_037043125.1 of Eumetopias jubatus. Taxonomy (NCBI): domain Eukaryota; kingdom Metazoa; phylum Chordata; class Mammalia; order Carnivora; family Otariidae; genus Eumetopias; species Eumetopias jubatus. The sequence continues at coordinate 6,355,630 of NW_028274823.1, read as the reverse complement.
AAAGGGTTCATGTCTCCAATACAGAAAACGCGTTAGCCAGAATGGATTGCACCTGGCCTTGGTCCTGCTCCTGGTGTAAGGACAGGAGGGGTCCAGACCGGTCTGTTCCCTCGCCCCACAGTGGGAGCTGGTCTGGCCCTGACCTCTCACTGGGGCAGCTGAAGTCCGCTCTACATCAAGAAATTGTCCTGGTTAAAAGGAAACTGGCAGAGGGTGGGCAGGCCCTGAGCCCCTGCAGGACATACACCAGACAAGTGTATGTCATCACAGAAATCCAGCAACCCTGGGCGGGGCCAAATTCTAGTTGTGTCGCTTTGTATAGGTCACGTAACCTCATTGATTCTGGTCTCCCCTCGACGAAATTAGAACCTGGAGCTGTCTCTGTTCATGCCCTGCTGTGGCGGGCTGGCCTATCCCCCAGCTGTTGGGAGGACAGCTGTCAGCGATTCACAGCTTTACTCTTCTCTGAGAACCATCTTCTGGGGAGGCTATGCCTTTCTCTCTGTTTGCCCACCGCCCGGGGTGCGGGGGGGGGGGGCAAGAAAGGGGTACAAAAGCCAGGAAGCTCTATTATTTATGCTCCGAGTGTAACCCAAGGGCCAGAGTGTACCTGAGACCCCATCAGGGTTCCTTAACTCTCTCACAATCCTTTCCTGGACAGCACCCTCTCCCACATGCCCCCCCAATCCCTGCCTCGGGTTCTGCTTCTTGGAAACCCAATGGGGTCCTACTTCACAGTGTTGTTTAAGAGTGAGGGCTTTCAAAGTGAGGCTCCTAGACCACCAGCCTCTGCATCATGGGTAAACTTGTTAGAAATGCACCTTCTTGGGTCCCATTCACTGTCCTGCAGATCTACTGAATAGAAACTCAGGTGGGGCTTAGCCATCAAAGTTTTAGCAAGCCCTACAGAACATTCGATGCAGCTCAGGTCCAAGAACACTGCTGGTCTTAGGCCAGCAAGCTCCTCTTCTACAAACGATGACTTTGAAGCCCCAGGAGGAAACCACATGCTTTTGATGCAAAAACACCCCATGACTTTTAGAAAACCGTATCTAGAGGATCTAAGTGGACTTTTAATCAATGGCTTCAGTTAAAATGAAGCCATCTAGAATGTCAGCATGTTGACTTTTATTTTGAAATGAATTTAAACATCAGCCTAATTAGCCAAAAATTCATTGCTGGTTTATGGCTCAGTTGTGTTTGGTGCCCAGTGCTCTGGTCCGGTGGCCCCAGGGAGTGTGTCAGCACACGGGCATATCTGGAGAGGTTTTCTCTGCTGAGATGGTTGGATGGATGGTACGTGCTTCTGTCTCCATCAGCCTGAAACTCTCATCCAAAGCCACCCAGCCCCAACTTTGAGCCCCTTCCCAGAGGCCACAAGCATCATGTCACTCATGAGGCCTTGAGCCAGATAATCCTGGAATCCAGACTTCCTCTCTGGAGGAAGATGTGCTTTAGCCATGGAATCCAGAGCAACAATGGATGTAGCATCCAGGGTGTTGGGGGCCCAGGAGAGCAGCTCTCCCACCCATGGCTCAGCAAGCCACGGAGAGAGCACTGCCCACCTAGGGACCCCAGCAGGGTTTGGGAGGGGGATACTTGAAATGGACCCATAGGAGGGGTGAATTTAGACAAATGTCCAAGTGGGGTGGAGAGAAGGTGACAGAGCCCGAGCCAAGGCAAACGAGAAAAGCGGGAATGGCTTAAGGTATAAGAGCAGGAAATTGCAGCATATTTGGAGGATGGCCAGTGGCACACTGGGTAAAGCCCAGGGCAGGAGCGAGGAATCCCGACAGTTCCCACACAGCACCCAACACAGCTGGAGTTGTCGCTGCAGAAACAGCACACAAGCACCATGGCGCATTGCCCGGCAAATCACTCCACCAACGTGGGGTGCACCTGGGGAGCGCCCAGCCTTCAGGTAGCTTAGTGAGCACCCTGTCTGCCTTCCTATCATGCACGTCAGGGACAGAGAAGGCATATTCAGGTGCCCCCTTCTGGGACTTGTAAATGCCCTTCCTCATTTTCAGTCTTACAGGAACCACAGATTGCTCAGAGCCTTCACCGTGCTTTAACAATACCTTCTGAAAATATTTTAAAATAGATGTTTCTCAGAATCACTTGTCAAATTTAAATGGAACTTGTCACTTCTGTGGGATCTGACCCTGTTAGCTGCCCAGTGTCTCTGGAAGACCTTTCCACCTTTGACTTCTGGAACAACGGGTCTTCTGTCTTCCTCCGTCCTGGCTACTGTGTCTTGCTTTCCTTTGCAGGTTCTCTCCTTGACCCCCCTGTTCTCCCTCTGGGCTCTCGTGCCAAACCTCAGACACATCGTGGCCTTTGCTTGCTTCATAAACCAATGCCAAGGAAGGAGCCAGATCTCATCTGTGAGCATCAGCTAGAACCAGGCTCAAGCTCGGCTAGTTTGAAAGGGAACCAGCCGACTCGCCGCAGGTCGCTGCCACCACCGGCCTCCCCTGCCTCTCCCCCCGTCAACCCTGCATCCATTATCTTGGTGAACAGCCCCCATCCTCCTACCCCCACAATAGAAATCGAGGTGTCCCCTTCCACGCCCCTCCTTTCTCCCACTTCCAATGTCCAGCGGAAAGCCAACGCCTATTTTCTCTTATGAAATAGGCTCTGCTCCGTCCCATCTATTTAATCTCCCCTGTACTGCCTGGTTTCGCCAGGGTCACAGTCAAGCTGGTGACCTCACCAGCCTCGTCTCTTGTCTGGTTCCCCCCAGACCCCTTGACATCACCAGTTTGTGACTTTGTGGCTCCTTTGAACAACCTAATGAAAGGATGCCCCCCTTGCCCTCCCCACCCCGACACCTGAACAGGGCCTGGGAAACATACACATAAAAACCTGAGCTTGTGGGCATGGGATCCTGGGGCTCCGGGAGACCAGGCTCAAAATCCTTAAAACAAGCCTGCAGCTACTTCCCAGCTGTGGCGGCTTCCATGTCTCTTTGTTCTCAGGTGCCACCTTTCCGATTTTTCCCGCCTAGCTCCCTTCTCACCCTGGAAGCCAGAAATCTGAAATCAAGGTGTTGGCAGGGCCATGCTGTTTCTGAAGGACCCGGGGGAGAACCCTCCCTTGCCCTTCGCTAGCTGCTGGCGGTTGCTGGCTGGGCTTAGTGTCCCTTAGCTTATGGCAACAGAACTCTCATGTCTGTGTCCATTGTCACGTGTCTCTGTGTCTGCAAATCTCCCTCTTTACAAAGGGCCCCAGACACTGGATTTAAGGCCCACCCTACTCCAGTCTGACCTCATCTTGACTGTATCTGCAAGGACTCCATTTCCAAATTAGGTCACATTCACAGGTATTGGGGGTTAGGACTCCAACATATCTTCTGGGGGAACACAATTCAGCCCGCATCGGTGCCCCCGACAGGCTGTCACGACCGCCTGCCCCTACCATACTGTTCTGTCCGTAACTGTTCACGAGGCTCTCCCTGAGTGGACCGAGGTCTTTAGGGGACATCCTACTCATCTTCCTTCCGTGCCTAGCCCAGCACCTGGCCAACTGCAGACGCTCACGGAATGTTGACCGAATGAACCAATTATTTTATATTTTGACAAGAGTTACATCTGCGGGGAAAAAAATCACAACATACCTTCCTCGGACAGTTTTATCATATTCCACTGGCGTTTCAAAGACATTTGACTCCGTTTCAAAGGTCTGTTAATGACAAGGATGTTTTTGGCTAAAAAAAGAAGAAGAAGAGCAGGCACCGTTTACATCTGTACCACTCTTGGAATGAGTCAGGCTCCCACCGTCCGCCCTGGGCTGAAGAACCTCAGCGTGTTCTACCTGTGATGAAGTCACCAGAATGTTTATGTGGCAACAAGGATGGGGCAGGGAGTCCACCAGGGTTCCATTTCTCGTTAGCAACAGCAACAATCATCATGTTGATGTTTCTGTCTGAGGCTTCTTTGACAAGTAAGAGAAGTTTGCACGACCATTATTTAACAGTTTTCTGCAGAGCACTGAGATGCCAGACAAGGAGCTATGCTCGCTCCTGCCTAAACTCAGATACCAACTTCTCCTCTTCCTCCCCAGAAACTGTGAGTACTTTATTTTTTGCCTGGTTTTGATGATGCTGGTTCTCTTACCAAGCCGCATTTTTACTGTTTAAAAGTTCCCTGAGTATGAAAATGCATTCAGAAAATATCACAATGTTAATTTGTTTAACCCACTTTTAATATGTTACCAAATTCTGCAAACCAGGTTATCTAGAATATTGGGCAATAGGACAGCCTGTTTACCATGCAAGCTATTGTAAGAACAATTGGTTTTCATACAATAAAACACCTTTGACACTAAATTATAATGAACATTGTTTTATAATTTATGCCCGACCACATTTGAGGTAGCTTATAATTAGCAAGAAGGATTTTTTTTAAAAAAGGTAAAACTGTGATAAAAGAAGCAAGTGACAAGCTAAAGAAATCGTTGACCCATAACGCCTGGACTAAAGATGACACTGGCATGGATGAATCACAACCTAAGGGCGAGTTTGCAACAGCCAAGGCCAAAAGGAGACATGATAAATTGCATAACTCATTGCTTTTCAAATGAAATACGCTGTTTCCTAAGGAAAGTAGTTTCATCCCCTGGGATAAGACAGTGAAAGCATGGGTCATTACATAAATGAACAGCACCTCTGTAAGCCTTTTCATAAACACCAAACCAAGGTAAATTTCACTGGATAATCTCAAAGTGCTTTGAGACTGGTCAGTGTCACTAATACATCTCAACGGCTAAAATTTCCTTTTCCCTCTCTGCAAGACAATTGATGTTGGATACAGTGTCATCTCCTTCAATGCTCAAAATGGCCTTATGAGGAGGGCGCTATTATCACCCCCGTTTTACAGGTGAGGAAGCTGAGCCCCGTTTAAATAACCTGCAAGTGTCACCCATCCAGTGAGCCTCAAGCTAAGACTTTGCGATATTATTGATCGCTGTACCTGTAGAAAAGGTAGAAACGGGAAGAGCCTGTAGATCTGGTAACATCTCTGAAGCCTGAGAAAGTGCCTGGGTTTTGGTGACATGGCTGAGGTGACACCCGGTATCACCACATTCTAATGCTATGACCTCGGACAAGACGTACCACCCCCAAGCCTGTGTTTGCTCCTCGGACAGAGAGGCATACTGACATAGACACTGGACGGCTGGGAACTATGAAATGGGATAAATGAAGGTTTTGTGGGCTCAGCACCGTGCCTGGCACCCAACGGGCCCTAGAGAAAACAGAATCCATTATCAGCTACAATTTTACACAGAATTTTTATCTCAGAAAATTAAGGTAATAAAGATGTCTTAAAAGTCTATCCACTAATTTTGCAGCCATTTTGTAGCTGATTTCTGAGATGCCTGGGATCTGAGGCGCCGTGTCTCTGGCCCTTGGTGTCCGGGCTGGCTCCCTGGGGGACAGCACAAGGGCTGTGCACCAAATGTGATCGTGCATATGCACCAGTCTGTAAGCCCTGACGCCCACTCGTGTACAGTATTCCTGTAATCACACCACTAGCTCAGTGCCACAAACGTTTAATGAGAACCCAACATCTTGGAGGACCTGAGTTAGGTGCTAGGGTAGCAAAGATGAATAGGGCACTGGAGTCCCCGCCTTTGAAAAACTCATAGCCTAACGGGGGAAGGAGACACAAAACTAGACCTCTTTCAATGCCATGTGGATTTGATCATTTCTTCTTGTGGGCTGTCGTCTTTTTAACCGCTTAACTGGGGTGAAATACACATATATAAAGTTACCATCTCAACCATTTGTAGTGTCCAATTCAGCGGCATTCGGTACATTCCCACTGTGATGCAACCACCACCACCATCCAGCCCCAGACCTCTCTCATCCTGTACAACTAAATCCCTGTCCCCATAAAAATGAATTCCCCATTCCCCATCCCCCAGGCCCTGGAATCCACCATTCTACTCTCTGTCTCTATAAACTTGACTACTCTAGAAACCTAACGTACGTGGAATCATACAGCGTTTGTGCTTTTGCACCTGGCTTGTTTCACTGAGCGTGTCCTCAGAGTTCCTGCGAGCTGTAGGTGAAATCTGCATTTCCTTCCTCTTTAAGGCTGAGTAATATTCCACTGTCTGTTTGGAGCACATTTTGTTTCTCTGTTCATGTGTCGGTGGACACTGGGTTGCTTGCACCCCTCAGTTACTGTGAATAATGCTGCCGTGAACACGGCCATACAAATATTGCTTCGAGTTCCTGCTTTCGATTCTTTCTGCAGGTCACCTTCTGCCTTTCATTCTGATTTCCCGTTGGTCTTATTACCAGATCTTTTCTTAGCAAACACTAGAGTTCTTTTTTTGAAGGGGAGGTAGGGCAAAGAGATTAGACGCATGGAGGGATCATTTTAGTAGCCCTCTTAAAAGCATCTTTGAAGGGCGCCTGGGTGGCTCCATCGGTTAAGTGTCTGCCTTCAGTTCAGGTCATGATCCCAGGGTGTTGAGATCAAGCCCCACGTCAGGCTCCCGGCTCAGCGGGGAGTCTGCTTCTCCCTCTCTCCACTCATGCTCTCTTCGTCTCTCTGAAATAATAAGTAAAATCTTAAAAAAAAAAAAGCATCTTTGAAAAATTATAATTTCCCCCCCTTTGTACCCACATGCACAGTGGGGAGGGGAGCAGGGAAGGGATCTTGTTTTAAGTCCTTGACAGAGGTAAGCATGTAAGCAGAGGTGGCCTCTGTCATGTAACCCAAATACCTTCAGTGTGGGCTCCAATGTGGAAAGGAGAGAACACAGCTCCCCTCTCAAAAATGACTCCATGAGTGGGGGAAGGGGGTGCAGCCCAGGTCAGAGAAAACCAGGGCCTCGCAGCGGTGGGGGGCGGGGGGCAGGGCTTCTGCTGGGCTCCCAGGGAATGGGCAGACTCCCATAAGCAGGGGGCCTGGGTCTGGGCAGCACACAGGAACAGCGGAAGAGGTTGAAACAAAGCAGTGTTCCCTCCTTTCTTTTGGCTTTAAAAGGGACACGGCACGACATGGCGGGCAGAGTCCAGAGGGGCGGCAAGGACACTGGGCTCAGATGCCACCTGGCCACTCAACCGTGACCTTGAGCAGGTCAGCCCATCTTCCAGGCTCAGCTTCCCCGTCTGTAACATGTGGAGTGGCTGTGGCCTGCACGGCCTCAGGGACACCCTAGCTCTGCCATGCAGCCCTGTCCCAAGACTGCCAGCCGCAAGGTGTCGGGCACATTTGCGGGCGTGTGTGTGAGAACACGGCGTCTCCACTCCAGCTTCTCTCGTCAAGCGGAAAACAACATGACGCACCCTCTTCTCCAAGGAACATCAAGCTCGCTGAACAAAAGTCATTATTACCTGGTACTGAAAGTCACAGAGTGGTTTGAGTTTATAGGGGCCCTTCTGCCTTCACAGGTGGTGGCAGAAAACTGGGACCCTGGAATGGACAACAGGGACCGGAAAGAGCCCCCACCGCCACTCCCCTGGCGTGACCCAGGCTGCCACAGGACTGGCTCGGTGGTCTCGCCACGGAGGCAGCTTTCTGGAGGATGAGCGAGGATGCATCGTTGGCTTTGAGATCAAGCCTGGATAGCAACCAAAGAGGCAAGGAAGAAAAATGGGCCATCTCGGAAACCTCCTGCCAAAGAACCTGGAGCTGCCTCGGGCCCACCTCCAACCACACACTCCAGTGACACCAAGAGAACCTGTCAGCTCCGGGTTCATTATGTAAACAAGCCGCGGAAATATTTTCATAGGATGTCAGCATGGATTTCCTCTCCTCCCCGACGGGCAACGTGACTCTGGTTTGGGGGTCCTCTTCCTCACCGACTCCGCCCGGGCCCGTCTGGAGCCTAGAGCAGGAGCCCGCCGAGAGGAAACCAGGCTGAACCAGGCTGCCCCCTGCGCCGACCACACGAGGGTGGTGCCGCCCCCGAGGGTGCCTGGACTCCCATCTCTCATTCTTGCAAACCTCTGGCGTAAGAGCCTCGGGCAGCACTGGGGCAAGAGCTGCTGGGCCTGACCCAGATCCCAGATCCCAGATCCCAGAGCCCTGCCCTGGAGGAAACCCGCAGGCTGCGAGATGCTCGCCCACACTGATCTGAGTGTGGCTCCCGAGTGGCCTCCCGATACAGCTCTCCTCCCTGACAGCTTAGCAGCTGTGCTGGCAGGTGAGCGAGGTTGCTCTGCTCACGGGGCGTGCTTCGGGTTTTGAGTGATGCGGGTTTTCCGTCTTTGCCGTTATCCCGGTTGCTCTTGGGGCAAAGATCCAGAGCTCTGAGTTCCCTACTCGTCCCTCCTGCTCTAATGGACCCTGAATGCAGGCAAGAGCCGGGAAAACCATCCCCTGAAACGTGGAGGCATCTCAGAATCGAAGGGTACTGGCTTGTTCACACCTGCCACTTTGCAAAAATCAGGAAACCAAGGCTGGGTGTAGGGCAGGGCTTGCCGGAGCAGCTCCAGCTGGGGAGTGGTGGAGTCAGGCTCCCTCCTGGGAGAAAGCCCTGCTCTCCAGCTCTCCCTCACACTATCTTCTACTGCATCCCTCCCAGCTGGGCTGACCTTTCCTTTCCACAGCTGATTTTTTTTTTAATAACAGCTTTATTGAGCTATAACTCACATACCATAAAGTTTACCCTTTACAGTGTACAATTCGATGGTTTTGTATATTGACAAAGTCGTGCAACCATCACCACTATCTGATTCCTGGACATTCTCATGGCCCTCCAGAGAAGCCCCCTACCCATTACTCCCCATCACCCCTTCACCCCAGTCTCTGGCAACCACTAATCTTCTTTCTCTGGATTTGCTTATTCTGGACATTTCCTATAAATGGACTCATACAGCATGTGGCCTTATGTGTTCGGCTTCTTTCACTGAACATCACGTGTCTAAGGTTCATCCCTACTATAGTACGTGCGAGGTTCTCATTCCTTTCTGTGGCTGAATAACATCCCGTTGCAAGGATATACCACGTACCGTGCATCTGTTCATCAGCTGACGCACATTTGAATTGTTTCCACTTTTTGTTTTAATGAATAATGCTACTATGAACATTTGTGTACAAGGTTTTATGTGGATGCAGGTTTTCTGTCCCATGGTTATATACCTAGGAGCAGAATTGCTGGGTCCTAAGGTAACTCCATGTTTAATTTCTTGAGGAAATGTCAAACTGTTTTCCAAAGTGCACCATTTTAAATTCCTACTAGCAATGTATGTATGAGGGTTCCACTTTTTCCTCATCTTTGCCAAGACTTGTTCCTCTCCATCTTTTTTAAAAAAATATTTTATTTATTTATTTGAGATAGAACATGAGCAGGGGGAGGAGCAGAGGCAGAGAGAGAAACAGGCTCTTTGTGAGCAGGGAGCCCGACACGGGCCTCGATCCCAGGACCCCGAGATCATGACCTGAGCCAAAGTCAGATGCTCAACTGACTGAGCCACCCAGGCGCCCCTCCATCTTTTTGACTAGAGCCAGCCCAGTGCCATCTCATTGTAGTTTTGATTTGCATTTTCCTAATGAAAATGTTTTATACCTTTTCATGTGATTATTGGCTATTTGTATGTCTTCTCTGGAGAAAGGTCTATTTTTAAATTGGGTTACTTGTCTTTTTATAGCAACTCTAGGAAAAAGATGCTTAATGATGCCTCTGTTTCCCCCACCCCCATAAATGACTGAATGGAACAACAGAGATTCACAGATTCCCATAAGACAGCACTTCACATCAACGTACCTTCACTGTGAGTGGCATCACTACATGGAGCCTAAGAGAATGTTCTTTGGCATCCTACAGCTAAGAGCTTGAATTTACCTTGACCACGTAAAAACTTAGTGACCTCGAGAGAGAGAGAAAAAAGTAACAGACTCTTTTTTTTTTAATTTTTTTAAAGGATTTTATTTATTTATTGGACAGAGAGAAACACAGCGAGAGCAGGAACCCAAGCAGGGGGAGTGGGAGAGGGAGAAGCAGGCTTCCCGCGGAGCAGGGAGTCCGACGCGGGGCTCGATCCCAGGACCCCGGGATCACGACCCGAGCCGAAGGCAGACGCCCAACGACTGAGCCACCCAGGCGCCCCAGACTCTTAAATACAGAAAACAAGTGGTTGCCAGAGAGGACGTGGGAGGTTGGGTGGGGGGTGAAATAGGCAAAGGGGATTAAGAGTATACTTATCATGATGAGCACTGAGGAATGTATAGAAATGTTGAATCCCCCAAAACTATATTACACTGTATATTAACTAAGTGAAATTTAAATAAAAACTTTTAAAAAGTTGAATCATTGTATGTCCACCTGAAACTAATAAAGCACTGTATATTGACTATACTTCAATAAAAAATAAAAAACAAAAAATTTGTGACTTAGACAAGTCACCTAATTCTCTCTGCCTCAGTTTCCCCATCTATAAAACAGGGATCATGACATCTATTTCACTGGAACGTTACGAGCAATAAGAGAGAAGACACGCTGAAAACCCTTTGCATGTGGCTTAGTGTATAGGAAGCACCCAATACAATTCTCTTATTTATTTATTCAGTGAATATATATATATAGCATCAACCATGGGCCAGTGTAGGCCCTGAAATCACAGCAATGAGCAAAACAGACAGAAAATCTCTGCCTTGTGTGGAGCTTATATGCAGTTTAACATTTTAGCAAAAGTTAATGATTCTAGTTATTATTATAATTCAACATTTTTACTCTTGATTGCAAAGTAAGTACCAGCTCATCAGAAACCAGAAAACTAGAATGACAAGATAAAGTTTCCCTAATGAACTTGAACTTTGGAGAGAGATGAAGCATTAGTTTCAGTAATTACAGCTCTCCTGCTGGCTTCCCAGAAAGGCCTTTCCATCCTTTATACTTGCACAGAGACATGAAGGAGAGGTGCCTAAGAAGACACCCAGCAGTGGGTCCACCAGGTCTTAGGAATATGAAAAAAAGGAGCAAACACCAAGATTTAGCACTTCCAGGTATCTGAGCAAAGAGAGAGATAACACACTTACCAGTCTAAGGGGATTTTAGAAGCTTAAGAACAGATCTTTTTTTTTTTTTTTTTTACAAATAGGCTAACGAAGAAAATGAGAAGTGTACCTGGGTAGAAAAAGCAAGCCGAGCCGCTCTTGCTTCTTGAAAAACATGTGGGGTAGGGCTAGGTGGGGCTAAACCTGAAACTGAATGAAGGGTAACACTTGAGAGCTCGTCTGGGCATGGGGAGAAAACCTTCCTGAGCAAATAAGGGTGCAGGGTCACAGGGAAGCCGCTCTGTTGGGAGGTCAGTGGAAACACACAAAACTGACCTGTACTCAAGGCCAGGTTCGCCATGGACTAGCCATGTGAACCAAACCAATTGCTTGCCTTGTTTTGATTTCCTCATCTGCAAAACGGGTTCATCAATTCCAACCTCATCCAGCATGCTGGTTAGACTCTCAAGTCCTTCTAAAGGAACAATCCCACCACTTGGGTTGGGAGGTTTTTAGCATAACCTAGTTGTTGATGCCCAGCTTACTGTGGGATTCTCTGGGATGCCCAGATGACCACAGCCTCTTTGTGTGTGTGAGGGGATATGTCAAGCCTGGGAGGACAGGAATATCAATGGTCTGCTTTTCGGAAAAATTCAGAGACACAAATAGTCAGGGCAGAGGAATTGCCCTATCAGATATAAAAAATTTACTTTAAAGATGTAAAGAAAATGTCAGTGCATTGCTATAGGAATAAAAAATAAACAAAAAAACAACTAGTGGAAAAGAATAAGGAACCCAGAAAGAGACACTCCCATATATGAAATGTGAAAAATAATGAGGTTGTATGGATAAAAACAAACCATAATAAATGATGCTGGGACAATTAGTTGTCATTACTTTAAAAACCAAAATTCGTTCCCTACTTCTTACCACGCGCACAAATCAACTCCAGATAATCTAAAAATTAATCTGAAAGGTAAAGCTCTAAGACTATTAAGAGGGGTGCCTGGGTGGCTCAGTCAGTTAAGTGTCTGCCTTTGGCTCAGGGTCCTGGGATGGAACCCCACATCAGTCTCCCTGCTCAGCCTGCTTCTCTCTCTCCCTCTGCCTGCCATTCCCCCTGCTTGGGCTCGCTCTCTCTCTCTCACTCTCTGCCAAATAAATAAGTAAAATCTTTTTTAAAAAAGTTTTTAAGAAGACTGCTAAGAGATAAAATAATTAATATCTTTATGATCTTAGGTCAGAAATTATATCTTTAAAATTTAAAATGTTCCCAAAGCAAACACTACTAAATAAAAGTTTGATTAATTCAAGTATTTTTTAACTTAAGGATTTCTGACCATTAATAGTGTGATAAAAAGCAAGCTACAAATTAGAAAAAGATATTTGTGGCCCACAAAACAAAGAGAGAGTATCAAAACTAAAAAGACTTCTGTATCTGAAACTAATGATACTCTATATATGTTAACTAACTGAATTTAAATAAAAAAGTGAAAAGCTTCTATAAATTAATTTGAGAAAGACTAGCAACTCAATGGAAAAATAGGCAAAGACAGAATACAACATTTCTTGGAAGAGAATGTTCAATAAGCAACTGAAAAGATACAGATATACATATATATACCTATTATATATATAAAATATATAAAATGAGGTTATTTAGCCTCATTCATGATGTTATTCATGAGGCTGAATAACCTCATTAATAAATAGAGAAATGAAAATGAAATCATAATAAGAGACCATTTCATATCTACCCAACTGGTAAAAAATAACAATACTAGTTATCGCTAAAGACGTGGGGCAACAGCGACTCCTGTGCACGGCTGGTGAGCATCAGCTAATAGAACCACTGTGAAGGTAACCTAGTGAAGGTAAAGATGAGCAATTTAGCTCTTACTTACAGTATTTCATCAAAATCTAACACTTCATCAATTATAAGATGTACCGCTATTTTCTGTATCAGCAAGAAAGAAAACTTCCAATTATGCTCTAAGATGCCACTAATTTTAAGACACATTCTGATTTCATATATATTAAAATATTTTAAAAATGCATTTTAGGATAAAAGAAACATGGCGTGTATGTAAAATAAACCTGTTCATCAACACCAGGATTTACAAGACTGTCCATAGCATCATGCTTTTAATGGCAAAAACCTGAAAACAACCAAAATGTACTTTGATAGAGCTTATAAACAGTGAGATAGTCAACAATCCGGCAGTGAAAATAAATAAACTACAGGTACACTCATCAACATGGGTGACAAAAAGCAAATCAAAATAAGAGCAGAAATTAATGAAACAGCAGGGGGGGCAAATGAAAAAAATTAATATGGCCAAAATTGGGGCTTTTGAGGGGAAAACAACAAAATCAATCAAGAGAAACATTAAAAACACATACAAATAGACACTGTCAAGAATGTGTTGAGACTACAGGCATGAAAAGGATAATGAGCAGATATTATGAATACATTTTAAAGGGATAAATTCAACAAAACAGAAAAGATGTACAAATTGCTTAAGAAAAATACAACTTACTAAAAAAATAAAAAACAATTAAAAAAATAATAAATAAAATACAACTTACCAAAATTGACACAAGATAAAACAGAAAATCTTAAGAGTCCTTTAGCCAATAAAGAAATTCAGTCATTATCAAAAACCTTTTTATAAGGAAAACTCCAGGCACAGATGGCTTCACTGGAAACAAGGAATAGAATGAGATGGAAGAAAACCAAGTCTTAGCTCAAGCAGCCCGTAGGCATATTTGAGAAAGATGAACTTTAAGAAAAAAAATAATGCCAATACTACAAGACTCTTGAGAAATTAGAGGCAGCCAGCACACCCTACCACAGACGAACAGCAATGACAAAAAATATAGAGAGAGAGAAAGAAGGATTATGGATCGATGTTCCTCATGAACATGGGTCATTAGTTCTCAGCTGGGGTAGTTTTGCCTCCCAAGGGACATTTGGCAGCATTACCCGCAGAAGTTTCTAGTTGTCACTGTTGGAGGAGGAGGTACTACTAGCTACTGCAGATGTTCCTTTCCAAGAAGGCACAGAGGCTGGGCTCTGAGATCACCCCGCCCCCCCCGTGGCTGGCATCACAACTACATCTTTATCCCATACCTCAGCACTTCCCTTGGCCTCAGGAACTCTCAGACCTTGGGCCTGGAGCTTTTACTGGGTTCCAACAAAGTAGGGTGACCCCAGATCAAACTCCAGTGAGTGGAGTCAGGACTCATATGCAGAGTGAGCAAAAAACAAGCATTCTTTAAAAAAGGGGGGGGGGCCTTGCCTCTACACTGCTAAACCCCATTCATATAAGCCCAGCAGGAGTCCCAATAGTGCCATTTTGGAGTAAGTCCCTTTCAACTCAGGAAATCTGTCTTAACGATTTAAGGCCCAGCCCAAACTACTTCTCTCTGGAAGCTTTTGCCCCCAGAAAAAAAACAACCAGTTGCTCTTCTGTGTTTCCAGGGCACTTCTCCCCAACGTATTGTAGTGGTCAACAGTTGCTTGCCTAGGTGGACTGGATCTCGTAGGGACAGGAGCCTCCACCTTGGCATCCCCACTGCCTAATCTGGTGCTTGGGGAGATAGAGTCATGAGACATGAACTCAGACATTGGAGGGCCTGACACCAACTTTGACTTTAGCAAAGTTAACTTTTCACAGCCCATTTCCCATCTGTAACGTGAGAATAAGCACCCCGCTCACTTTAGGGAATTACTTACTCGCTCACTCCCCAGGGAAGAAAAAATGATGATGCCACAGGGTCCTTACAACCTTCATTTTTCTACTAAGAAATATCAAAATCCCTAGAATGGATTCCCAGTTTATTTGTTGCTTTTGTTTTCTTGTTCTGCTTTCCTCCTCCCTCAGCAAAGTGACAGAAATGGGGCATAACCAGTGAATCTGGAAACCCTCAGCAGGCTCCCATTCACCTGGCATGCATACGTGGGGACATGGCACTGTCTTTCAACACCCTGGCCAGGTCTGCACAGGATTGTTTCCCTTGGCGAGTCTCTGTGGGGTCACAGTTGCCCCCATAAACTCCATGCTTCCAATGGGAACAGAAACCAGCCACTCCCACCTCGCTGAGAAGGAGCTGATGCCTAGGTGGCTCGTTCACAGCATCCGAGGTCCCACTCACAGGAGGAGCCATGTATTTTCATTTCAAGGCCCAGAAAATTCTTAAACAGATCTCCAAATATATCACGATATTCTTAATAGATTCCCACTACCAAATTCCAAAACATGACGTTATGCTCTACAGACCTCATTAAATCAAGTGCATTGTTTGAAATCCATGGATGTAAAGGAAATGGGGAGGAAAATATTTACAATGGAAACCCACCACAGCAGGGATTCTGATTCTAGAGATAACTTTTTTTCATTTTCCTTTAATGTGTCTTGGATCTTGCCATTAGAACTAAAAGCGTAGCTTGTTTTGTTTTTTTTTGTAGGCCACAGACAAGCACTCTCCACTTTCCGTCTACCCAGTCAGGCCTTTCCCCTCAGAACCTCTGTGTTAGGGAGCCTGGCACAGAAAACGATGAGCCATAAAAACCCCTGTGAGTAGCACAGCTAGGCTGGGATGCCCTGCGCACACCAGCTTACACCCACATTAGGTGCGAGTGCTACAATCCCTGCCCGTGGTACCTCTTCCGCAAGGAAAATGGAAGTTGTCACTTCAGGGACCACGATTAGGCAATAGGTGGGGCAGAATCTTGATTCCTACTCTTTTTCCTATTGGTGTGGAACAAAGGTGCAGCCCCTAAAGAGCCATCTGGGGTACAGGAGGGACATGGTTAGGGGGGAAGCCCACCCTTTGCACGTTACTGATTCTGGAAGGGGCCTCTTCCGTGGTGCTGCCCTGGGAATCAGCAGGCACTGACATGGGAACCAGGTCTGCAGTCTGGGACGAGCAGTCCCGCTGTAGCACACAGAACATCCTCCATCTGTGCATGGGCGAGAGGGTTTGATACAGCTTTGAACTTGGGAGGGGGGTCCTGGGGGGGTGGTGGTTTGAAGCAGTGTTCAGTAAGCACTCTTTGGCAAATATGTTGAAGACCCTCTCGTTGCCCTAGTCCTAATTCTGCGCAAGATCAGGAAAGAGTGGAGCCTGTTCCTGTTTCCTCAGTGTGGCAGGGATGCAAACCCAGTCCTGCCCGACACGAAGCCAAAGCTTCCCCACCAAGCTGCACTGGCCACAAGGAAAGAAATAGTTTCCCCACCTGTGCTCTCAATACTGAGACCATCCACCATAAAACAATGTGGTGGGGATATCTGTGTTCTTACAGACAAAAATGCCCTTGAACTCTTTCAGAGCCCTGCCTGAGTCTGATAAAAACGTCTGCCATTCAAAAGCAGCCCTGAAAATCCCACAGCAAGAAGTCTGGCCAGGTAAGGAGGCTCGGGGTCCTTGATCACTGGCTTTTGGTTTCCCCTAAAACAAGCTTCCAAGGGCTGCATTTGGCAAGTCAACCATTCCCCCGCCAAGTCCTCAGAAGCTGGAATACAAATGCCCAAGATTAAACAAACACGGGGACGTAAAAATAAAGAGAAATGTAAGTGGGTTTGGGGCTTATCTTTTTTCTCAACAAAAGATAACAGGTAATTGCTTTTTTATCACTAGCACTTGAAATTTGAAAGTAAAGAAGGAGCGAGGCTTGATATCACACCTAAACTTGGCAGTCCATTGATCCTTAACTTCCACTTCTGCTGAGGACCAGTAGTCAAACAACCCTGATGCTCGTATACAATTCAATAAGAAAAAGAGCCAAAAAGCAGCATAGGAAATGTCAACCATGTCATTTCCAACAGGAGGGCTTTCTGTGTAGATTTTGTTAACTGATTACATATATACACACCTGCCCTTCACCACCACCCCCAAAAAAGTTTTAAAATGCCATCGATTCTCTAAATGCAGCCTTCACCAAAGAAGAGACATCTGGACGAGGGGAATGAGATGCTTCGTGGCCTCCCCAGGAAAGGAGAAAGCTGTTGCTTAGCAACCTGCCCCCCGCCAACTCCTGCCAGTTACCTGGCTCTTGTGAAAACTGAACATCTTTAACAGACACAGGTCTTGCCTGCAGCTGCCAAGCAAAGCACTTTGCAGGGGAGCACCCTCTCTTTCCTCCCCAGGGGCTCTTCCATACAGTGATGCAGAGGGAGCAAAAGAGCCCCGTGTCTGAGCTTCCTGGCTTGTTTCCTTCTGAGATGAAGATCCTCAGGTTATTCCCCACTTAAGTTCTTCCGCAACTCAGCTCAACAGAATTTACTTTCTTCTGTCTAAGAGTTCTCTGGATGTTCAAGAAATTGCATGGCCCAGCAGAGAACCTGCGGTCTCTCTCATCTGGAGGTAATTCTCCGGGTTTCGATTTGTTACTGAAAATCTTGAAATCAAAATGATGTATTGAATATTGTCATGGGTTAAACTGTGTCTTCCCAGAATTCGTATGTTGAAGTCCTAAGGTATTCAGGCTGAAATGAGGTCATTAGGATGGGCCCTGATCCAATATGGCAGGTGTCCTTATAAAAGGGGGGAGCTGGGACACAGATGGGCTCACAGAGAGGAGGGTGACACACGAACAAGACAAGGAACGTCAGAGGTGGCCAGCATCCCACCAGGAGCGAGGATGAGGACGACAGAACAGATTCAGAAGGAACCAACCCTGCCGAGGACACCTTGATTTTGGACTTCAAGCCTCCGGAGCTGAGAAGTAATGTTTCTGCTGTCTGAGCTGCCCAATGTGTAGTCCTTCATTTGCGGGGCCCAGAAAACCCATACTGCTGCTCCCCACGTATCATAAGCTGCTACAGGTGTCACTCCCTTTCCCATGGAGCCCCCACGGCTCCCCAGGTATGATTCACCAGAGTTAGCACCTAAGGAGGCCGTGGCTTAGCAAAACGGTGTGACTTGTCTGACACCCCACAGCTCCCAAGTACCGGAGCTGGAATTCACAGTCAAGTCGGGGGCCTCCAAAGACCACACTCCTAACCCCCTTGCTATTGTCCCTCTGCTCATTCTAGATGTGGCTTCCTTCACCCTGCAACGAGCGGCTTCCCCCGGAAGTAACTAACAGCAAAACTAACTGCTAACAAGGGCAGGGAAACCCGAGAAGCCAAGGCACTAAGAAATATTTAACGTGTCGATGGGAGGCATAGTGCCAGCTGAGCTCAAGCCAGGAAGTGGTCCTTGGCTGACAGGCAAGAGATTTCTGCTGCAGCAAGATGAGCCGGGAGCAAAGTTAGCTTTGAAGTTTATTAAACCTCTGTGTCTCTAGGGCCACGGGGAGAATGAGCCTGGAGGGGCCCTGCAGTCCTAGCGCTGGGCAAAGCCATGAAGAGGGACCTTCCCAGCACAGTCCCAGCAGAGCGGGGCATTTAGGAAGGTTTTTTTCACATTTGCAACACTGGACAATTGTATTGTCATTCGGATTCATGCATTGAGCAGACTTCCGTGAAGAGAGTAGAAACCCACGTAGGGCTCTGCTCCACAAGAGAGAGGCTAAAATCACCACAGGCAAATGAAGGTGAATTGGTATCACAAACAAGGTCACCATGTTCAGAAAACTAAACCCATGGTGGGGGGAGGTGTGGAAATATCTTTATTGTTAGTGGGAGTCTGTGCAGTAGCATTTTATGATCTGATGAAGGTTCCCTATCAAAGAAGCCACCTCCATCTACTACATTATTTAAAGGGTCAGATCATATAAATAAATGCATCATAGCGATTCTTCAGTCACACAAACCTTCAGCCAAATGCTATAGAAATAAATTCATTCTATAAATGCAACATACATGAAATGATCAAATATTAAAATCTTATTAAAATATTTTAATGAAGCAAAAGAAATATAATGTTTATTTTGTGATTTTTATAAAGTGGGCAAAATTTCTAAGACCACTAGTATTTGGAAAAGGTTATAAATTAAATTTTCCCAGGAGTTACTTATTAAACACATCACATGACTTCTTGTTTCTTTGCCAATTAAAAAAAAAAAAAAAATGAGACTTCTTGTGATAAAATATGAAGTCCCATACAAGGAAACCTTGGTTGCTGGGAACAAAGCAAGCATTCCCAAGATGACAGGGGTGCTGCTGACACAGTAGCATAAGGAGGGAAGAGAAAAGCTGGACTGGAAGAGAGGAAACTCTTGTGACTTCAGACCATGTGACTGTCTACCTGGGAACTCTAGGGTCTAAGCCATAAATGATCAGAACCACTGGCAGAGCTGAGTGGTTAAAGCACCATCAAAAACTACCTCCAAGAGCAACTGCTTTCTCAAAGAGCAGCGATAACCAATTACAAATCATCAGAAGAAAAAAATTAACAATGGCAGGAAAATTATGAAACATCCAGGAATGCACCTAACAAGAACTATGCTACGCCTATGCCGAGAAAATCATAAAGTTATATTGGAAGAAACAAAAGAAAGGCTCAGTGGATGGGGGAGCATGCCACGTTTCTGGATGAAGAAGTCAAAATTGAAAGTAAATTCTGCCTAAATTAACTTATATATTCCAAATTTAATTTTAAAAATTGACCATAAATAAATAAAAGATGAAATAAAAAACTGAAAATGTGATTCCTAGATGTATGTGGAAGAGAGAATACATAAAGCATACTCAGGTCAATTTTGAGAATATATAGTAAGAGTGTGATATTGCCATAATACATATCAAAACTTACAATTCAAACAGTGTGGCCCCAGTTAAGAGCAATGAAATAAAACAGAGAGTAAGACACCTATGCACATTGGAGGATTTACTATCAACAAGACATTACCAATCAAAGAGAATAGGATTGGTATTGGTAATCCATTTAAGGATAAGATAATCCTATGGCCCTATTTAAAGCCATTCACAAAACTAAATTTAAAATGGATTAAAAGTGTAAATGTAAAAAAAGTGAAATTAAAAAAATAAAAGAATATTTTTTATAATATTGGAAGTCTTCTTAAAGAAGACAAAATACCCAGAGACCATAAGATTAACAATTGAAGTATGAAATAATGAGTCACTTTTATATGACAAATGTTGTTACATGCAAAATTAAAGGACAAGCGCCGTGAATTGTGTAATACTGATGAATCACAGACCTGTACCTCTGAAACAAATAACACATTATATGTTTAAAAAAAAAAAAAAGAAGATAGTAGAAAGGGAACAATGAAGGGGGGTAAATCGGAGGGGGAGACGAACCATGAGAGACTATGGACTCTGAGAAACAAACAGGGTTTTAGAGGGGAGGAGGGTGGGGGGATGGGTTAGCCCGGTGATGGGTATTAAGGAGGGCACGTTCTGCGTGGAGCACTGGGTGTTATACGAAACTATGAATCATGGAACACTACACCAAAAACTAATGATGTAATGAATGGTGACTAACATAATAAAATTAAATTAAAAAATAAGACAAAATAAAATAAAATAGCCAATAATAAAAAAAAATTTAAATGGCAAGCAACAGACTGGAAGAAAACATTAAAAGGAAAAATATACAGGATATAAAATTAACTTCAATGATGGTATTAGAATTCACTTTATAAAAGTAAGTAAATGATTTGAACATGGATTTCACAGAAAAATAAACACCAGGGGATAATATTCAACTAAAAAATTCTGGAGCTTTTTAGCAATTGGAAAGTATAAATTAAAACATTTAAATAAAATAAAATAATACCTTATACATTGAAGGCTATTATCGAGAAAGCGAAAAGACAATCTACAGAATGGAAAAAATGTCTGCAGATCATATATCTGATAAATCCAGAATCCTGCATATATAAAGTACTCTACAACTCATCAACAAAAAGACAACTAAAATGGCCAAAGAACTCGAATAGATATTTCTCCAGAGAAGCTATACCATGGCCAACAAGCACATGAGAAGAGGCTCAACATCATCAGTCATGAGGGAAATGCAAATCAAAGCCACAATAAGACACCACTTTATACCCACGAGGACGGCAATAATTAAATCCAAAACAAAACAAAACAAGACAAACATACCCAAAAAACCCAGAAACTTTCATACATGGCTTGTGGGAATGCAAAATGGTACAGCTGCTGTGGAAAACAGTTTGGTAGTTCCCCAGAAAGTTAAACATTATTACCATATGATCATATTGTCATATACATGTACATGCGTAGGTATGTACATTCATATATGTGTACACCAAAGAATTGAAAACAGCTACTCAAATACTTGTACATAAACGTTTGTATCAATCCTATTCACAACAGTCAAAAGGTGGAAAAAACCCAAAGGTCCATCAACAAATGAGCTGCATAAACAAATGGTTGTACATCATACAATGGACTATATCTATACGCACGTACATACAATGGAAAATATTCAGCTGTAAAAAGAAGTGAAGCAATGACACAAGCCACCACATGGATGAACCTCAAAAACATCATGCTAAGCAAAGTCTGACACAAAAGATCATATATGATTCCCTTCAGATTATAAGAAATGTCCAGAATAGGTGAACCCACAAAGATGAAAAGCAGATAAGCAGGTGCTAAGAACTGGGGGGGAAGGCATGAATAGGAAGTGGCTAAGGAGTCCAGGGTGTTCATTCAGTGTGATGAAATGTT
Source organism: Eumetopias jubatus (assembly GCF_037043125.1). Taxonomy (NCBI): domain Eukaryota; kingdom Metazoa; phylum Chordata; class Mammalia; order Carnivora; family Otariidae; genus Eumetopias; species Eumetopias jubatus. The sequence goes on along the minus strand of NW_028274823.1, from coordinate 6,334,062 downwards.
TTGGAACTGGACAGAGGTGCTGGCTGCATAACATCATGAACGTACCAAATGCCACGTCCATGTACACTGTAAAATGGTTAAATTTTTTGTCATGTGAATTTCACCTCACTAAAACAAGATACCTTATTTTTTCTTACTTTGGCAAACATATCCATACACACACATACACACAGCTATAAAAGTCCAATGTTAGGGTGTGGGAAAGTGGGTTCTGTCTACTCTTTTGGCTCAAACGTAAACTGGTAGAGCATTTTGGGGAGGGAAATATAGCATCAAAATTTAAAATGTATGTATCTTATGACCCATCAATTTCACTAATGAAATCCAATTCCACACATGCCCCAAAGTAGATGTATATGTCCACTGGTGCTTAGTTGTTTAAAAAATGAAACCAAAAATCTGGCAAAGGGGCGTTGTTGGTTTTGTTGAGCGCCTCAAAGAAAAAATGGAAGGACCATTTGGTCTCAAATTGCCCCTGAACATCCCTTAAATCACCCATAAATTACATATGTGTCATTTGTGTAAACAACTCTGTAGAGCAATAAAAATGTACAAGTATGTAATCTACACTATAATGTATACTATGTAGTTCCATAAAGTAGTTGTAATAAAAATTAAATCAAGTGCTACACTGCTTAGACACACTTCAAGAAATCTGTAAATACTCAAACCTGTCAGTTCTGCCTGCTGGTGAATAAAGAAGTGTCTCTGCATTTTCGTTCTCTCATCTGAAAAATGGGGATGCGACACACACCTATCTCAAAGGGTCACCGAGAAGACCTGCAGAGTTAATTCAGATAAAGAGCCCAGAACTATAGCTGGTACATCTTCAGCATGCAGTAAATGTGAGATGTTACTAGGCAGTCAAGGGGTCGACATTTTAGAAGGGGAGGTGGATCATTCACAGACGGTTTTACATACAATGTGATGAGGGCTCTGGCAGCTGTGGGTACAGGTACAGTGGGGAATAGAGCCGGGGCACTGCGGGAAGGCTGACCACACAGAGGGGCCCTTCCCGCCCTCTCTCAGTCCATTTGAAAGTTGGCTATGAACCCATTTCCTGATACTGACCAACACTAACATGCTTTTCCCGAGTGGTCACAGATTTCATTTCTCCACAGCTGGGCTATCTACCATTAGCAGATGTGTTTAAGAATTCCCTGTGTTTGTTCTCTGGAAAATAAACTGTTGGAAAGAAAAATCAATTTTCATTAACAGTGCTATTACTTCCAAGAAAATCCTTTCTCAGATGCAAGTGGTAGGGGACACTCCAAAAGCTGGTGTCGCTTTGACCTTCCCTACAGGACTGAGTGAGCTGCTGACTCGAGGCTCAATGCTGTCCTCTCCCCTGGCCGCGTGCCAGCATCCCGAGATGACATGCCAACAGAAGCCAGCAGGTGCCAGGGAAGAGCAAAGCAGGCTGGGTGGGGCTGGGCTACACTGAGAGCCTCCCCTCAGGGCTGAGTGTCCCTCACTTCAGCTGCTGGAAGCACAGGACTGCTGTTGCCCGATCCAGTTTTTAAAGAGAAACTCTATGCCTGAATTTTTATTTAAAATCTCCCAATTTTTTTAATATTCACTGTAAACAATAAGACACTCTTGGGCCCAACCAAATCTGTGGGATGAACCTAACCCAGGGGCCCCAGTTGGTGGCTTCTGTGACTCACACTCACCCTGGCCGGTCTGAAACCGTGCATCCGAAGGTGCTCAAAGACCGTGACTACGGGTATCATAGGAAAACAATCTGCTGTGTTCTTTGGGTCTGGCAAAGCCCGTCGTTGGATGTGAGTCAACTTCCCATCCCCAGACCGTCAATCATCTGCCTCCAGGATTCGGCCCCAATCTCCTCTCCACACCACATCCCCCTGCTGGGGGTCATCATCTCAAATAGCACCTGTCACCCTGCAGGGCTTCACATACACCTCACTTAACAAAAATGAATCACAAGACACATCTCCACCAAGAAAGCACACTGAGTTTTATTTTCATTTCCACTTAAAAAGTCAACAGAATTTGTGACATTCTGCACCTCCCCTTTGTCAGTGGAGGTTTTAGAAAGATTACCTAAAATGAATGTAAAGAGAACGATGGACTCGGGAAAGGGAAAGTACAGAGCCACCAGGCAATGCTAGAGCAGAATTGATTTTTTCTGACTGAGGGGAGTGAATAATCGCATAAAGCACGGTCTGGGGGAGCTACTCTGAAACCCATTCTTTCCCAGACGGTGGAATGCCCCTGCCTTGCCCTATTGATCGCACAGCATGCACGGCCAGAAGAGTGGGGGACCTTCGATTATCTGGTGATTTGGGTATCTTTCCCTCCTTCCTCCTTCAGCACTGGCAGGGTGATGGATTTTGAAGACAATTTCTCGACTAGATTTCCCATATCTGACAAGGGCAAATGACTTCTAAACTCTACAGTCGTTTCTAGAAGAGATAAATGCCAACCCATTATTTCAAAGACATGGTGCCTGTTATCCTGTGTCCGAAAGTGACTCATAGCCTAGCTGAGGTCAGCATAATACACCTCCACCTCCACTCTCCTGCTCCATCAAGGAGGACGTGACTACCCTCCTACCTTCATCCACCTAGTCACACCCAGCCCTCCTCTGATCTCTCTCATCCAAAGCCAGCTCCGCACCCCCCAGGGACCCATGGAACCTAAGGGACCTGAGATGACATTGAGCACAGTAAAAATCTCTCACAAACTACCATTTGGGTACAAAGTGCACAAGGTATGGTTGGTTTTCCAATACCTCAACTCCTCTTGGTTAAGGTGTCTCCATGGTCTTACTTTATTCCTTGTCCCTTACCTTCTATTACGTAAAGGAAGGCATCATGACCTATATACCTGGCCAAGTGAATGACACCAATGCCTCACTCTTTTTGGTCACTGATAAGGAAACCTTTAAAATTATTCACTTACTCTTGGGGGGGCAGAGCAAGATGGTGGAGGAGGAGGAGACCTGGATTTCGTCTGGTCTCAGGAATTCAGCTGGATAGGGATCAAATCATTCTGAACACCTGCGAACTCAACAGGAGATCGAAGAAAAGAATAGCATCAACTCTCTGAACAGAAAAGCAACCACTTTCTGGAAGGTAGGACGTGTGGAGAAGTGAATCCGAGGTGATATTCGGGAAGATAGACGGCGGGGGAGGGGGCCTGCGTCGGCCCCTTCTAGCAAGTGCTAGAGCCGCGGAGCACAAAATCGGAACTTTTGGAAGTCGGCTCCGCTGAGGGACGTCACTCCAGTGGCTAAGCAGGGGGTGGAACCCTCGCTGGGACAGTGTGGTCTCAGGACCCTCAGGGTCACAGAAAGACCGGGGGTGCCTGAGTGCGGCAGAGCTGCCAGGGATCGGAGCGGGGAAGCCGGCTGCAGAGACGGAGCCGAGGCGCGGGCTCTTAGCTCGAGGTTGCCATAAACTGTGATCTGTGACAGTCGGGCCACTGCTCCTCCAGCAGGGACCCCACAAGCGGCAGAGCCGGGGAGACTCCCCTTCCTCCCCCGGGAGGAGCGGCGCGGGAGCGCACCGCAGGGATCTGCTGGGTTTGGAGACTCCACACGGGGTCGGGTGTCGGAGATAGAAACGCTCGGTCACAGGCCGGGTGAGCACGGAGTGCGGCCGGAGACCGGGGACACGGGAGTGACTGCTTTTCTCTGGGGGCGCACTGAGGAGCGGGGCCCCGAGTTCTCGGCTCCTCCGGGCGGAGATTGGGAGGCCACCATTTTCACCCTGGTCCTCCAAAGCTGTACCAGAGCTTGCAGGGAACAAAAGCTCCTGAGAGCAAACCCGAGCAGCTTGCTTAGCCCCGACCGACAAGGGCCGGGCAATTCCGCCTCCGGCAAAGACATTTGGGAACCAGGGCAACAGGCCCCTCCCCCAGAAGATCAGCACGAACAGCCAGCAAGCCAAGACCAAGTTTACCGATCAAGGAGAACGAGAGAACTCCAGCGCTAGGGGAATATTGCACATAGAATTCATGGCTTTTTTTACCATGATTCTTTAGTTTTTCAAAGTTAATTTCTTTTTAACTTTTTTTTTTAATTTTTCTTTTTCCCTTTTTCAAGCAACATCAATCCCTTTTATAAAAAAAAATTTATTTTTCATTTTTAGAGTCATATTCTATCCCTTCATAGTAGTTACCCTTATTTTTGGCATATATATATATATGTTGTTCTCTCTTTAAAATCTTGAGACACACTTTCTTCTAACAGAACAAAATATACCCTAAATCTCTAGTGTATGGCTTTGTTCTAGTCTCCTGCCTGATCACATTCTCTCCCTTTTTTTCTTTTTTTTTAAATCCTCTTCTTTCTTTTTTCAAACAACTTCTTATCAATTCCTTTTATAAAATTTTTCATAATTTTCATCTTTACAGTCATATTCCATCCCCTCATCGTATCAACCCTTATTTCGTATACATATAAGTCTTTCTTTCTTTAAAATTTTGGGAGGCACTTTCTTCTAACAGACCAGAATACACCCCAAATCTGGTGTGTGGCATTGATCTATGCACCAGCCTGATCATATTTGATCATATTCTGTTTTTTTTGTTTTGTTCTGTTTTTGTTTGTTTTTATCTTTTTCTTTTTTTTTCTCTTTCTTTTTTCTTTCTTTCCCTTTCTTTCCTCGGGGTTTCAGGTCCTTTCTGATTTCTTTAGAGTATATTTTCTGGGGACGTTGTTACCCCGTAAGCATTTTGTTCTCTCATTCATCTATTCTCCTCTGGACAAAATGACAAGACGGAAAAAATCACCTCAACAGAAACAGCAAGAGGTAGTACCGTCTGCCAGGGACCTACTCAATACGGACATTAGTACGATGTCAGACCTAGAGTTCAGAATCATGATTTTAAAGATACTAGCTAGGTTTGAAAAAAGCATGGATATTATTAGAGAAACCCCTTCTGGAGAAATAAAAGAACTAAAATCTAACCAAGTCCAAATCAAAAAGGCAATTCATGAGGTGCAATCAAAAACGGGGGCACTAACTGCTAGGATAAATGAGGCAGAAGAGAGAATCAGCAATATAGAAGACCAAATGATGGAAAATAATGAAGCTGAGAAAAAGAGAGAAACAGCTACTGGATCACGAGGGCAGAATTCGAGAGATAAGCGATACCATAAGACAAAACAACATTAGAATAATTGGGATCCCAGAAGAAGAAGAAAGAGAGAGGGGGGCAGAACGTATATTGGAGCAAATAATAAGAGAACTTCCCTAATGTGGGGAAGGAAACAGGCATCAAAATCCAGGAGGCACAGAGAACCCCTCTCAAAAATCAATAAAAATAGGTCAACACCCCGACATCTAATAGTAAAACTTACGAGTCTCAGAGACAAAAAGAAAATCCTGAAAGCAGCTCGGGAGAAGAGATATGTAACCTAGAGTGGTAGAAATATTAGACTGGCAACAGACATATCCACAGAGACCTGGCAGGCCAGAGAGAACTGGCATGGTATCTTCAGAGCACTAAACGAGAAAAATAGGCAGCCAAGAATACTATATCCAGCTAGGCTGTCACTGAAAATAGAAGGAGAGATAAAAAGCTTTCAGGACAAACAAAAACTAAAGGAATTTGCAAACACGAAACCAGCCCTACAAGAAATATTGAAAGGGGTCCTCAAAGCAAAGAGAGAGCCTAAAAGCACCATAGACCAGAAAGGAACACAGACAATATACAGTCACAGTCACCTTACAGGCAATACAATGGCACTAACTTCATATCTTTCAATAGTTACCCTGAATGTAAATGAGCTAAATGCCCCAATCAAAAGACACAGGCTATCAGATTGGATTAAAAAACAAGGCCCATCGATATGCTGTCTGCAAGAGACTCATTTTAGACCCAAAGACACCCCCAGATTGCAAGTGAGGGGGTGGAAAACCATTTACCATGCTAATGGACACCAAAAGAAAGCTGGGGTGCCAATCCTTATATCAGACAAATTAGATTTTAAACCAAAGACTGTAATAAGAGATGAGGAAGGACACTATATCCTACTTAAAGGGTCTATCCAACACGAAGATCTAACAATTATAAATATCTATGCCCCTGACATGGGAGCATCCAATTTTGTAAGGCAATTAATAACAAAAGCAAAGAAACACAACCACAACAATACAACAATAGTGGGGGACTTTAACACCCCCCTCACTGAAATGGACAGATCATCTAAGCAAAAGATCAACAAGGAAATAAAGACTTTAAAAGACACACTGAACCAAAGGGACTTCACAGACATATTCAGAACATTCCATCCCAAAGCAACGGAATACACATTCTTCTCTAGTGCCCATGGAACATTCTCCAGAATAGATCACATCCTAGGTCACAAATCAGGTCTCGACCGGTACCAAAAGATTGGGATTATTCCCTGCATATTTTCAGACCACAATGCTTTGAAACTAGAACTCAATCACAAGAGGAAAGGTGGAAAGAACTCATACATGGAGGCCGAAGAGCATCCTCCTAAAGGATGAATGGGTCAACGAGGAAATTAAAAAAGAATTAAAAAAATTCATGGAAACCGAAGAAAATGAAAACACAACTGTTCAAAATCTTTGGGATGCAGCAAAGGCAGTCCTAAGAGGAAAGTATATAGCAATACAAACCTTTCTCAAGAAACAAGAAAGGTCTCAAATACACAACCTATCCCTACACCTAAAGGAGCTGGAGAAAAAACAGCAAATAAAGCCTAAACCCAGCAGGAGAAGAGAAATAATAAAGATCAGAGCAGAAATCAATGAACTAGAAACCAAAAGAACAGTAGAACAGATCAATGAAACTAGGAGCCGGTTCTTTGAAAGAATTAACAAGATTGATAAACCCCTGGCCAGACTTATCAGAAAGAAAAGAGAAAGGACCCAAATCAACAAAATCATGAATGAAAGAGGAGAGATCACAACCAACACCAACGAAATACAAACAATTATAAGAACATATTATGAGCAACAGTATACCAGCAAATTAGATAACCTGGAAGAAACAGATGCATTCCTAGAGATGTATCAACTACCAAAACTGAACCAGAAAGAAACAGAAAACCTGGGAGGGGGCGGAGCAAGATGGCCGAGGAGTAGGAGACCTAGATTTTGTCTGGTCTCAGGAATTCAACTGAATAGGGATCAAACCATTCTGAACACCTACGAGCTCAACAGGAGACCGAAGAGGAGAGTAGCAACAACTCTCTGAACAGAGAAGCGACCACTTACTGGAAGGTAGGATGTGCGGAGAAGTGAATCCGAGGCGATATTCGGGAGGATAGACGGCGGGGGAGGGGCCTCCGTCGGCCGCTTCTGGCAAGTGCTAGAGCCGCGGAGCACAAAATCGGACCTTTTAAAAGTTGGCTCGGCGGAGGGACGTCGCTGCAGTGGCTAAGCGGGGGGTGGAACCCTCGCGGGACAGTGTGGTCTCAGGACCCTCGGGGTCACAGAAAGACCGGGGGAGCCTGAGTGCGGCAGAGCTCCCAGGGATCGGAGCAGGGAAGCCGGCCGCAGAGACGGAGCCGAGGCGCGGGCTCTCAGCTCGGGGTGGCCATAAACTGTGATCTGCGGCCCAGTCGGGGCACGGCTCCCCCAGCAGGGACCCCACAAGCGGCAGAGCCGGGGAGACTCCCCTTCCTCCCCCGGGAGGAGCGGCGCGGGAGCGCACCGCAGGGATCTGCTGGGTTTGGAGACTCCACACGGGGTCGGGTGCCAGAGATAGAAACGCTCGGTCACAGGCCGGGTGAGCACGGAGTGCGGCCGGAGACCGGGGACACGGGAGGGACTGCTTTTCTCTGGGGGCGCACTGAGGAGTGGGGCCCCGAGTTCTCGGCTCCTCCGGGCGGAGATTGGGAGGCCACCATTTCTGCCCTGGTCCTCCAAAGCTGTACCGAGAGCTTGCAGGGAACAAAAGCTCCTGAGAGCAAACTGGAGCAGCTTCCTTAGCCCGGACCGACAAGGGCGGGGCAATTCCGCCTCCGGCAAAGACATTTGGAAACCACAGCAACAGGCCCCTCCCCCAGAAGATCAACACAAACAGCCAGCAAGCCAAGACCAAGTTGATCGATCAAGGAGAATAGGAGAACTCCAGCGCTAGGGGAATACTGCACATAGATTCATGGCTTCTTTTTTTTTTTTTTTTTTTTTTTACCATGATTCATTATTTCATCAAAGTTAATTTTTGTTGACTTTTTTTTATTTTTCTTTTTCCCTTTTTCAACCAACATCTTATAAATCCCTTTTTTTAAAAAAAAAAAATTTTTTTATTTTTTTTTCATTTTTAGAGTCATATTTTATCCCTTCATAGTAGTTATCCTTGTTTTTGGCATATATATATATAAGTTGTTCTCTCTTTAAAATTTTGAGGTACAGTTTCTTCTAACAGATCAAAATATACCCTAAACCACTAGTGTATGGCTTTGTTCTAGTCTCCTGCCTGATCACATTCTCTCCCTTTTTCCTTTTTTTTTTTCCTTAAATCTCCTTTCTTTTTTCAAACAACTTATCTTACCAAGTCCTTTTATAAAATCTTTTATAATTTTCATCTTTACAGTCATCTTCCATCCCTTCATTGTATCAACCCTTATTTTGTACATATATGTCTTTCTTCCTTTAAAATTTTAGGAGGCACTTTTTTCTAACAGACCAAAATACGCCCAAAATCTAGTGTGTGGCACTGATCTATGCACTAGCCTGATCATATTTGATCATATTCTGCCTTTTTTGAATTGTTTTGTTTTTGTTTTTATCTTTTTTTTTCTTTTTTTTTTCTTTTTCTCTTTCTTTTTTCTTTCTTTCCCTTTCTTTTCCCCTGGTTTCAGGTCTTTTCTGATTTGTATACAGTATATTTGCTGGGGACGTTGTAAACCTGTTAGCCTTTTGTTCTCTCATTCATCTATTCTCCTCTGGACAAAATGACAAGACGAAAGAAATCACCTCAGCAAAAAGAACAAGAGGTAGTACCGTCAGCCAGGGACCTACTCAATACGGACATTAGTACGATGTCGGACCTAGAGTTCAGAATCATGACTTTAAAGATACTAGCTGGGCTTGAAAAAAGCGTGGAAGTTATTAGAGAAACCCTTTCTGGAGAAATAAAAGAACTAAAATCTAACCAAATCGAAATCAAAAAGGCTATTGATGAGGTGCAATCAAAAATGGGGGCACTAAATGCTAGGATAAATGAGGCAGAAAAGAGAATCATCGATATAGAAGACCAAATGATAGAAAATAAAGAGGCTGAGAAAAAGAGAAACAACTACAGGATCACGAGGGCAGAATTCGAGAGATAAGTGATACGATAAGACGAAACAACATTAGAATAATTGGGATCCCAGAAGAAGAAGAGAGAGAGAGAGAGGCAGAAGGTATATTGGAGCAAATTATAGCAGAGAACTTCCCTAATGTGAGGAAGGAAAGAGGCATTAAAATCCAGGAGGCACAGAGAACCCCTCTCAAAATCAATAAAAATAGGTCAACACCCCGACATCTAATAGTAAAACTTACGAGTCTCAGAGACAAAGAGAAAATCCTGAAAGCAGCTCGGGAGAAGAGATATGTAACCTACAATGGTAGAAACATTAGATTGGCAACAGACCTATCCACAGAGACCTGGCAGGCCAGAAAGGACTGGCAAGATATCTTCAGAGCACTAAACGAGAAAAAAATGCAGCCAAGAATACTATATCCAGCTAGGCTATCATTGAAAATAGAAGGAGAGATCAAAAGCTTCCAGAACAAACAAAAACTAAAGGAATTTGCAAACACGAAACCAGCCCTCCAAGAAATATTGAGAGGGGTCCTCTAAGCAAAGAGAGAACCTAAAAGCAGCAAAGAGCAGAAACGAACACAGACAACAGACAGTTAACAGTCACCTTACAGGTAATACAATGGCACTAAATTCATACCTTTCAATAGTTACCCTGAATGTAAACGGGCTAAATGCCCCAATCAAAAGACACAGGCTATCAGATTGGATTAAAAAACAAGACCCATCAATATGCTGTCTGCAAGAGACTCATTTTAGACCCAAAGACACCCCCAGATTGAAAGTGAGGGGGTGGAAAACCATTTACCATGCTAATGGACACCAAAAGAAAGCTGGGGTGGCAATCGTTATATCAGACAAACTAGATTTTAAAACAAAGACTGTAATAAGAGATGAGGAAGGACACTATATCCTACTTAAAGGGTCTATCCAACAAGAAGATCTAACAATTGTAAATATCTATGCCCCGAACATGGGAGCAGCCAATTATATAAGGCAATTAATAACAAAAGCAAAGAAACACATTGACAACAATACAATAATAGTGGGGGACTTTAACACCCCCCTGACTGAAATGGACAGAACATCTAAGCAAAAGATCAACAAGGAAATAAAGACTTTAAATGACACACTGGACCAAATGGACTTCACAGACATATTCAGAACATTCCATCCCAAAGCAACGGAATACACATTCTTCTCTAGTGCCCATGGAACATTCTCCAGAATGGATCACATCCTAGGTCACAAATCAGGTCTCAATCGGTACCAAAAGATTGGGATCATTCCCTGCATATTTTCAGACCACAATGCTTTGAAACTAGAACTCAACCACAAGAGGAAAGTCGGAAAGAACTCAAATACATGGAGGCTAAAGAGCATCCTACTAAAGAATGAATGGGTCAACCAAGAAATTAAAGAAGAATTAAAAAAATTCATGGAAACCAATGAAAATGAAAACACAACTGTTCAAAATCTTTGGGATACAGCAAAGGCAGTCCTGAGAGGAAAGTATATAGCAATACAAGCCTTTCTCAAGAAACAAGAAAGGTCTCAAATACACAACCTAACCCTACACCTAAAGGAGCTGGAGAAAGAACAGCAAAGAAAGCCTAAACCCAGCAGGAGAAGAGAAATCATAAAGATCAGAGCAGAAATCAATGAACTAGAAACCAAAAGAACAGTAGAACAGATCAACGAAACTAGGAGCTGGTTCTTTGAAAGAATTAACAAGATTGATAAACCCCTGGCCAGACTGATCAAAAAGAAAAGAGAAATGACCCAAATCAACAAAATCATGAATGAAAGAGGAGAGATCACAAGCAACACCAAAGAAATACAAACAATTATAAGAACATATTATGAGCAACTCTATGCCAGCAAATTAGATAACCTGGAAGAAATGGGTGCATTCCTAGAGATGTATCAACTACCAAAATTGAACCAGGAAGAAATAGAAAACCTGAACAGACCTATAACCACTAAGGAAATTGAAACAGTCATCAAAAATCTCCCAAGAAACAAAAGCCCAGGGCCAGATGGCTTCCCAGGGGAATTCTATCAGACATTTCAAGAAGAATTAATACCTATTCTCCTGAAACTGTTCCAAAAAATAGAAATGGAAGGGAAACTTCCAAACTCATTTTATGAGGCCAGCATTACCTTGATCCCAAAACCAGACAAAGACCCCATCAAAAAAGAGAATTACAGACCAATATCCTTGATGAACATGGATGCAAAAATTCTCACCAAAATACTAGCCAATAGGATCCAACAGTACATTAAAAGGATTATTCACCATGACCAAGTGGGATTTATCCCTGGGCTGCAAGGCTGGTTCAACATCCGCAAATCAATCAACGTGATACAATACATTAACAAAAGAAAGAACAAGAATCATATGATCCTCTCAATAGATGCAGAAAAAGCATTTGACAAAGTACAACATCCTTTCTTGATCAAAACTCTTCAGAGTATAGGGATAGAGGGTACATACCTCAATATCATAAAAGCCATCTATGAAAAACCTACAGCGAATATCATTCTCAATGGGGAAAGGCTGAGAGCTTTTCCCCTAAGGTCAGGAAGGCGGCAGGGATGTCCACTCTCACCACTGCTATTCAACATAGTATTAGAAGTCCTAGCCACAGCAATCAGACAACAAAAAGAAATCAAAGGCATCCAAATCGGCAAAGAGGAAGTCAAACTCTCACTCTTTGCAGATGATATGATACTGTATGTGGAAAACCCAAAAGACTCCACCCCAAAACTGCTAGAACTCATACAGGAATTCAGTAAAGTAGCAGGATATAAAATCAATGCACAGAAATCAGTGGCATTCCTATACACCAACAACAAGACAGAAGAGAGACAAATCAAGGAGTCGATCCCATTTACAATTGCACCCAAAACCATTAGATACCTAGGAATAAATCTAACCAAAGAGGCAAAGGATCTGTACTCAGAAAACTATAAAATACTCAGGAAAGAAATTGAAGAAGACACAAAGAAATGGAAAAACGTTCCATGCTCATGGATTGGGAGAATCAACATTGTGAAGATGTCAATGCTACCTAGAGCAATCTACACATTCAATGCAATCCCCATCAAAATACCATCCACTTTTTTCAAAGAAATGGAACAAATAATCCTAAAATTTGTATGGAACCAGAAGAGACCCAGAATAGCCAGAGGAATACTGAAAAAGAAAAGCAAAGCTGGCGGCATCACAATTCCGATCTTCCAGCTCTATTACAAAGCTGTCATCATGAAGACAGTATGGTACTGGCACAAAAACAGACACATAGATCAATGGAACAGAATTGAGAGCCCAGAAATGGACCCTCAACTCTATGGTCAACTTATTTTTGACAAAGCAGGAAAGAATGTCCAATGGCAAAAAGACAGTCTCTTCAACAAATGGTGTTGGGAAAATTGGACAGCCACATGCAGAAGAATGAAACTGGACCATTTCCTTACACCACACACAAAAATAGACTCCAAATGGTTGAAAGACCTAAACGTGAGACAGGAGTCCATCCAAATCCTAAAGGAGAACACAGGTAGCAACCTTTTCGACCTTAGCCGCAGCAACTTCTTCCTAGAAACATCGCCAAAGGCACGGGAAGCCAGGGCAAAAATGAACTATTGGGATTTCATCAAGATAAAAAGCTTCTGCACAGCAAAAGAAACAGTCCACAAAACCAAAAGACAACCGACAGAATGGGAGAAAATATTTGCAAATGACATATCAGATCAAGGGCTAGTATCCAAAATCTATAAAGAACTTATCAAACTCAACACCCAAAGAACAAAGAATCCAATCAAGAAATGGGCAGAAGACATGAACAGACATTTCTCCAAAGAAGACATCCAAATGGCCAACAGGCACATGAAAAAGTGTTCAACATCGCTTGGCATCAGGGAAATCCAAATCAAAACCTCAATGAGATACCACCTCACACCCGTTAGAATGGCTAAAATTAACAAGTCAGGGAATGACAGATGTTGGCGGGGATGTGGAGAAAGGGGAACCCTCCTACACTGTTGGTGGGAATGCAAGCCGGTGCAACCCCTCTGGAAAACAGTATGGAGGTTCCTCAAACAGTTGAAATTAGAGCTACCGTTCGATCCAGCAATTGCACTACTGGGTATTTACCACAAAGATACAAATGTAGGGACCCGAAGGGGTACGTGTACCCCAATGTTTATAACAGCAATGTCCACAATAGCCAAACTGTGGAAAGAGCCAAGATGCCCATCGACAGATGAATGGATAAAGAAGATGTGGTATATATACACAGTGGAATATTATGCAGCCATCAAAAGAAATGAGATCTTGCCATTTGCAACGACGTGGATGGAACTGGAGGGTGTTATGCTGAGTGAAATAAGTCAATCAGAGAAAGACATGTATCACATGACCTCACTGATATGAGGAATTCTTAATCTCAGGAAAGAAACTGAGTGTTACTGGAGTGGTTGGGGGTGGGAGGGATGGGGTGTCTGGGTGATAGACATTGGGGAGGGTATGTGCTACGGTGAGCACTGTGAATTGTGCAAGACTGTTGAATCACAGATCTGTACTTCTGAAACAAATAATGCAACATATTTTGAGAAAAAAGAAAAAGAAGAAGATAACAGGAGAGGAAGAAAAGGGGAGTATGTCAGAGGGGGAGACGAACCATGAGAGATGATGGACTCTGAAAAACAAACTGAGGGTTCTAGAGGGGAGGGGGGTAGGGGGATGGGTTAGCCTGGTGATGGGCATTGAGGAGGGCACGTTCTGCATGGAGCACTGGGTGTTATGAACAAACAATGAATCATGGAACACTGCACCAAAAACTAATGATGTAATATATGGTGATTAACAGAACAATAAAAAAATTTAAAAAAAAATCAGTTGAAAAAAAAAAAAGAAATAGAAAACCTGAACAGACCTATAACCACTAAGGAAATTGAAGCAGTCATCAAAAATCTCCCAACAAACAAAAGCCCAGGGCCAGATGGCTTCCCAGGGGAATTCTACCAAACATTTAAAGAATTAATACCTATTCTCCTGAAACTGTCCCGAAAATAGAAATGGAAGGAAAACTTCCAAACTCGTTTTATGAGGCCACCATTACCTTGATCCCAAAACCAGACAAAGACCGCATCAAAAAGAATTACAAACCAATATCCTTAATGAACATGGAGGCAAAAATTCTCACCAAAATACTAGCCAATAGGATCCAACAGTACATTAAAAGGATTATTCACCACGACCAAGTGGGATTTATCCCTGGGCTGCAAGGTTGGTTCAACATCCGCAAATCAATCAACATGATACAGTACATTAACAAAAGACAGAGTCATCTGATCCTCTCAACAGACGCAGAGAAAGCATTTGACAAAGTACAGCATCCTTTCTTGATCAAAACTCTTCAGAGTATAGGGAGAGAGGGTACATACCTCAATATCGTAAAAGTCATCTATGAAAAACCTACAGCGAATATCATTCTCAATGGGGAAAAACTAAGAGCTTTTCCCCCGAGGTCAGGAACGCGGCAGGGATGTCCACTCTCACCACTGCTATTCAACAGAGTATTAGAAGTCCTAGCCACGGCAATCAGACAACAAAAAGAAATCAAAGGCATCCAAATTGGCAAAGAGGAAGTGAAACTCTCACTCTTTGCAGATGATATGATACTTTATGTGGAGAACCCAAAAGACTCCACCCCAAAACTGCTAGAACTCATACAGGAATTCAATAAAGTGGCAGGATATAAAGTCAATGCACAGAAATCAGTGGCATTCCTATACACCAACAACAAGACAAAAGAGAGACAAATCAAGGAGTCGATCCCATTTACAATTGTACCCAAAACCAAAAGATACCTAGGAATAAATTTAACCAAAGAGGCAAAGGATCTGTACTCAGAAAACTATAAAATACTCATGAAAGAAATTGAGGAAGACACAAAGAAATGGAAAAACGTTCCATGCTCATGGACTGGAAGAACAAACATTGTGAAGATGTCAATGCTACCTAGAGCAATCCTCACATTCGATGCAATCCCCATCAAAATACCATCCATTTTTTTCAAAGAAATGGAACAAATAATCCTAAAATTTGTGTGGAACCAGGAAGGACCCCGAATAGCCAGAGGAATGTTGAAAAAGAAAAAGCAAAGCTGGTGGCATCACAATTCCGGACGTCAAGCTCTATTACAAAGCTGTCATCATCAAGACAGTATGGTACTGGCACAAAAACAGACACATAGATCAATGGAACAGAATAGAGAGCCCAGAAATGGACCCTCAACTCTATGGTCAACTCATCTTTGACAAAGCAGGTAAGAATGTCCAATGAAAAAAGACAGTCTCTTCAACAAATGGTGTTGGGAAAATTGGACACTCACATGCAGAAGAATGAAACTGGACCATTTCCTTACACCACACACACCTTACAACACAAAAATAGACTCAAAATGGGTGAAAGACCTAAACGTGAGACAGGAGTCCATCAACATCCTAAAGGAGAACATAGGCAGCAACCTCTTCGACCTCAGCCACAGCAACTTCTTCCTAGAAACATCGCCAAAGGCAAGGGAAGCCAGGGCAAAAATGAACTATTGGGATTTCATCAAGATAAAAAGCTTTTGCACAGCAAAAGAAACAGGCCACAAAACCAAATGACAACCAAGAGAATGGGAGAAGATATTTGCAAATGACATATCAGATCAAGGGCTAGTATCCAAAATCTATAAAGAACTTATCAAACTCAACACCCAAAGAACAAATAATCCAATCAAGAAATGGGCAAAAGACATGACCAGACATTTTTCCAAAGAAGACATCCAAATGGCCAACAGACACATGAAAAAGTTCTCAACATCGCTCGGCATCAGAGAAATCGAAATCAAAACCTCAATGAGATACCACCTCACACCAGTCAGAATGGCTAAAATTAACAAGTCAGGAAACGACATATGCTGGCGGGGACGCGGAGAAAGGGGAACCCTCCTACACTGTTGGTGGGAATGCAAGCTGGTGCAGCCACTCTGGAAAACAGTATGGAGGTTCCTCAAACAGTTGAAAATAGAGCTACCATATGATCCAGCAATTGCACTACCCGGTATTTACCCCAAAAAATACAAATGTAGGGATCCGAAGGGGTACATGCACCCCGATGTTTATAGCAGCAATGTCCACAATAGCCAAACTGTGGAAAGAGCCAAGATGTCCATCGACAGATGAATGGATAAAGAAGAGGTGGTATATATACACAATGGAATACTATGCAGCCATCAAAAGGAATGAGATCTTGCCATTTGCAACGACGTGGATGGAACTGGAGGGTGTTATGCTGAGTGAAATAAGTCAATCAGAGAAAGACATGTATCCTATGACCTCACTGATATGAGGAATTCTTAATCTCAGGAAACAAACTGAGGGTTGCTGGAGTGGTGGGGGGGTGGGAGGGATGGAGTGGCTGGGTGATAGACATTGGGGAGGGTATGTGCTACGGTGACCGCTGTGAATTGTGCAGGACTGTTGAATCACAGATCTGTACCTCTGAAACAAATAATGCAATATATGTTATGAAAAAAAAAAAAGAAGATAGTAGGAGGGAAGAATTAAGGGGGGGAAATCGGAGGGGGAGATGAACCATGAGAGACGATGGACTCTGAAAAACAAACTGAGGGTTCTAGAGGGGAGGGAGGTGGGGGGATGGGTTAGCCTGGTGATGGGTATTAAAGAGGGCACAGTCTGCGTGGAGCACTGGGTGTTATGCACAAACAATGAATCATGGAACACTACATCAAAAACTAATGATGTAATGTATGATGATTAACATAACAATAAAAAAATTAAAGGAAAAACATTATTCACTTACTCTTATCAATATGGTATGACAATTTCATGTTGAATTCTCTCCATTGCCTGTCGTCCCAAGGTGGCTGAACAACCTGGAGGCAGACATTTCTCACAGTATTTAAATAGCACTCTCTCTCTCTTTTCCTCCCTTTGGCAAATACATTTACTGGAATTCCTGTAAGCCATGGAGGCCAGAAGGAAGTGACACAATATTTCTCAAGTGCTTAAGAAAAGAAAAAAAAAAAAGAACTTTCAATCCAGAATCCTATACCTTGGGAAAATATCATTCAGAAATGAAGGGGAAATCAGATGGAAAAAAGACAAAACTAAGAAAATCTGTGGCCAGCAGATTTACCCTAAGAGAATGCTAAAGGTAGTTCTCACTAAAGAGACAGGAAGAGAGAAAAGAAAAAAGAACTGGAACATCAGGAAGGAAGAAAGAACACAGTGAGCAAAAGTGTGGATAAATACAATAGGTTTTCTTTCCCTCCTGAGTTTTGTGAGTTGTGTTTGATGGTTGAAACAAAAATCACAACACTGTCTGATGTGGTTTTAAATGTATGCAGAGGAAGTATTTTAAACCATTGTATTATAAATGGGGGCAGGGAAAAGAATGTATAGGGAGGTAGAGTTTCTCTACTTCACTAGACCTGGCAAAATGATGACAAGAGACTATGATTTTATATATATAGCTACTTAATATAGTTATTCCTGCTTTCCTTCAATTGATGTTTTTATGATATATCTGTTCCCATCCTTTTACTTTCAACCTGCCTCGATTGCTGTATTTAAAGTGAGTTTCAGGGCGCCTGGGTGGCTCAGTCGTTAAGCGTCTGCCTTCGGCTCAGGTCTTGATCCTGGGGTCGTGGGATCGAGCCCCACGTCGGGCTCCCTGCTCTGCCGGAAGCCTGCTTCTCCCTCTCCCTTTCCCCTCCCCTGCTTGTGTTCCCTCTCTTACTGTGTCTCTCTCTGTCAGATAAATAAATAAAATCTTTAAAAAAAATAAAATAAAATAATGTGTTTCATGCAGATAGCAAGTGGCTGGGTCATGTTTTATAATCTAATCCACAAACTTTTGTCTTTTAACTTGTGCATTTGCATTACATACATAGATGAGATGTATAAATACATAAGTGTACACATAAATATATGATATGTTCTATATATCATGCACATATTTTATGATATATAACTATATCTCATGTGTGTTTATATAAATAGTATATATACATGATGTACGTACACATATAGTACAGGCATGATATACATCTGTATTATGTGTATATATATCATGTATGTATATAATGTGATGCCTAGAGTTGCACATCTATTACCCCACCCTAGAATAACCGTTAAAAAAACTATACAAAGATGTACTGAAAAACATTATCGTTCCAATTTTAGTATATGTGCTGCCGAAGCGAGCACCTGAAAAACATTAGAGTTAAATCATAATGAAATTATAAAAAATGTTCAAGTAACCCATGGGAAGGCAGGAAAAGATAACAGAAAACAGAGAAATGAAAAACAGAGAGAAAAAGCAGAACACAATAAATAAAAGGGTTGACTTAAGCCCTAACATATCTGTAATTACATTAAATGCACGTGGTCTCAATATACAAAGTAAAAGGAGTGTTTGTAAATGACCCGACCATTTGCGATCCACAAAAAACTCACTTCAACTATAGCAGTATAGGCAGGTTGAAGGCAAAAGAATGCAAACATTAATCAAAGGAGAGCAGGAGTAGCTATATTAATATCAGACAAAGTAGACTTCAGAGCAAAGAAAATTACCAGAGTCAGAGAGGGACCATGCATAATGATAAAAGAGTCGATCTACCAAGAAGACATGGGAATCATAACTGAACATGGCTTGCAAAACAGAGCTGCAAACATGTGAAGCAAAAGCTGATAGAACTGAAAGGATTAACAGACAAATCTGAAATTACACTTAGAGAATTTTAACACCCTTCTCTCAACTGTTGGTAGAAGAGTTGGGCACAAAACCAGCATGGATACAGAAGAACTGAACACAACCACAAACCAACGGGATCTAATCAACATTTATAAAACACTACCCAACTACAGCAGAATACGCATTGTTTCCAAGCAGCCATGGAACATGCACCAGAATATACCATATCCTGAGCCATAAAACAAACATCAACAAATTTAAGAGTTGAAATCATACAGAGTGTGTTTTCTGACTACAGTGGAATCAGACTAGAAATCAATAAAAGGAAAATCTCCAAACACTTGGAAACTAAGCAATGTACTTCTAAGTAATCAAATGAGTCAAGGAGGACATCTCAAAGGAAATAAAAAAGTGAACTGAATGAAAATAAAAATACAACGCATCAACATTTGTGAGACACAGCTAGGGCAAAACATTTATAGCACTAAATGCAAACAACGCAAAAGAGGGAAAGTTTCAAATTAACAAACTAAGCTCCCACCTCAAGCAGCTAGAACCAGAAGAGCAAAGTAATCCCAAAGGAGGCAGAAGGAGGGGATTAAAAAGGTAAAACAAATAAATGAAGTCCAAAACAGAGAAACAATAGAGAAAATCAATAGAATAGAGCTAGTATAAATAAAGTTGACAAAGTTCTAATAAGACAAAAGAGAAGAAACACATTACTAATAACAGGAATGAAATAGGAAGATACCACTACAGACCTTACAGGCATTAAAAACATAATAAGTAAATACTATGAATAACTCTACACACATAAATCTGACAACTGAAATAAAATGGACCAATTCCCTGAAAACACAAACTACCACAACTCACCCAATATGAAATACGTAATTTGACTAGCCTGATAGCAATCAAGAAAATTGAACTTATAATTAAAACCGCTGCTCCCCCAGGGCGCCTGGGTGGCTCAGTGGGTTAAGCGTCTGCCTTTGGCTCAGGCCATGATCCCAGAGTCCTGGGATTGAGCCAAGCATGGGGCTCCCTGCTCAGCGGGGAGCCTGCTTCTCCCTCTGCCTGCAGCTCCCCCTACTTGTGCTCTCTCTGTCAAATAAATAAAACCTTAAAAAAAACCCTGCTCCCCCAAATTTCCAGGCCCAGATGGTTTCACTTGAGAATTCTACCAAACATTTAAAGAAGAATTAACATCAATTCTACACAATTCTGTCCAGAAAAAAGAATACTTCCCAGTTTATTATATAAAGTTAGTATTACCCTACTACAAAAACCAGACTGGAAAGAAAGAAAGAAAATTGTCCTTATTTGTATATGACATGTTTGTCTACATGGAATATGCCCCCACAAATGTCTCCAAAATAGTTCCTAGAACTCGTAAGTTCAACAGGCTGCAGGAGACAACATAAACATATAAAAATAAATTGTGTTTATATATAGTAACAATGAACACATGGATTTTAAAAACTCAATTACAATATCATGCACTATAATTGCTCCAAAAAATTGAATACTAGGTGTGACTCTAACAGAACATGCACAGGACTTGTGTGTCTAAAATGGCACAACATTAACGAAAGGAATCAAAGATATAAATAAATGGAGAGACATTCCATGTTCATGGATTGAAAGATTCAACATAGTGAAGACAGGAGTTCTCCCTAAATGGATACACAGGCTTAACACAATTTCTATCAAAATCCTAGCAAGATTTTTTATAAATATAGACAAAATGATTATAAAATTTATGTGGAAATATAAAGGATCTAGAGTAGCTAAAACAGTTTTTTAAAGGGAGAAAAAACTGGGAGAAACCAATCTACCTGATTTTAAGATTTATTATATACCTTCAGTAATCAAGACCATGTGGCACAAGCAGATTGTTGGACACCTACATCAATGAAATAGAATGGCCCACACAGATATGTCCATCTGATTTCGATAAAGGTGCAAAAGCAATTCAGTGGAGGAAAGATATCTTTTAAAACAAATGCTGAAGCAATCGGACACTTAAAGGTTGAAAAACTATCCTTGAACTAAGTCTCACAGCTTATACAGCAATTAACTCAAAATGGGGTATGAACTAAATGGAAAATTTGAACCATAAATACTTTAGGAAAAATAAAGTAAGATAATATATGTGGGATCTAGGGCTAGGCAAAGAGTTCTTAGACTTAAACTAAATGACCCATAAAGGAACAAATACTCAATACTCAAAAACTGTCAAAACTCAGCAGTAAGAAAAACAAACCATCCAATTAGAAAATGGTCAAAAGGCATGAAGATACATTTCACCAATGAGCATGTACAGATGGCAATAAGCATGCAAAAAGATGCTCCACATCATCATCCATCACGGAAATACAAATTACAACTCAGTGAGACATCACTCTATTATCTACCAGAATGGCTAAAATAAAAAAACAGGGACAACACCAAATGCTGGCAAGGAAGCAGAAAAACTACATCACTCATACGTTGCTGGTGAGAGAATGTGAAATGGTGCAGCCACTCTGGAAAACAGTTTGGTGGTGTTTTGAAAAGCTAAACATGCAACTGCCATACAACCCACCACTGCACTCCTGGGCACTCATTCCTGAAAAATGAAGACTTGTGTTCAAACAAAAAACCGTACATGAATGTTTCCAGCAGCTTTATTTATAATATCCCCCAAACTGGGAAAAATCCACATGTTCTTCAATGAGCAGCTAGTTAAGCAAACCACGGCACATCTATATCATGGGATACCACTCAGCATTAAAAAGGAATGAACTATTTATACATGGAATGGCCTGAATGAATCTCTGAAGAATTAATCACGCTGAGTGCAAAAGCCCATCCCAAAGACTGCATGCTGTTTGATTTCATTTATATAACATTGTTGGCACGGCAAGATGACAGAAATGAAGAACAGGTAAATGCTTGCCAGGGATTAAGGAGGAGTGGGAGCAAGACAGAAGTGCGTGGGGCTATAAAAAGCCAACAGGAGGGGTCCCTTATGGGATGGAAAAGTTCTGTGTTTTGACTTGTATCAATGTCAGCATGCTAGTTGTGATATTGTACTGTAGTTTTGTTTTTTGGTTTTGTTTTTTTTTTTTACTTTATTTTTTTTTAAGTAGGCTCCACGCCTATGTGGAACCCAACACGGGGCCTGAACTCATAACCCTGAGCTGGAGACCCTCAGATCGAGACCTGAGCTGAGATCAAGAGTCGGAGGCTTAACCACCTGAGCCACCCAGGGGCCCCTGGCACTGTAAGATGTTACCATCAGGGGAAAGTAGGGTAAAAGGTACATGGCATGTCTGTATTCTTTCTTAAAACTACATGTGAAGCTCCAGTTATTTCCAAGTAAAAAAATTTTTGTTTAAAAACATCTCCAATGTCACTGCCTTTCTCTAAATTCTTTAAATTAGAATTCATCTGGCCCTCCTGTTTTCTCCCTCTTGGGGTAAGGGGCAGGGAGGGGAGGGCAGAGCCAGCCTTGCAGCCAAGTGGGCCTGGATTTAAGTCTTTGATCTTCATATGCCAGCTGCAAAACCTTGAGTGTGTCATTCATCCCCTCCAAGCCCCAATTCTGTAAAAGAAGGGTAATTAAATCTACTTTGAAGGGTTGCCCTGAAGTTAAAGAGAACATTTGCAACATGCAAATGGGGTGCCTAGTGCATAATAAATGCTTAATAACTAGTAAATGCTTCTACTGCCACAGTCCCTCTATGTGGGTTTATTCTGTTTTGCTTGGTGCTATAGTTGGTGGTATATGGGTTCCTCCAACAGTAGGTTGGAAACTCCTTGCGCAAAGTACTGAGTCCTATTCATTCATTTTTCCTCCAGTACATATCATAGTCTGTCATGTGGTAAATACCTCATAAATGCATGCTGGATTGAATTCATGGAATAAAGTATTATGGGGGGGGGGGACCTGGGCAAAAAAATAAAATGTGGCAGAAAAACTGAAAATCAGTAAGAGAAAATGGAAACAACCTTGTTAAATGCAACCTGCTGTATCTCAGCAGATCCAAGGAGCATAAGATCCTACACCAGGTACAATTTGTCCAAATTCGTGTCTTAGGCCTCAGGCTGCATTTGAGATCATCTGATATAATGTCCACTGGAAAAAGGCCCAGAAGAGAAACCAGTGATTTGTAGGATTAAGTCCAAAACTGATTTCCTTATTGATAAGGCGGGACTTGTACTCTTGCTGAAGGCGGTTTTGAAAAGGTCTTCAGAATGATGGCGAGGACAGCTGTGTGTCACTTGGTCGGTGGTATAAGAACAAACAGTAATGCCACAACTGAATTCATGTTCCAGAATGAGAGAGGACCCACTGCCCTTCCAAGACACATCAAGTGGTCCTTCTGTTTTTCAATCTTTGGAGATAAAGTAGAAATTACTAGAAAGTAGATAAGGGATTGGGAGACGGCCTATTGTCACAGCCTGGAAGTACTGGGTTCTCACGTGCCTGTGACAGTGAAGAAGCTTGGCAGTGGAGGGAAGGAATTTGCTGGAGGTCAGCTTATCTTTAAATGAAAAAACTCCCAGTACATCTGCCTGAAGCACCTTTAAAATAATATTCTTCTCTGAATGTGAGCTCCCTGGGAATAGGGGTCCCCATCTCTTTTGTTCACTGCCAGTGCCTGGAACCACATGGTATAGACTCAATAAATATTTGTTGACTGAAGGGTTCACCTTTACTACCCCCGAGTGCCTCAGGGTACTGATGGTAGCACTAAATACAGTCTGCCTTTGTCTTTGTTAAAGCCAGTCCCAGGATAGAAACCTCCATCCTGACATCTCTATATTGGTCCAGAACCTTCCTCCATAAAACCTGAGGACACACAATTGAAATGGAACCGGGCATGCTCAGTCAGGGAAGCCTTCCTGGCAGATAGGGAAGACTGGACAAGTGGTCTCTATCCAGATGCCTCTCTGTAAGGGTGGAACCCAGTTATCCAGATTCTTCTTCAGGATGCACCAGTGTTCACTTCTCCATCGTTGAGAAATCACCAGGTCTGCTTTGACCTGAGTCGGGGCTGAGGCCAGCCGAGAGACAGTGCGGTAAAGGACACTCATCTGAGATGTAAAGCAATCCACTCACCCTGCAGTCTGATTGTGTAGCATTCCCTGCCCACTCGGTCAGGCCATTTACTCAGCATGAAAAGAAACGCACCCTGTGTTTGCAAAGGCAGAGAGTAAAGTTCTAAACCTTGAACTCTTGCTGCATGGCCAGGATAAGTTATCTAATCTCTCTGAGCCTCAGGTTTCTCATATGTGTGATAGGGGTAGAACCAGTAGATGCATTTGGGTGTTATTACAAGAATTAAGTTACAGAGAACATGTGAAACAGTATACCACTACAATGTAGTAGAGGGAAGAAAATATTTCCAATAAATAGCTCTGGCCAAATAGACATCAGCTTAGGGGGAAAAACATGCAAATCTTGACCCCTGCCTCATACCATAAACAAAAATCAATTCCAGATAAATTATAAGCCTAAAAAAGAAAAGTCAAACTATAATGCTTCAAGAAGAAAACACAGGAGAATACCTTCACGACTTCGGGGCAGGCAAAATTTTCTTTAAAAAGGTACAAAAAAACAAAAACAAAAAAAGGTACAAAAAGTTCTAATTTTGAAAGAAAAGATGGATATACTGGACTTCAGAAAAATCAAGAACTTCTTCATCACAACACACTATTAAGCGAATGAAAAATCAAGCCACAGATGGAGAAAAGATATCTACAAACACATACCTTTGTGCTAGATATATAAAGAGTTCCTACAAATCAATGAGGAAAAGACAGAAGACATAATTTTTAAAATTGGGCCAAGGACTTGAAAAGGTACTTCATAAAGGAGGATATCCAGTGTCCAGCAAACACATGAATAGGTGCTCAGCATCATTAGTCATCAGAAGAACTAAATTATGAAAATATTGCTAAAAAGCTAAAATTTAAACATTGGACAGTACCAAGTGCTAAAGAGGCTGCAGAGTGACCACAACCCCCATGTATTACTAGTATGTAGATAAACTGATACAAGCACTTTGGAAAACTGGTGGATGTTAGCCACAAACCAAAACAAACAAGATCCTATGCTGACCCTATGATGCAGCTGTTCCCCTTCTAGGTATGTATCACAAAGAAATGGATGAACATGTCCACTGGAGGCACGAACTAGAATGTTTGGGGCAGATTTGCTGGTAACAGCCAAACATTGGAAACAACCCAAATGTCTACCAACAATAGAACAGATAAATAAATAGTGGTATATTCATACAATAGAACACTATGTAGCTATTAAAAGGAACACTACTAAGACACTGAAACACACTAGGACATGGATGAATCTCAGACATACTGTCAAGCAAAAGAAGCCAGATACCCAAGGTAGAGGATGCCTGACTCCCCTTCCATCAAGTTCAATGGGCAAAAGTAATCCTATTGCAATAGAAGTCAGAATAGTGGTTACCTCGGTGAGGCAGGTATGAAGGTGGTAGGTATGGATGTGGAGGAAATGTGAAGGTGCCTCCTGACCTACTGGACATGTTCTATCTTGATGTGGGTGGTGATTATAGGAGGAGATACACATGTAAAAATATACCAAGCTGCACATCTAACATCTGTGTGCTTTGCTGCAAGTATGTGATATCCCATTAAACATAATAATAAAATGCCACGCGGTACAGTGCAAGACACATAGTAATCACTCAAAAATTTACTGACATAAAATTACTGTTAATTTACTATCATAATGAGAGATTCCTTCCCAGCCCCAATCCCTGCTACCAGTTTTCTTCAGAAACATTGCAAGAACAATATGGTATGTTTTAAGCTCTAACCTCGCAGATTTTGAAATAATTCCATCTTCCCTTTTGTCTCACAAAACGTGCATGAAAGTCAAAGCCACCTTTATTTCAAATGACTCCTCTTGCGGATTGCACCTCGCTGAGATATTCAGCGGAACGTGCAGCACAATCAAGTGGGCATGAAGATGGGGAAGGAAGGCAAGCAGAGGTCGCTGATTCTCAGAGGCATCCGAGAACCTGGGGACGCCAGCAGCATGGGGCGCACAGCTCTTGCCTGCCTTGGGAGTCTTAAAATACTGGAAAATCTCCCACTCACTGTCCCTTTTATTCGGGGAAGACAGTCTGATTGTGGGTCACACAAAAGAAACAACCTCTCCCGAGCCACATCAACTGTACGTTTTCCGAGAACTCCGCCTTAGAACCAGGAAATTAAAGAAGGGAAGGTTTGGGGGTCGTGACAGAGCCAGTCGCACCTGGCATATCAGCCTTTTCTTACTAATTCATAACCTGACTTTGAGTTAACCTTGAATGTGTACAGGATAAATGGATTGGGCTTTCGGGGGGAGGAGGTGGAGAGTGGTAAAGAAAACGTAAAATACGGCAGTAGCCAAGCACCAGCTTCGCAGAAATGAAACTAGAGGATATTGACACATTAGCTTACGTGTCTCATCCTACACTGTTGAAAATAAGCTCATCAGACCCTTCAAATTCACACTTGGGTCAACGTAAGTGAAATCAGCATCACACAGAGATGCCGACGGAAGCAGGCAGATAGAAGTCTCTCTCTACATGAACAGTTAGTTCACTTCATAAGTTGCTCGCTCTTAGAGAGAAATGATTACATTTCACAAAGATATCACTCTGTCTATGCCTGAGTCAATTTCACATTTTAACCTGCCATAAAACTTCTGTGAAATTATACAATTTTGGTGAATGCCTGTAAATTTGTGAAGTGAGTCATCCTCAGGTTAACCCAAATTGGTTAAAAATGTCTGGCTCAGCCTGCATCAGATCATAAATGAATCTTTGCTTTCTGATACGATCAAAACCAGCTGGTTGCCTGGCACTTAGTCAAAGCAATGCATGGGCCAAAATGACAATAATAATAATTTCAGGTCCCCTATCATGATAAAGAGATGATAATTGACTTGGGATATGGAAGATTGCAAAAAAATCAACAGCAGGTAGCAAAGAGGTACTAAAACGGAGGAAGCAGGGACAGGAAGGAGAGACTTTGCAAGGACTCAGCAAAGGGAACCAGGTGACCCGTCTTCTTCCTTTATGCTCTAAATAGACCGCAGACGGTTTCTCCTCATGGTTATCACACCTCGATATTTTCCTAGCTGCAAACTCATGAAATGATCCTTGAAATTATATTACCAAGAGAAATTTTCCTTCATTGCTTATTTTGATATGATTTCAATAAATGTACAGTATGTGAAATTATTTCTTCATTTCACCCTGGTCCTGAAAATGAAATCCAATTTAGGAGCCAGTCTATGGAACACCAGCTGAGCACAACACACCAGCAGCATACTGTTAACAGCAGGACTGGGTCCTCGGGCGGTGTGTTTTCTCTCCCAGGGCAGGGACAGCCCTTTACGGGGCAAGGTGCTATTCAAGGTCATTCTCAGTGGGTTGAATCATGGATTGTGGATTCTTAATTAGTAGTGACAACTCAGATACCCTATTTCTTCAATCTGTCATGTGATCTCTAAAAGAAGAGCATGAGAGATTCCAAAGAAGCCAAGAGGGTCAAATACCATGGACGCATTGGTGCACCCCCAACTGTGACCCCAGACAAGGTATACCTGTGTGCGAGCCAGAAACCCTGACCTTGAGGAGGGCAGGCAGGGCTGTAGGGCCTGGGCATCTCTGTGGAGTCTCTGGATAAGAGAGGAGTACAGGGGGGCACCTGGGTGGCTCAGATGGTTAAGCGTCTGCCTTCGGCTCAGGTCATGATCCCAGGGTGCCGGAATGGAGCCCCGCAATGGACTCCCTGCTCAGCAAGGAGCCTGCTTCGCCCTCTCCCTCTACTGTTTCCCCTGCTTGTGCTCTCTCACTCTCTCTGTCAAATAAATAAATAAAATCTTTTAAAAGAGAGAGAGAGAGGAGTGCAGGGTTGTTCCTAGGAATATGTTAAAAGAATGGATTGGGGTAGTGGGCTTTTGATGACTTTACAAAATTATGACACATTTCAGACACATAGAGGTATAATGTATAACAAATTGTACAATGACATACTACTGCTGAAGAAATAAATGTTATCAAAACAGTTGATGTCTTTTCCCTAATTAGATCTTTCCCTGATTACCGCCCCCCCTTTTCGGATGAACATTGCCCTGAATTGGCGTACATCTTTCCCATGATCTCTATTCATACGAATGTATGATTTCTTTAGAAAGTGTGGTTTTGTTTTGGATGTTGTCAAATGTATGTTGACAGTATTATATCAAGCCAGAACTTGTTTTTTTGCTCAACATTTTGAGATTCGTCAATGTTAACACATGTAGTTCCAACGGATTTCTTCTCACGACTGTGGCATATGAATGGGCAACCTCTCACTGCTCCCTTCACTTTGGGTTTTCTCTTTCCAAATTTCCTACATCCGACAGGCATGAATTTTACCATCAGAAGAGAACAAAGACTGACATGGGGAGGCAGCTTCCACAGGACTTCTCCCACCCCTCCTTCTTCCAAGTCCTCTGTCTCGGGAAACAACGGTGTTAGAACTTAGAACCATCCTCCAAGCCCCCAGCCAATGGCCAGGCCTGGGGGCTGCTCCTTCTAGCACCCCCGGATGCCTCGCTTAACCCCCCTTTCTTCACATCAGGAGCCCATCCCCTTTCAAACTGGACTGAGGTGATGTGTCTGCCCAGCCTCCTCTTTGCTCTGCCCTCGTTCAATCCACTTTCATTAATCCCCAATGGGTACTATCCCGGGTCAGGTTTTTATCATCTCATGCTTGTATTACTTTACCAGCTTCATTACTGGGCTCCTGCCTCCAGTTTTGCTGCCAGAAGTCCTTTTCTAAAACAGAAACCTGAACCTTACCAAACCATCCCCTCCGCCTTAAAAATCCTTCAGCGACTTCTCATTGTCTTCGGGATGAAATCCAAGCATTGGAGCATGACGTATGAGACTCCTTGTAATGCGATCTTGGCCCATCTGGCCAGCCTCCTCTCATCCACCACGAGGAGCTGGTGAAATTCTCCAGACTGACTGCACACCCTCTCACTGTTCCTGTGGTTTCGTCTGTCTGTGTTCTCTCCTCTCCTTTCCCTGCCCAGCCCAGCACTGGTTACTAGCACTCTGAGCCAACTTGGGCCACATTTTCTAACCCCTTACCCCACCCCAGTTGGGTCCCCCACTCTGTGACCCTTGGCATCTTTCCTGTTGCCTTTCCCACAGCATGCTCACACCGGTCTCCCAGGGCTGTGCCATGCACTTTGAATGCCCAAGACCCAGCTCAGCCCACACCTGGGGGTGTGTGAGGGCCACGTGCCTGCAGAGACCCTGAACTATTGGGACATGTGGCCCTCTGAAAAAGTGAACTTTCTACATAACTGAAATTCATCCCTTTGCACCAGAAATACTTTTAATTGGTAATTTGTTTAGAAATTTTTCTAAAAATGATATATGCCACTGATATTTTTGGCCCATACTCTCTGATACGCCCGGAACAGTTGTCTCTAACCAGATTTATTCTTACAGGTCAGGGCCTGTGCCCAACACCTGTTAAATATTTTGAGAAATCACTCCCGATTTATTTGCTTTCTCGAATCTTTTAAGTAACCAATAAAGAGATTTCCAACATTTTCCAATGCTCTATTATCATGAGCATCCATCCTAAAGTGGTGGAATCCACACAAGGCTTTGTCCTTACATCAACCAGCCCCATATGGCTGAGCTTGGATATGGACAGTTGATATCCCTTCTGCCAAAGGCCATCACTGTCCTCTGTCACTTCTCAGTCAACAAGGGAACATCCTGTGTTTGCATCATGCCTCTCACTATGCTGCTCAGAATTGCCATGGGAACAGAACTGAGGGCAGCAAGGAAAAGCCACCCACCCTGGAATAGCTCCCCTCCACAATCCCCAAACCCTCCCTCCTCTCCTTCCGCCTTCTGCCCAGAACCTGGCAGTTTTGTAACTGTCACACGGGGTCAGTGCTGGTGGGACTGATCTGAAGGTGGGTACGAAGGGCAGTGAATCATCTCTTCTGTACCTAAACACCAACCCGTTGGCTTAAAAAAAAAAAAACAACCAATCGATCAACAAGCCTTACCTCATTCCTATCTGATACCAACTGGCAAAATTAGGATATTTAATATAACAGCATAATCTAGAGTTGATTTCCCTGAGTAAGCAAGTCAGGAATATTTTTCTTAGAGTTTATTAACAGCTTCTGGTCATACTCAAAATAGGTGGTGGGAATTCTACTGAAATTAGACCCTCAACAGTTTCGGGGGAAATACAGCAGTATGTTATCCATACTTGATAAACCACGTGAAATGAGAACCTTGAAGACCTGCATGATGTTTGGATTGTTAAAGTTCTTGGTTCAGGTCTTCTCAGGACAGCAGCTTATGTGAAGTTAGGCTGTCTGAAAGTTAACTGTATAGTGTTAGCTCTTAACAATAAATGTCATATTTCTATACAATGAGTCCATTTGTTTCCCCAAACAATCTTTGAGCGAAGCCACACATAAAAAGAGAATTTTCCCCTTTTCACTGGACAGTTCTCCCTGGCCAGCAAGAATTACTTTCCGAATAAAAGCAAGGGCCCCCCCAGACAAGGTAGGTAAGACTCAGCCTAAGATGAAAAGATGCCCATGAGTAGAGCCTTCGTTTTTAATTTCTGCATTTACTTGCAACAGGAGGAAAACTGAAATTAATTTTCCACTTTAGTTCATTGGCAAACTATTTTTCACTTTGCTGAACGTTCAAGGCACGGTGATAAATGGCAAATAATAAGCGGGCCAGTACTCTCAATGCATGGTTGGAGGCCTCTCAACTTTGCCTTAATGGACACAGTCACGTGGCCTTCTGACTTGCTATGGCCTTTAGTGACACCGGAGGGCCAAAGTCTCAAACCAGAGTTACCTCATGGACAACACCAAAAATACACCTTATCACTGAATCAGACACCAGCACAGCAGGTCTTTGGCGACAGCCAAGGGGCCAAGGCTATGCCCACCCAGGCACCTGCTCTTCCATACTTGGGCCAGCAAAGGATTTCTGCTAAGGGCCAGAGATTAAATATCGAAGCCTCTGCAGCACAGATGGGGCCGCGGGACAACGTAAAAGCAAGTGGTCCTAGATGTGTGTTCCACTAAAACTTTATGGACACTGAAATGTGAGTGTCATATAATTTTCACATGCCACAAAACATTTGTCTTTTGTTTTTTTCAACCATTTAAGAATATTAAAAAAAAAGTTCTTAGCTCAGAGAGATTACAGACACAAGCAGTATAATTTTCTAGAACAGTATCTACAGGTCCCACAAAGCCTGTGTGGAAAGTGCTTCCCTCAAGCCCTCGGGAGTAAAGGAAACTCCTGCAGATACTTCAGGACACTAGCATGATCTACTGGTTTTTACCCTGGCTGCTCTCAAAGACATGTTCAGAGTGGACAAAAAATTGAGTCAACACGTGTAGTCAAAGATATCGGAACCGCCGGGAAAAAATTGGGAGATGTGGAAGAAAGAGTATGAAAAGTGAGCTAAGAATACAATTCATAGCCTGCCCCCGGTTCCAAAGTGTGGGCCTCACCCTCTAATTAATCTTATTGGCAGCACCGCGGGCTTCTGCTCACCGAATCCCGATGAAAATTCACCGTATTTCATTCAAACATGCGTGAGGCTTGAATACCTTAACAGGCGGTGCGCGGTGATGAATTTGCAAAGGGGCCGGGGGCCCGCTCTCCAGGGCTCCGCGGCGAGCCTGGGAGCGTGGGTGTGACCCTGCGAGCAATCACACTCCAGCACGGCCGCCCGGTACATTGAAATCTCCGGATCAGGTGGTGGGACTGGGGCATGCCGGTGGTCCCGCCGAAAACCCTAAAAGCAAACGCCTTCGCGCTCTGTGCTGCGGAGAACCGCAGAGTGTGCACAGGGCCATGGGGCTTGGATGTGACTAACAAATGTCAGCTCCTGGAACCACAGCAGCAAAGTAAACGAGGACACCCTCTCGGAGAAACCATGCCTGGCTGTGACTGGAGAGCAAGAGACGGAGGCCAGGCAGGCGGCAGGTGGAGATGCCTGGGGAGGGATGAGGGAGTCGGCTCCCTCCCCAGGCTCCAGCTTCGTCCCACTAAGCACCCATCAACACCTCCAGATAGGATGCCAGGGAGACTGGAGAGGTGTAAATTTGGAAGTTAAGTGAGAAAGAAACCCCCACTGAGAGCTGAATTAGGAGGGTAAAAGCTGTGCTCCGGAAGGTCTCCGCAATCAGGAAACCCCTGAGGTCAGCAAAGACCTCAGGCCTGCGAGGCAGCCTGAACTCCTGGTAGTGAAAGAGCCAGAGGGGCGCCGCCCAGCGGAGGTGCTGGCTGGCTTCTCTCCCTTCTGTCTGAGCAGGCAGGTGGCCCAGGCCACGTGCCACTGTCCGGAGCACAGCCCAGAGGGGCCCTGAGGGTGGGAGGGAAGGAGGTCCTTCTGAGCGTGTGCTCCGTCGGCAGCCAGAGCTTCCTAGACCCAAAGGGGTTTGCCTGGCCACTGCCCTCCGCTCCCCCAGCACAATGACAATGAAGCCCCATAGCCGGAAGCTCCCAGGAGGGACAACTTTAACTGATGCTCCCTGCATTCTTCTTCCAGAAGGACCAAAGCGTTAGCCCAGGATTGGAGCCATGGGAGACAGTCTTCTCAACAGAACCCTTTTGGTCTCTGCATGAGACAGAACAGCCCCAGACACACCGGATGGGAATTCTGGCTCCATTCATTGCTACCTGTGCCACCCAGGGTAGACCAAGCAACCTTGCTGACATGCAGATCGCCCCACCTGTCAAATGGGCACAGAAAGCCATCTGCAGGAGCTGTTTGTGGTTGCTGTCCTTTCCCTGAAGACAGGGACTACATTAGATTCCGAAGTCACCTTCAGTTTTAATGGGCATCTATTGCATGGTGGCAGCCAATATGCCTAGAGCCTGCCTCAAAGAGCCCTATAACCCATCTGAGAGTCAGTAACATCCATGTAACAAAGCTGCTAGTGCTCCCCACCCAGGGCAGTAAAAGCACCAGGAGCATCCTCCTTTTGTAATTTACCAAATGCACATTATGCCATCTGCCCATGTGAGGCTGCATTTTCTCCCTCTGCAGAAACGGAGCTTCCCGAGCGAGTCGGGTGTCTGACTCAGCTCACTCCTCCTGGCCACTCGCAGGGGTGTGCTAGAGCACAAGCGAGAGACCTGCATCTGCACCTCTTCCTGACTCTGGGTTCAGTGGCATCGTGTTGATGTACTGACCACGTGGGAGCATTTGCACCACAAAAAGCGACAAGAACTACAGTTCAGGGTGGCTCCTCTCTCCCTCTGGTGGCGGGGAAAAACTGACCAGCAGGCCCCTGGACTTGTCCAGGAACTACCCTACACCCCGGAGAGAGCTCAGCCAGCAACATGGCTGTATGTGGCCAAACACACAGACCCTGGCCCACGGCACGTCCTCCATGTACCCCCATATCGACCATCCACCATGTGACAGAATGGTCCCCAAGGCCCCAGCTTTCACTCCAGATGAACAGTCAAATGATCCAAGGCAACACACATGGAGTCCTGCCCTGGCTTCACTGGGGTTTTGACCAAGAGTGATACATGGCCAAAAGCAGGGCTCCCACGCTCACTAGATGTTCAACTGTGGACAGAAGAGTTCTGACCTCCTGAACCCATTTCCCATCTCTACCAGGTGGACAATCATGGCCCCTTCCTTAGAGGACTGCAGTGAGGAGTCAACGTAGCCAGCATGTGGCCCGGGGCCCGGGGCCCGTTGATGGGTGGGGCAGAGGGGACTGTGGGGAGGGCAGCCTGCACTGCCGAGCAACCCGTGAGCTCAGCCCAGAGTGTCCTGGCGTCTTTGCTCATTTGCCTCCAGTGACACTATTTGGTCCAAAGACCAGAGAAATTGGCAGTGCAGTGAATACACTAAGATACATACTGGTATTACTCATTCCACTGACACTCGCTAAGGATCGGCCAGATACAGTCCCTGCCTTCAAGTGACTCACCACCCAGCGCAGGGGCCAGAATGTGGGAACAAGGAGCAGGAGAGCTTAGAACGGGCTTTCTGCACCTCAGCACTGCTGACCTCTGGGCCAGAGCCTTCTGTGTGGGGGGCCATCCCGCACACTGTGGGGTGCTCAGCATCCTCCCTGGCCCCCGTCCATCCCGGTTGTGGCAAACCAAAGTGTCTCCAGATGAGGCACACTCACTCTGGGGGAAGACCTGTGGTTTAGACAGACAGCTGTCTGGCTCCAGGGGATGTGGGGGCAGGGGTCTGAATCACCAGGCTCTGCAGAGCTCCACGCTCAGAAGAAATCTGGAAACACATCATCAAGTGTTAGCAGTGACATTCTTTTCCAAATCGGGCGTTTTTAGTGTCATTTGGCCTTTGTAAGCAACCCTGTGAGTAACAAGGTTGAAAGCCCTACCCGACTGGGATGAGCATAGGAAGGTGGTCCCGAGGTGGTGACCAGACATGGATCCTAAAGGCCAAGGCCTACCAGGCAGCAAGGGTGGCCTCCACTGAGGCAGCAGCAGGGACAAAGTCCCTCCAGAGTGCCATTCTCCTCCCTCCATCCCAAACACAAGTCAACAAGCAAGCCTTAAAATTGCCAACGTGCTTAAGAAGCCTGGCTCTCCGAGGGGCGCAGCCTAGTCCCAGCAGCACGGAGACTGAGTCCCCACCAGGGCCTGCCTCGCTGCCGACACACAGGCCGTGTTGCTTAAATGAACCCCGCCTCCCCCCGCCCTTGCTTGGCAGACTGTGGTCCCAAAAGTGACTCTCCCAAGGTCTCAGAACATGTCAGTGGCAAACAAGGTTAAGATGTAGGAAAAGAATAATGACCTCTGATGGCCACCTCCACCAAGCACTCATCAAGGGGTGGGGCTAGTCCAGGAGTATCGAGAATGTCACTGCATCTAGTCTCCAAGGCCCCCAGTGAGTTAGGTACGGGGTCAGTCCCACCACTGCACACGGTGTAAGTGACTCTGTCAAGGGCCCACAGGCAGAAAGATCCAGAGCCGGACGTGAGACGTAAGCAGAGCCCACATTCCTGACCCCAAACCACGTAACTTCCCATGGAGGAATGAGATGATGGACAGGGAGGACCCGATGACAGGAGGGTCTTACACAGAAAGCCACCAAATCTAGGTGTGCACTACCAGCCACCCCTCACCCTCAACTCTGCTTGAAAGGCCTTCTGCATACATTTGGAAAGAAGGGGCCTGCCTTTCACAGCCTGGGGAAGTCGGCTGATGGAAACCACAGCAACCTCCCCCATCTCACACAGAAATGGCCAATGTTGTCCCACATCTACTCTGGCATGCAGATTGGCTTTGCTCTTCCTTTTCTCTGCCTCCCACATGACTTCAAAGTGGTCTTCCCCTGCCCTCACCCCCTCCAATTCATCCAAGTCAATATTAAAGTGAAAACATCTTTGTGTTTACTCAATTATAAATTTAGGAATAAGACTCTAGACTCAAGGTTTAAAATATATTTTTTTAAAATACATATTTATATAAAATAATTAAATATATAAATACACAAATATGTAAAATATTTATATAAAAAATATATATGTAGTCACACATACACACATATGAAAGATGTATACATCTTCCAAACTAAGTAAATCAATCAATTTACCGTCACTCTCCCTAACAACAGGGCCCTTGTGGGAGCCCCCAGCTCTGCTTTAAAAAATGTCTTTCCATATTAGCATCTGGAAAATAGGCATATTTCCAGCGAAACGGGACACTTCTCACCACTCGGGGCTCCCAGGCCCTGCGCTGGGCTGGTCTGAGGCACTTCAAAGCTCCTTGTCATTTGAACAAATTGGAAACAGAAAACAAAGGGAGGAGAAAGGAGCCATCCCCGTGTGCAAGCACTCTCCACTAGGAGGGGAAGCAGAGTCCTGGCAGCTTTGATGTGGCCCTGTGGCCACATTCCTCCCTAAAAGTGCCAGACGCTGGTCCCAGCAGCTCCCCCGTTGTTTAAAACCGAGCAAATCCAGCCTCGCAGACAACAGCCTCATCACGGCGAGCACAAGCGGAGGTGGCTAATGCAGCATTATGTGGCCACGGCGGAGGTGCTGGTGAAACTAAATATCACCCGTCCAGGCCTCCCTGCCGTCTCAACAACCACGTCAAAGTCCATTTCCCTTTTTGTGTCTCTATGTCTTTGCAACCTACTCGGTGGTCATTATCACTAATTCCCCTCGATAGCCTGTGAGTGGATGAATCTCCCAGCCAGACGCAGGACTGAGAGGCAGCCCAGAGTCAGGGCCCGATGCCCGCCCACACGAGCATGACCTCGGGGAGATTATTTCACCCATTCGGGTCTCGTTTCTTTACCTTTTAAATATTCATGATCATAATACCTACGTGATGGGCTTACAGAGAGGATCAAATGGAATATCTGTGCTTGAAAGATAGCACGCCAACAATTGATGTTGTTCATTATTTTTTTTTTAATTCAACTAATATTAATTGAGGGCCCCTAAATGTCAGGCATCGTGCTCAGGGCTAAGACAGAATAGTGAAGAAATTGGACAGAATCCATGCCCTTCAGGAGGCAAGAAGAAAAAAAAAAAAAGAACAGGGGAAAACATAAGAATTACTTTTAAGTTTCAGAGAGTTCTATGCTGGAAATCCCAAGGGTCTGAAGTAAAGGACACAGGACAGCTCCACTGGGCGAGAACAGGGCCGGCCTCTCCGAAGAGCTAGCTGGTCAGTGGGAGGGACTCAGTTGGCACAGAGAGGAGGGAGGAAGGAGGGAGAGCACGAGGGAGCACCTGCAGGGAGGCCAGGAGGGGAGCAGGGACCCTACCGAAGGTGGAAAACGTCACTGAGACACACGCAGACTGAGATGTGTATTACCCACCCTAAGGGGGCATCGAGCGGGCAACTGATTGCAAACAAGTGCAGCCCAGAGGAGAGCCCGGATGGGGGGTGGGGGTGGGGAGATGCAGCTGGAAGTCTCGGCACAACAGGGACGTTGCAGCCGTGCTAGTGTGTGAGAGCCAACAGAGCAGCCAACAGAGCAGAGCAGAGTCAGGGCTGGGTTGGGTGAAGGCGGTTGACCAGCAAAGCAGACCCAAAAGCTGTGGCCGGTGAGGGGAGGGAAACCAACCAGGAGAAAATGTCATTTTTCAGCTAAAACAGAGGGAGGCGCGCTGTCCCCCGCTGCGAGGAGGTCGGGCAGTCCGGGCAGAGCGGTGCTGCATTGCTGACCCGCCAAGAGCAAACCCCAGACCACAGCAGGTGGACAGGTGAGGCTGGGGGTGGGGGCGGTGCGCACTTTTGCCTGAAGGGAAGCAGAGCCCTGGAGTGGATCTTGGGAGAGATGCGTGGTCAAGAGAGAATATTTTTTAAAATGGGACATATCTGTATGTTGGTGGCGACAGCCCAGGAGAGAAGAGATGAGTGGCATACGAGCTACGGTGCGGGGAACAACAGGAAGGACACTCTTGACGAGGCGAGGGGTGGGAGAGGGGAATGAAAGGGAGGCTCAGGCCATAGATCAGAGGTGGACAAGCTGCCCCAGCCAGAAAGAGAATGTGCTAGTTTTCAGTTGCTGTGTGACAAATAAAGCACACACGGTGGAGCACCTCCGTTTGGAAGGTTGGAAGTTGGGCAGAACTCAACTGGGCTCTGTGCTCAAGGTCTCCCAAGGCCAAAATCATGCTGTCAGCAGGTCTGTGTTCTCTTCTGGAGCCTGAGGCGCTCTTCCATGCTCACTCAGGTTGGAAGAGAAAGGTATCGTTCCATGCAGTGGTAGGACTGAGGTCACCACTGGCCGGGCTGGGGGGTGGTGCGGGGGCCTGTTCTCAGATCCTCGCCACAATACCCCTCCATCTTCGAAGTCAGCACAAAGGCTCTTCCTCGTGTTAGAATGTCTCTGACCTCAGGGAGGGCCTGAGCCTTTTAAGGGTTCACCGGATTAGGTCAGGCCCATCTAGACAATCATCCTTTTGATTAACTCAAATCCGACTGAGGAGTATCCTCATCGTGGGAATGATATTCCCTCCTGTTCGCAGGCTGGGCCCACACTTATGGGGAGCTTACAGGGCACATATCCAAGCGGACAGGAGTCTTGGAATTCTGATGGAAAAGCGCAGGGTATATGTGGGGGCCTAGCGTGGGGAAGACAGATTTTGCAGCTCACAGTTGTCTGTTTCCCAGGGCAACATGAGGCAAGCTGTCTGTGAGGGAGGTCGAGGGGTGAGCACAGGAAGATGGAAGAGGGAAGACAGCAGCCCGCAGGCAGAAGGAGTGCTGGGTGGGTACTGAGCTGGAGGGTACGATGGGTGCTGTGGGTACTGGCAGCTGGGGAAAGGGATGCATGGCCAAGAGAGTGGCAGGCACTTCAGTCCAGCCAGGCTTTGCAAAGAGGGAAGAAAAAACTGTCCAGGAGTAGTGGGGCACCGAGGGGATCAAGGAACCTCCTCTAATCCCCAGCTTGGGGGTGGTGGTATAGGAGAAAAATCATGGCTACAGGGGAGCAGAACCCAACAGGCAGCCTTGGGAAGGAGCAAGTCTAGGAATGCCTAAGGCTCTGGAGTAACAAGAGAACCCGTTCTTAGTACGGCACTCGATGCAAATAAAAAGCAGCTCTTCCTGGGGTCCGCTGAGATTCCTGCCTCCATTACTGCAACACGAATTCTTACAATAAACTGTCTTTTTGTGAAGCAGCTTGCATTAGCTCTCTGTTCCTCAGAGCCCGGAAAGCGCACCCACCCCAACCCATGCCAGGCTTTGTGTCAGGTACAGAGGCGAAAGAGACACTGGTCCCTCCCCTGAGGATTCCACAGCCTGATGCAAACTGACCAGCAGACAGACCACGAGAGGGCTATGAGCCAAGCATGTATCCTGCAAGAAGTTTTGGGAAGAGGCGTGAAAATAAAAAATTAGACGTAGAGGGCAGGGTGAACAGAGAGAAGAGTGTGTCTTGGGAAAACGCAAGCAGAGGGAGTTTATTGGAGGTGTGGAGTCTTATGTCTCAGCACAACCTGGTGCATGTCTACGGCCAACCAATCCTAATGGCTGAGTGTTATAAACACGTCACTAAAACAACATTGCAGTGAGCAATCTTGTTATTACCCCCCACGAGAATCAACCCTTGGCATACGAAATCCAACTTTAGAAGGAGCCCCAAAACTCCTGAAGTATTTCTGAGCCACAGAGAAAGCAGATATGTGCCACCTTCAGGCTTTAAGAGAAAAAAAACAAAAGGGCAAGAAACCAACAAAAAGAAAGTGATGCTTCTTTTGAGGTGGTGACCCAGTGCATTGTGGGGCGGCTGCACTCAGTGATTCATTGAAATCCTTGTGAACCAGAGGCAACAGTGTGCATCTAAAAGAAGTATTTCTTTAAAAATTAAATAAAGCAAAAGCTCTCCGCGAGTATTGGTATTACCCTGCTTGCCGAGCTCGGCACTAATCATATTCTACTTTATTGCAGACCCTGGTTTATGCTGCATTATCTCCCTTCTTCTAATTCCTGGGCACAGCATACGTTATGCCTGCAGACTCAGAAACTCCTTAGGGCAGGGACTTCATTAAGGTTTGTGTCAATCAGGGGAGAGTTATGTGCATTTTCAATAGCACCATGAACTTTATGCACTGCCATCATTTCCTCCTGGAACTTCCCAACGTGCCTGCTTGTTCTTGAAGATTCAGAAGTCAGATGCATGGAAATTGACCCCCAGAAGTTCACATATTATTACCCAGTTAGCACAGTTCTATTTTGTGGTACTATAATGGAAGGCTCAATGATTCTTAAGCAATAAAAGGAGTGACTTTAAAAAAAGTGAATTAGGAAAATTTAGAGACTATATAGGATTCTTACTGAATTTCTAAAAACTTAAGAAGTATGCACTGATATCCCTGAGATTTATCTAATGGAAATCCCAGAAAGGGTTTTGTGAGATGTTGTAAAGTCATTCTCAAGGGTGCTATTTCTTACGGTTGCACCAAAGGCATCTTTACTGAAAGGAAATAAGAAACCCAACAAGAATGCCCATTCCTGTGAGAAGTGAATCCATGTTACTGTCTCCCTCCCGTGGTCTCCGGGGGGGTCCCTGCGCATCCTTCATGTTTCATTTCACCGGACCCAGCTGTGCTCTTCTCCACACTTCCCATTTCTGCCTCTCAAATTAACCTGCTCTCATTTAAAAGGAAAGAGAAGTGCGGTGCCTGGGTGGCACAGCCAGTTAAGTGTCCGACCCTTGGTTTTGGCTCAGGTCATGATCTCAGGGTCGTGAGATCGAGCCCCACCGTGGGGCTCGGAGCCCAAAGGGGAGTCTGCTCAAGATTCTCTCTCTCCCTCTCCTTCTGCCCCTCCCACTCATGTTCCCTCACTCTCTGTCAAATAGTAAGACTATTTGAGCCACAGCAGACTCTTTACCAAGACTCCAGAAACATCTTCCCACTGCATCGCCTGGAGTGAATCTACAGACCGCAGCTACAGTGCCGTGTCCCAACCCTTCCCTCGACACAAATTTGTCCTTGGCCCGCAGCTTTATCTACTTCCGTTAAAATAGCTGTGCTTGCCTGCAGGAGACTGTCAGGGAAATAAATGTTGGGTCTGGCGCCAGGCCCTTTGAAAGAAGTCGGGATCCAAAAGGTAAAGGCTATTCAAAGATGCAGCCGGTGAGCACAATGCACAGGGCTCCAGACCCACAACGTCCGTTCTGGGGACATTGAAACTTCTTTTAGAAGTGAGGGTGAGTGATCACTTACCAGAGACCGAAATCCTTCATTTCACCCTGACAGGGGCTCCCACAACCTCCCTGCAAACCAAGGGGCAGATGAGACTCACCAGGCCGAGGGCTCTCTCAGGAGGGCAGGAGGGCTGGCCGGGAGCCCTGGGGCCCGAGGCACCCAGGACGGGGCTGGCCCCGCCTGCTGCAGAGACTCTGGGCAATGGGCCGGGGCAACCGCCCGTGGCTCGGCCTGAGAGAAGGCCCAGGTAGGAGGCAACACGTGAATAGTGAACGTGCTCTCTCTCCCATCATTAGCATTCCATTTAAGCCATGCAAACAAAGTATCGATTTCTCTTCCTGGCTTACAAGGAGAAGCGCAGCCTCTGCCTCCTGGGATGAAGATGAGCGAGGGGCCCTGGGATGGCAGGACCCAGGACCCGGCACCTGGGCCGACCCTCCACCCACCACACTGTGCAGGACCCTTCACTACCAGTGACTTAAAAGGAACATCGCTGTGGGCGTGGAGGTGAGGGACTTCAGACCCCAGGCGTAAATAACCGCAAGACTTCAAGCTTCTGTCTACCAAAACAAGGGGGCACCGACCACATACGGCAGGACAAGCAGTCAGGCCAGTGCGCTCCCGGCTGGAGAGCCGGCACCCGGAACCCTCAGAGGACGACCTTGCTGGAGATGGCAGACAAGACAACCGCGACTGGCTTTGTGAGGAGGGCCCTGATCTGGCCTCTTTCGTCAGCAGCCTCCGCTCCAGAAATATACCTACGTTCACACTACATTTTTGCCCACCTCTGAGCACACAGAGGCCTCCCGTAGTCCTGGTTTGCCCCTGCTCTTCCAGGGGCCGCTCTTTCCAGGGGCCCCTCTGCTACGCAGACTCCTGCTTCCCCTTCCTGGTTCTGAGGAGTCTCAGGGAGAACGAGCCCCTCCAGAATCTCCCAGAGATCTGTATCTCAGCCCAGGAAGCTCTGCTGTCTCCCCGGCTGTCCTCTGCACCCGACACCAAGTTTGCACAGAAGCACCTGCGAAGTATCTCATAAACAGAAGAAGGATATTTAAAAGCGTTGCCTTTCTAACCCTTAATAAATGGTGACTGCCACTTTCAAAGATCCGTTCAAATTCTACCTGATGGGAGGAGAGTGCATGAGGATAGGGTCATGAAGAAAAGAGCCTCAGTCCTGCTCCGGGAGAACTTATGTTTTAGTTTTTTAGGTCCAAGTATACTATAGTTCATTTTTGTTTTAGCCAAAATGCATTATGTTCCTTGTTCCATACAAACGCTAGTAACCAAAGACTTCAACAGTAAGAAATGAAGCCTTTACAAGTATGAAAAGAGGAATATTTTAATAATCTGAGCAAAAACACCCTTCAGAGCTAGACCGCAAATCTAAAAGTCATGGAAAACTGAAAACTTGGATTATACGAAAAATTAGGACGTTCTGCTGCATGGTGACAAAAACATATACTACACACAAAGTCAAAAGATAAATGACAAACTGGCAGAAAGATGTTGAACATTCATCTGTTAGGCAAGAAATTCATTTCCTTAATGCACAGAGAGCTCCCACAATCAATAAGACGGGGGATCAAAACCAAAGAGAAAAATGGACAAAGGACACAAGTGGGTAGTTTACAGGAGAAAAAAAAATAGAAATGGCTCTTAAACATATGGAAATACGTTTAACCTCAGTATAAAAAAAGAAATACAAATTATGACAGCCTGAAAAGAATATTACAAGACAGGAAAATCAGAGAGCAGTCTTTTCTCTTGAACATAAATATAAAAATCTTAAACAAAATATTAGCAAATCAAAGCCAGTGATATGTAAAAAGAATGATACATCAAGATCAAGTGAGGTCTGTTGCAGGAATGCAAGTGTGGTTTAACACTTAATAAATCCATCTACATAATATACAGCATTAGCAAAGGAAAAAAGAGAAAAATAACACAAACATCTTGAAGATGTAAAAGTAATGTGACAAATGGTATAAAAAAATCCAGAGCAAATTTTTTTCTTTCTTTTTTTTTTTAGAGAGAGTGAGTGAGCACATGAGCAGTGGGCAGAGGGACAGAGAGAGAGAAAGTCTCAAGCAGGCCCCACACTCAGCACAAAGCCTCACGTAGGTCTCAATATCACATCCCTGAGATCACGACCCGAGCCGAAATCAAGAATTGGACGCTTAACTGACTGAGCCACCCAGGTGCCCTGTAAATTTCATTCTTAATGGTAAAATAGTAGAAGCTTTCCCTCTGAGGATCAGAATGAATAAAGGTGCCTTCTACAACCACCTTTATTCAGCATGACACTGGAGGCCCAACTCGCTAAAATAAGAAAAAGAAATAAAATGCAGAGGATGAGAAAGAAAAAAAAAGAAAACCAATTATTTAGAGATAAAACATGATTATGTATTAGAAACCCAAAAGAATTTTTAGAACTACTAGAATTAATAAGTGAAATCAGTAAGGTGTCTGGGTGTAAGAGAACGGGATAGAAAATTTTATTGTATTTCCATTTACTATCAACAAAGAAAGAGAAAACAAAATTTTTAACTTATATTCTTTATAATAGCACTTTTTAAAACCTAGGAACAAATCTTAAAAAAATCTGTGCAAGATGTCTGGACTAAAAACTTTTAA
Source organism: Eumetopias jubatus (assembly GCF_037043125.1). Taxonomy (NCBI): domain Eukaryota; kingdom Metazoa; phylum Chordata; class Mammalia; order Carnivora; family Otariidae; genus Eumetopias; species Eumetopias jubatus. Next base: position 6,290,644 of record NW_028274823.1, on the reverse strand, counting down.
ATATTACTGAAATAGAGTAGACCCTAATAAATGGAGAGATATACTATTCATGGAATGGAAGACCCTCTATTATAAAGACGTCTGTTCTCCCCAAACGGACCCATAAACTCATCACAATCCCATGAATATTCCTGCAAGACTTTTTTGTAGAAACGGACACACCGATTCTAAAATTCATATGGAAATTCCAGGTAATCTTGAAGGACAAAGCTGGAAAATTTACACTATTGGACATAAAGACTCATCATAAAGTTACAAAAATTAAAACAATGTGTTACTAATGAAACAATGGGCAAACCAGTGGAGATGAACAGTCCGGAAAGAGACCATCATCTGATTTATGACAAATGTGATACATAACGTAGTGGGGGAAAGGATGTTCTTTCAATAAAAGGGACCGGATCAAATGGATATCCAAGGAGGCAGAGCAAATGTAATCTGGACCCCTATCTCACACCACACACAATACTCAATTCCAGATGGCCAGGATCTTAATGTGAAAGGTAAAAATAAAGAGAGCTTCTAGAAGAAAATGTAGACAATAACATCCTTGTGACATCAGAGTAGACAAAGAAAAAAGTCAAAAAATAACAGCATTATTATGTATTCGTAACACATAAAACATGAATAAATTGAGCCATATTAAATTAAGAACTATTCATGAAAAGACATCAGTAAGAGAGTGAAAATACAATCCACAGAGTGGGAAAAAGTATAACACATACATCCCAACAAAGAATTCGTGTCCAGCATATATAAAGAATTCCTACAAATTAGTAAGAAAAAGACAAACGACCCAATTTAAAATGGGCAAAGGACTTAAGCAGGCTTTTTGCAAAAGCAAATATCCTAATGGCTAATAACAAAGGGAAATGTGCTCAACTTCATTAATCATCAAGAAAAAGCTAATCAAAACCATTAGACACCCATCAGAATGGCTAAAGTAAAACAAATGCAAAATGCCACATGTTGGAGAGGCCGTGGAAACACTGGAATTCTCACACAGAGATGCTAGTAATGTGTATTAGTAAAATCGCTGTTTAAAATTGCTTGGCATGGTGGCGCCTGGGTGGCTCAGCCGTTAAGCATCTGCCTTCGGCTCAGGTCATTTTTATCCCAGGGCCCTGGGATTGGAGCCCCGCATGGGGCTCCCTGCTCCACGGGGAGCCTGCTTCTCCCTCTCCCACTCCCCCTGCTTGTGTTCTCTCTCTCGCTGTGTCTCTCTCTGTCAAATAAATAAACAAAATCTTTAAAAAAATTAAAATAAAATAAAATAAAATTGCTTGGCATGCCCTCTGAGCCACCAATTCACTCCTAGGTATATGCTCAACAGAAATCCTTACATATGTTTAACCAAAGTCATGTATAAGAATGTCTGTAACAGCCCCAAATTAGAAATTATTCAAACGGAGTGCCTGGGTGGCTCAGTTGGTTAAGCACCTGCCTTCGGCTCATGTCATGATCCTGGAGTCCCTGGATCGAGTCCCGCATAGGGCTCCCTGCCCAGCAGGGAGTCTGCTTCGCCCTCTGACCCTCCCCCCTCTCATGTGCTTTCTCTCTCTCATTCTCTCTCTCTCTCTCTCTCAAATAAATAAAATCTTTAAAAAAAAATTATTCAAATGTCCAGCAACAATAGAATGGATAAATTGTACATTTGCACAAAGAAATTCTACTCAGCAATGAGAATAAGTGAACCACAACAACGTGCAATAATATGGATGACTCTCACAAACGCAATGTGTGAAGGAGGCCGGATGCAAAAAGTACGTACTGCAAAATCCCACTGGCACAAAGCACAAAACAGGCCAACCATCCGGTCAGCGTGTTGATCCCAGGAAGGAGACACAGGGGAGCTTCAGGGAGGCTGGTCAGGTTCTACATCTTGATCTGAGTCCCGGTTACATAGGTGTGTTCGTTTTGTGAAAATTCATGGAATTGTATGCTTATGATATGTGCATTTTTATGTATAGATAGTACACTTCAATTAAACGTTTTTAAAAAAGAGTCAGTTCTGCTCTTTTCGGCAGGTGTTCATTGCTGGCTGCCCACATAGTGATGACATAGACCGTATTCTTTTCTCTAAGGAGACAATGCCACCGGGTCAGACTTATCAACCACTTACATACAGGCATTTCAGGGAGATTTCATTCTGAAAGGGTTTCACAAATCTCTATTTCATGATTGCAATTTTACACTAAGCAAACTTCACTGAACTCTACTCAAAGCAAAGACTGTTTGAAATTTGTAAGAAGTTTAGCATATTATTCACAGCTAGAAATGACAAAAACAACAAAAGTGAAGTTTTCCAGGAGTGCTCACTTATTGAAATCTACCATCATTTTATTGCAAAATATTTCACATATATGTTGGTGAAGTAATGGGGGAGAGAGCCAGTTCTTACCAAACACTTATATGGAAGATGCTGTCACTGGTACTTGCATGCATAAACACATAGTTATCCTCAGGACAACCCCATAATGTAGAGTTATCATTAGCTCCATTTTACAGATGGGGAAGCTAAGTGGTTAAACAGTTGGTTTACAATCACAAATCTCTTATACAAAGCCAATGAGAATCAAACCCAGGTGCCTGGCTCCTGTAGTCCTGATTCTACCTGGGAATGATCTTTACCCACAAACATGAGTCTGTGGGTCTTGGTGCTATATCAACATGTCTTTCCTGGACCATGGCAGATTTCCTAGGAGACACCTGATTGGTGGGAACTGATCCATTTGCTGGCCAGCAACCATAATCTGATCTAAAAGCTCCCAAGTAAGAGGAGAGGAAGAGAGATGCATTAAAATGAATACCTACCCGAATCCTTACAGCTGGAGTCCCAGGATGCCCTAACTCTCTTCCCGTGACCTGGATTTGCAAATTTTCTTTAGATACTAAGAGATAGGACTTTTCTAGTAAACCTATTTTTCCAAAAGCTAACTCGCGTTGGTTTCTCTCACTGCAGTGAAAAGAAAAAAGGAAGGAAGGGAGGGAGGGAGGGAGGGAAAAAGGCCACTAAGACAAGATGCTAATTCTCCACTTTGCCCGTGGTATAGACAAGAAGCGTGTGTGAGTGCATGCGTGTGTGTGTGTGCGTGCGAGTGTTGCTGGACAGATTTCCACCCTCCCTCTGTCCCATCCATAAGGCGCTATGTTGTCCATATTCTCTGACATTCTCCATCCTTTCTCCAACAGTCACGACTGACATTTACAGTTGTTACAGGGAGCATTAATTTACATTAACAAGGCAAAACTTCAGGTGTCCAGCCAAAAACCTCACTCACAGCTTGTCTGAGAAATAACCCACTTAGACTAGTTGCATTGCAGAGTGAAAACCCCAGGGAATACATGCTCCATCTTCTGTTGCTGCTTAGCTAGGACCATACTAGATCAACTTTCTCCCACCTCTGCCTCACTTAGCTCCTCCAGCAAAATAAGACCAGCAAGAATATTCATGCTTTGTTCTAAAGAACTCAAGGGAACTGAAAGAAAGAAGACATTATGTGAGAATTCCAGCCCCAGAGTTCATTAACCAGCAGAAGTGCATCAGGGAAGAACAGAAAGACAGACCCATTGGCCATTTTCCTAGGAGCACATCCTTGAGTCGGGATTGCCACAAGAGAGGTATTAGAGGCCGGCCCTGTGGTGTGGAGTCCCATGCCGGTCTGTCTTGCCATAGAGCCTTCTGTCTGCACCATGTAGCCCCCTACGTGGTCCTGGGGTGCTCTCTGCAGGGCTCCTTCATCATGTCACCCATGTTTCCTCTCTTCATCCTCCTTACAGGCAGATTTTGCCCTCTGTTCTTTCATAGGATGGTTTGATCATCCTCCTCATGGGCACAAAACTGATGGCTAGGACTACTGGGTATTTACCCCAAAGATACAAATGTAAGGACCCGAAGGGGTACGTGCACCCCAGTGTTTATAGCGGCAATGTCCACAATAGCCAAACTGTGGAAAGAGCCAAGATGTCCATCGACAGATGAATGGATAAAGAAGAGGTGGTATATATACACAATGGAATATTATGCAGCCATCAAAAGGAATGAGATCTTGCCATTTGCAACGATGTGGATGGAACTGGAGGGTGTTATGCTGAGTGAAATAAGTCAATCAGAGAAAGACATGTATCCTATGACCTCACTGATATGAGGAATTCTTAATCTCAGGAAACAAACTGAGGGTTGCTGGAGTGGTGGGGGTTGGGAGGGATGGGGTGGCTGGGTGATAGACATTGGGGAGGGCATGTGCTACGGTGAGCGCTGTGAATTGTGCAAGACTGTCGAATCACAGATCTGTACCTCTGAAACAAATAACGCAACATATTTTAAGAAAAAAGAAAAAGAAGAAGATAGCAGGAGAGGAAGAATGAAGGGGAGTAAGTCAGAGGGGGAGATGAACCAGGAGAGATGATGGACTCTGAAAAACAAACTGAGGGTTCTAGAGGGGAGGGGGGTGGGGGGATGGGTGAGCCTGGTGATGGGTATTAAGGAGGGCACATTCTGCATGGAGCACTGGGTGTTATGAACAAACAATGAATCATGGAACACTACACCAAAACAAATGATGTAATATATGGTGATTAACATAACAATAAAAAATTTTTAAAAAAGTAAAAAAAAAAACTGATGGCTAGGGTTTAAACTGAACAGCAGCTCACATTTGCCATGGACTTGTGGACAGCTATTGCATGTGGCAGCACAAAATGTGATAAACACCTTCAAATTCTGAAAATTCCCCACACTGTGACTCCTACACTCAAAGCATAGAATCTTTTTTTTTTAAAGATTTTATTTATTTATTTGACAGAGAGAGAGAGAGAGTGAGAGAGGGAACACAAGCAGGGGGAGTGGGAGAGGGAGAAGCAAGCTTCCCACTGAGCAGGGAGCCCGATGTGGGGCTCGATCCCAGAACCCTGGGACCACGACCTGAGCCGAAGGCAGACGCTTAACGACTGAGCCACCCAGGCGCCCCAAAGCATAGAATCTTAATACAGAAACAGACAAAACCACATTTCCCAGCATACTTTGCAGCTAGGGTGCAGGCACGTGACTCAGAGACCCACCAATCAGAGGCACCCTTGCAGGACCTTGATGCAGAAACCAGTACAATGGAAGCTCTTGGGTTCTTACAGGGACACAAGGGCAGCATCCCAGTCTCAGAGGACAATGTGATTCTGAGGTTGGCAGCTGTAGTGCCAACTTCTGGTTGTAGCAGGGACAGTGGGCTCCCAGGAGGGAGCCTGGGGACACAGCAGCTTCCTGGCTGTGGTAGGGGCAGCATAATCCTGGCTCAGCTGCATCTCCTCTGCCAGGTTGTTCTTCAGTGGCTCGGGAACTTGTTCCTGGAATAAGCCTGCACCTGCTGCCAGGACCCCTCCAGGGATGTCCCTTAGTATGTCCCCTGAACTAGCAGCAGAGGACTTTGTGGTGTGCAACTAAGAACCCTGGCCAATTCCCCAGGTCTATGCTGAATGTGTGTCAAGGATGCTTTCAAAAGATAGGGCTTCTTCCCCTGTAGTCCCACCCCCTCAATAGCTTCTACATTTTTAATCCAAAACAGGCAGTTGCCTACCTTCCTCTGCTTCCCTGAGTGATTGCTTTTGATTTTCTTTATCCTTTTCAACAATTCTGGTGAAATCTAAGGACACTTATTAGGCCTGCACAGAAGGTGTGTGAAACAAGGAGAGGTGGATGTGCGCAACACCAGCATTCACTGTGAAAAAGATCTGCTGTAGAATAGCAAGAGGGGACTGGTATTGCCAGATTCCATATTCATTTCCATAGTTACAAGTGAGACAAAACCCCTCAATTTGTATGGGAGAGGCGAGGGCACATATATATCTACTTACTACAGAAATGAATGAGGAGATGGGTATCTTCCAATTTGGTTCTCTTTATTTTCTTGGCATGACTGTGTTTCTTGACTCTTTTCTAAACATCACAAAAATGGCATACCTCAGAGTATCCCATGTTACCTCCCATGATTTCAAGGAGTGAGCCAAAAGTCCTGACTTAAAAGGTGTATTGGACTACTTAAAAACTTGAAAATATGTACCATGCACCACGCTGAGAAAGAGGTGGTGATGCCACAAAATCACAGATCAAGAGACTGTCCCCTCCAACAGCTCAACGTCATTCTACAGGAGGGTTTCCCAACGTTGGCTGACACTACTGACATTTTGGGCTGGGTAACCCTCAGTTGTGCGGGCTGTCCTGGGCACTGTAGGATGTTTAGCAGCATCTCTGGCCTCTACCCACTAGGACCCCACCCTCCAAGATGTCTCCAGACATAACTGCCACATAGCCCCTGGGGACAAAAATCACCCTTAGTTGGGAATGACTGCTCTGGAGGCAGGCACAATATAGGCCACTTTACCAAAGTATGGAAACGTGTGTGTGTGTGTGTGTGTGTGTGTGTGTGTGTACGCACACAAGTGTTTTAGCTTAAGGAATAATGTTTTTCCGTCAAAAACTCAAGAGTTGTACATTAAATCTCAAGGTAATTTTCTTTTATCTCTGAAACATTTAGAGAAGAAAAGTCATTATGAATTCTAATGCAAAGAGCTCAAAAATCTCTCAACCTCAAAGTCATTCCCTCTATTTGAGATCTGATATCGAAAACAGATCCTGGGTTGTTTAAAAGATCTCTTATCCATCTTTACATTTCAGGCTTAAAAGCATAGAATTTATATTCTTAAATTTCATTCTGTTTCATATTTATGAGGCTGAGCATTATCAGTTCTGTTCTTTTAAATAGGCATTCTTCTGCTCAGACTCGAGCCTGGCACCGTGGGCGGTCTCTCTCTGGGTTTGGAAGGAGCTGTGCCCTGTCAAAGTGTTCGCCCTGGAAGGACAGAACACTCAGGCTGGCTCTGCATCCGAACTCGCCACCGCGGGCCCAAGTTCCTGCGCGTGACTCTCCTCCAGCCGTCAGGGCTCACTCTCTCAGGAGAGACGGTCCCGCTGCGCATCTGCCCAGTGCCTCATAGGCGAGTGGAAATAATAAACCCAACCGGATAAGCCTGCAGTGCTCTGATCTGGAAGGGAAACCCCGAGCCCTTCCCCCACGCCCCGCAGCAACAGCGGCTTCTGCAGACCCGTCCATCATACGTAGTGAATGTCTCCATCTGCTCGGTGAGGCCCAGGAGCATGAATGGAGCTGTGCGCCCCCTGTGGCCGCGCTCTGTGCTCTGTGGGAGATGCCCCACGAAGCTGCCTGGACCTGCCCACCTGTAGGAGACATTCGTTGTTTTTGTTTGCCCCGAGTGTTGTCCCTCTCCTCGCGGGAAGAGGTCGAGAAACCCTGCTGCCCCCTCTCAGAATCCAGCTTTGGGAGTAGCTGACAGTCCTAGAACCCAGAGATGATGGTGGAGGACTATTATTACTTTTTAGAATTCTATTTTTTTTTTGGTCTCTCATCTTATTTTTTTTATTATGTTATGTGAATCACCATACATGACATCATTAGTTTTTGATGCAGTGCTCCATGATTCACTGTTTGTGCATAACCCCCAGTGCTCCACGCAGAACGTGCCCTCCTCAGTACCCATCACCGGGCCCACCCAGGCCCCCAGCCCCCTCCCCTCTGGAACCCAGTTTGTTTCTCAGAGCTCATAGTCACTCATGGTTCGTCTCCCCCTCCGATTTCCCCCCCTTCATTCTTCCCCTCCTGTTATCTTCTTTTTTTTTTTTAACATATAATGTATTATTTGTTTCAGAGTTTCTTTTTGAATTTTAGACGAGTGTTACTTCCTTTTGAGAATTTTTCATAATTCTCAGGACCATCCACCTCCGTCCCTGAGAGACACTGTATGATGTTTGTGTGTTTGGGAAGTTCCCTTGGTGGGTCTAACAAGACATCCCTTACCCCTCCCGTCCCCTGCAGGTGCACACACACATCACACACGCACCCCCTCCCAGGATGGCAAACATTGCTTGTGGCCAACACAGCCCCCGGAGGAGGTTAAGCAGAGGAGCGCAGAGTTTTGGATTTCTATCTGGGAGATCCAGCAGGGAGGATGGATGGAGGAGCCCCAGGCTGGAGGCAGGATTCTTGCCCGGATGCTGGGAAGGAAGGAAGGAAGGAAGGGAGGAAGGGAGGGAGGGAGGGAGGGAGGGAGGGACGGAGGGAGGGAGGGAGGGAGGAAGGGAGGAAGGGACGGAGGGAGGGAGGGAGGGAGGGAGGAAGGAAGGAAGGAAGGAGGGAGGGAGGGAGGGAGGAAGGGAGGAAGGGACGGAGGGAGGAGGGAGGGAGGGAGGAAGGGAGGGAGGGAGGAGGGAGGGAGGGAGGAAGGGAGGGAGGGAGGGAGGGAGGGAAGAAGAAAAGGTGAAAGACAGGGAGAGGGAGCAAGAAAGAGAGGGAGGAAGGGAAGGAAGGAGGAATGGTCAAAATCAGCATGTATAGGTGGGAGCCTTCCATTTGACTGAAATAAAGGATTTATGAGTTGGAGACCATTCGGAAAAGCATATTAGGGCCAGGTAAGGGAGAGAGTCCAGTGCCAGCTAAGGCCCTTCACCCTCGTGCTATAAGCCGGTGGATCTCCAAGCAGTGGTCCCCAGACCACAGCATCAGCCTCAGCTTCAGCATTGTTACCCAGGGACTAGATAAAAACGCAAATTCTCAAGTGATCTCCTCCTGCCTCCAGATACCCCTGCCATGGGGCCGGGCCAAGTGAGTTTAAAAAAAGCCCCCAAGTAATTCTGATGCTTTCTAACGCTTGAGACCCACTGCTGCGAGCAACAGAGAATCACTGAAGATGACAAGCTGGCAAGCAACTTAACTCTGTCCTAAAAACTGGAGCGACTTGCTGTTTTTCAGCCTCTCAAATATGAATGGTAAATTCCAAGGGTAAACCCTTTCAGGCCCTAATCCAGACCTTTGCCTTAGGCACATCTCCTAAAGTTGTCTGGCCTCTGCTGTCTCAGGGACAGCTCTGCTCCCCTAATATTTACAGCGCAGAAAGCACCTTCCTAGAGCAATATCCAGGTGTGATGAGTGAGAGCCACGGGAAACCGGATCATGGAGAAAGAAAGAGAAGCGAGGATGCGGTCTTGAAACCAGAGCCTTTAGCATCCCTCCTCATCTGCTCAGCTGCGGGCCCCTGAGACCTTTGCTTTCATTAAGCAAAAGAAAGCGTTGGTGGAATGGGGCTGAGGGGGCCCTGCAAGGCGCTGACTCGAGAGGTCAGGAGAGAGAAAAATCGGTCGCGATGCCCCTTCGAGAGTAAATTCAGCATTTGAGTTTGCGAGCTGCCAGGAGATGCCTTTCTTTGCCTGGCGCTTTGTTTACAACACAGCAGTTGAAAAAACCAGGTCAGTAATTGCTGCCCAGAACCTTCTTCCAAATGGCCATTTGCATCTGTTTCTTTCCTGCGGGGCTTACATTTCCGAAACTGCTTAGAAAATGCCTACAGAATGTTCTCTTGAGTCGCCTAATCCCCAAAAGTTAAGAGGTGGGAATGTCAGACGCGGAGGGTGACTCTGGAGACTGAGCTCCTGGATCAAAGTGGGGAGAGGGTAAACATCAAGGCAGAGAGTCAAAACACTGGCTCAGTGAGGAGGCTCTTCAGTTTAAAATCTGTGCTTTGTCCTGCAGATTCTGCTCCGGGGAAATGTCCCATTATCCCACCTCTCGCCCCAAGCCTCGGGACAAAGTCCAAGGGGAAGGGGACCTCAGAGGCCACTAGGAAGGGACCCCACACAGCCTCTTCTCGGTCAACAAAGGAGGCAACCGGGCTTCAGTAGCATCAAAACAATGGGACTGACGCGAAGGTGATTCTATAATTCACTCTACACTCACGCCACTGTCATGGCGGAAGAAGGGTTAGCCGTGAGGTTCCGTGCCTACGGATGACGGAAGCCACCAATCTGTCACCGCTGGGATGTCACAGCCCAATGACAGCGGCAGTGACGTCAGGGAGGCCTCACTGTTCCTGGCCACGTTTATATTTTATTGGATAATTAGTGTTTTGGAGCATGGATGGGATCCAGGGCGTCTTAAGACCTCTGTGAGTCACATCCTAGGGAACATAAGAAACAGAACCTTAAGAGTTGAGCGGAGATAGTGGTTAACCAGTTGACACCATGTGATATTTTGTAGACATTTAATTAAGCACTTATTAACTTTATGATTTTTCTTTTCACATTTTGGAGCCATTAAAATGTGGGGTTTTAAAAAGAATATGGAGTTTTTTTAGGCCCCAACCATCTCACAGATCTCTGAAAAGCAGTGAGGCTGAAGCTATGGAGGCTACAGAATCTAAAGGAAGGAAGGCCCTAGTGAATTGCAATTGTGAGGTGTACATTACACACGCCACTCCTCGGTCTACACAGGAAATGACTTGCCCAGAGGACCAGACAGAGGATTTCCAGGGAGGAGCAAGTGACAACAAGAGCTATGTGCTTCGTAACCACAGACGTCAGAAGGGAATGAAGAGATCACAGGGTAGGGGTAGCTCAAAGTCATCAGGAATATGGTGTTTTCTAAGATGTATGTCATTTTTAAATTACTTATTTCCTACCATACATTGTATCCTCTGTTACTCTGTAGTCTTAAAAAAATCCTTTTTTGTTCTCAAACCCTGTGTTGGGATAGGAGGTGTTATAATAACTGTGTTCCAGAAATAGCAACCTTGGCATTCTGGGCAAGATACCATCCACCTTGATTCTGTGCGGGGACGACAGGAAAGACTGCAGGGAGGGCCATATTGTGAAGGAGCTTCCACAGGGAAAGATAAAATGAAGGCTGAAAAGCAGCATCAACCCAGGGAAGGAAGTTCTGGAACCATGGAAGAAGAAACAACCCGTTCATCCCTGATAGTTGAGTAGTAACAAGTTGTGGAAGGCGAGGCAGATGCTCCCAAGAATGAGGTAGGTCTCTATGTGCCGAAATGGATATATTTCCTCTAGGCACCTTCTTAGGTGGTCAGCCAGAAATACAGGACAGTATGGATGGAAATATCTCATTTACATAAAAAAAACAAGAAAAGCCCAAAACACACAAATCGTGTGGTGTCCGATATAAATACACCCATACATATGTAAATGTCCACAAAAGGATTGGCAGGAAATGCAGGAGAATGTGAGCAAGGATCACATCTGGGCAGGGAGCTTTGGAAGACTAGGGCTGTGAGTGGATTTTTGACTCTTTTATAGCCATCAGTACGTGTCAACACCTTGTCCACTGGCTACCATTCTTGATGCCATGTCCACGAGGTGAACCAGACGTCGACACAGCACCTTCCAGGCAGTGACATTCACATGGGAGGAGACAACAAACAAGCACACAAATGGGTCAAATCAGGTGCCGAGAGAATGGCAGGTGGGGACGGGGAGGTCCTCTCTGAGCAGCTAAGTGACAGAGGGGACCATGGCAGGTTCAGAGTAAGAGCATTTCGGGCAAGAGGGTCATCCAGAGCAAAGGTCCTGGGACAAGAAGAGCTTGCCACGTTCAAGAGATAGAAAACAGACCCACAGGGCAGGGAGTGGTAGACGGAGAGGTGAAAAGAGACTCCACAAGATAGGCAGGAACCTCACAGCATGGTCAAGGGCTTGGACCGTGTTCTAAGCGAGATGGGAAGACTCTGGAGAGCTCCCCGGTGGCAGAGGAGAGACATGATCAGGTTTGTGCTGAGGAAGGTCACGCGGGCTCCTGTAGAGGCGGGAAGACTCCCATGGGGAGAACATCCCAGCAGCCTTGTGCTGAGGAAGGTCACGCGGGCTCCTGTAGAGGCGGGAAGACTCCATGGGGAGAACATCCCAGCAGCCTTGTGCTGAGGAAGGTCACGCAGGCTCCTGTAGAGGCGGGAAGACTCCATGGGGAGAACATCCCAGCAGCCTTGTGCTGAGGAAGCTCACGCGGGCTCCTGTAGAGGCGGGAAGACTCCCATGGGGAGAACATCCCAGCAGCCAAGGCAAGGATTGACATGATTAGCCAAGGGGACAGGCAACAGACGTGGTATAAAGTGGTGGTGTTCAAGATCTATTTTTGGAGGACAGTTCGGCAGGACTTACAGATGCATTCAGCGTGGGATGTGGCAAAAGAAAAGGATCCGCTGTATCCCTTGAATGAAGGCCTGAGCAACTTGGTGGAAGATGGTTTCCTTGTCAAGATTGGTCAGACTGGGGCGGGGCAAGGTGTAGGGGCAAGATTTGGAGGGAAAGTCAACAGAGGTGCCATCCAAGAGGAGATGCAAGTGGGCGGTCCTGTAGGCAGGGGTGGGACATGGGAGAAGGTTCAGACTGAGGCCATGAACAAGAGAGGTGGTCATCAGCCCCAGATGGTGTTCCAACTATGGGGCGAGATGATGTCGCCTGGGGAGATGAAGCAGGTAGATAAGAGAATGGAGCGCGGTGGCATGCCAAGAGGTGGGGTCTAAGCAAGGGAAAGGAGGCTTCAAGGAAGACAAAGAAAAGGGGCCGCAGGTGACAGAGTGGCCTTGAAGCCTAGAGCAGAAACAAGTCCAGGAAGAAGAAAGTGACCTGCTGTCCCAGATGCCCCTGAGCTGCGGAGCACAGCGAGGCAGAGATATGACAAGGCCATCCCTGATGCCCGGGACAACAGCGGGTTCAGTGGTAGGAGGGAGAAGATCTGGGTCAGAGTGGGTTACAGAGAGAATGTATCATGTTCTCATCTGCCGTCTAAAAGCCCTCATTAAGGGCTCCCGGAATTCTCTGGCCTTGTTCTTGAACTATGGAATTCAGCCCTTATTGTGCTTCCACCTGCACTTATGGTTATTAGTTAGGTTGCAAGAATACAGAGTCTTTGGAAACCCAAGCGGATCATTAGAATGTCAGGCTGCATTGCACAAAGTGGACCAAAAAAATTCTAATTGATACCCACGAAGCTGACCTCTGGTCCACATTGACTGATAGACTGGGCTCTTCCACTGAGATTTGGAATGTGCTTGCAGAGCCTTTGGACGGCTGCCACCCCTCCTGACAAACCATCTTTTATCTTCCCCACAAGTGACAGCATCAGAAAAAAAGGATCTAAATTATTTAGCTTTACGGGTTGCCCGTTCTCAATGTTTAAAATGCTGAAGAGGCAAACTGCACAGAAGCGATTTTGTGGAATCTCCGGCAGCTCTCAACCAGAGGCAGCATGGAGGCGGGGCAGGGGAAGGGGCCGGGCAGGGGTGGGGGGAGACCGAGCCTCCAGCTCTGACACAGACTCGCCTGGGCAAACCACAACCTTTCCCGGCCCCGTTTCCCCATCTTCTACCTTAGGGAATAGACAGACCTCTAACATTGTTAGATGTGGAACACTTTGTTCAGACGAAACCCTATGCGGAAGACCAATGAGGCAGGGGTACAAGTGGAGGGACCAGGGTTGGGACTGGGGGACAATCCAAGATCCCCCAGACCTCCCCTTCCCACGGACACATATCCCATCATGGCTCCAAATCTTAAGCACTGGAAATCCTCAAGCTCACTGGACAATACCATTTAGAAAATAACCCACCAAATTATCCCTTTAGGAAAAAAAAAAATGAGCCTCCACCTTACTTCACACTATACACAAAAACTTAATTTGAAATGGATTATAGATCTGAATATAAAAGCTAAAATTCTAAAACACAAAATAAAACATAAAAGAAGATCTTAATGCTTTGGAATAGCAAAGATTTCTTAGAACTCCAAAAAAATACTGACCATACAAGAAAAAAATGATAACGGGACTTCATTAAAATTAAAATCTGTTTTTTGAAAGATACCATTAAGAAAATGGAAAGGCAAGCCACAGACTGGAAGAAAATATTTGCATCACTTATATCTGGCAAAAGGCTTGTACCCACATTATATAAAGAACTTTTATAACAGGGTGTGTGGGTGTCTTAGCTGGTTAAGCATCCGACTCTTGATTTCAGCTCAGGTCATGATTTCAGGGTTGTGAGATCAGCCCCGCGTCAGGCTCCACATTCTGTGGGGAGTCTACCAGAGAGTCTCTCCCTCTCCCTCCCCTTCTGCTCCTTCCCCCACTTGTGCGTGCGCTCTCTCTCAAATAAATAAATCTTTTTAAAAAAAGACCTTTTATAACCAACTCAATAAGAAGACAACTCAACTTTAAACTCTTCATAAATACAGAAAAATGACAAATAAGGGGCACCTGGGTGGCTCCGTTGACTAAGCATCTGCCTTTGGCTCAGGTCATGATCCCAGAATCCCAGGACTGAGCCCCATGTTGGGCTCCCTGCTCAGTGGGGAGCCTGCTTCTCCCTCTGCCTCTGCTCCTCCCCCCACCATTCATGCTCTCTTGCTCACTCGCTCACTCCCTCTCTAATAAATAAACAAAATCTTTAAAAAAAAAAAAAGGTCAATGACAAGCACATGGAAAGGTGTTCAACATCTTTAGTCGTCAGGGAACTGCACATTGAAACCACAATAAGATATCCCCAGACACCTACAAAAAATGGCTTAAATTGAAAATACTGACAATATCAAATGTTGACGAGGGTGTGGAGAAATCTGAACCTTCATGCATTGTTGTGGGGAACGTGAAGTGGTACAGTTCACTTGAAAAAAGGCAATTTCTCATAAGGATAAACCACAAAAGGTTTACTAACAACCCAACAATTCCAATCCTAGGCGTTTACCATCCCCCCCGCCCAGAAATGAAAATATATGTCCCCACAATGACTTGTAGTATCAAAGTGTTTGTAACTGCATTAATCGCAACAGTGGTCCATCCATGCGATGGAATATTAGTCAATAACAAAGAGGAGCGGGTGGGCGTTCTAGGCAGCGGGACCAAAGTGCTCGGGAGCTGAGGTGAGAGAGGACAGTGTGCCCGAGGAACTGTGTGGCTGGGGCAGAGAGGCAGAGAACAGCCTGGAGGCTGGGAGGAGGCTGGCGCCAGATGCCACACAGCCTTGGGAAGCGTGCTAATTACCTGGATTTGTTCTAAGGGCAGGAAAAGTGATGCAGCTGACTAGTTGGATCAGATTTGCATTTTTAAAAGACAGCTGGCTGCCAGAAAGAGATTAACTGGAAAGGGGCAGGAATAGAGGAGGAGAGACCAGCGAGGAGCACCCGATGACCACCAGGTAAGGCTGGGCTTACTTGGTGACAATGGAGAGGTGGGTTCCCTTGAGGGAGTTCTAAGAGAACATATGAAAAGAACTTAATGACTAATGGGCTTTGGAGAAACGACTGTACTTATCCCTATTAAGCTCCATCTTCTTAGCTTCCGCCCTTCATTTTGGATTCGTCATCCAGCACATAAGCAATTCCTTGCAAATCTGATCAGTGACTGCCTGTGTCATCTGAGTCATTGTCACAAATGTTGAAACAAGACAAGGGACATGACAGCACCAACGACCCTCCCCTCCAAGCTGGGTTGAAACGATGCTCTTTACTCCACCATGAATCCACCCAGACCACACTTCGCTGCTCTTCCCGCAATATCATGAAAGACTTGGTCAGATGCCCCATGAGTATCCATATTACTTTCATGCCATTCCTCTGAACTGCTGCTCTTGCAAGCACATTGGAAAAAGAAGAAGGATAGGAGAACATGGCTTACTCTTTTAGAAACTAGCCTGGTACCCTAGAGATCTCCAAGGACTTGCTTGTGGTCTTCGAGCATCGTCACCGACCAGCGGCAGAGCTAATCCCACACACAGGACACTGAGCACCATTCACACCTGCCCCTTCTCCAGCAGTTCCAGCACTGAGATGACAGATCTAGCTGAGCTGGCCTTTGACCCTTCTGGGCAGTGCGCTATAAATTCAGGTGAATAACCACATCTGGTGTGCTCTTCTTGGAAGAGAGAAAGAAATGGCAAATATCCTCTTGACACCTTTCTTTCCTGAACATCCTATAATCTGACCATAGGGGAATTAACATCTTCAAACCCAAGTCCACTGGAAGCGGACATTTAGCTCAAAACCCACCTTGTCCTCCAGCTATGCCATCCAAGAGGTTATGATTTAAACATCCATCACGCCTACACAACTTCACGCCCCTTGCCTGCACTCTCCTCGGTTCCTACACATTTCCTATGTCCTCCTCTGCCAGACCTGTAATTAAGCTACTGTGTCAGCACGCCATTTCGTTTGCAGTTGGCCTGTGAGCTGGTCTTTAGGGAGGAAGCAGTTATCAGCTCCTGGATGGGCTTATTCAGTGGTGGCATCGCTGAACTGATTGAAGCAGGCTATCAAAACTGAGCGAAATTAATGAGTTTACCAGGGAGCATTCCCAGCTTTGGCACTGGGGTGCAGAGTGGGGATGAAAACGGGAGCCTACTGTTTCAACTTCTTCCCCTGCCTCTCTCCCTCCCTCCTTCCTTCCTTCCTTCCCCCTCTTCTTTCTCCTCTTCTGTCTCTCTTCCTTCTAATTAAATGAAGGATCTCCTGGCCGTGGCTGTCTATAATTCAGTGCTGCAAACTTCAAGTTGTATTCTGTTGACAATAACTCAGAAGCATGAGGACATGTCTGTTGGGGTCAGTGGGCCTCTGCCTAAGCCTGTTGCACAATTCTCCAGTCTCTGCTCTTTCCAGTAAAATCTCCCCTACACACGGAGCAGAACTCTGTGTGCTACAGAGATTGGATGCTGGGCCCCGTTGGAGCTCCACTGTTGGAAAGGAAGGCTAGAAGCAGCTTCTGGGGCCAGTCAAGGGACAGAAGGGCAGCCCTCAGGAAAGACCCGGAGACAGAGGCTGGACAGCACCCATGGACACTCCTCTGAGATGCCAGGGAGAAGCACCACCCTCTAGTTGGCCCCTCCGCTTTGTAGGGCTTTAAGTGCTCTACCAATATCTGCATGCACAATTAGAGGTGGATTTGAAAAACTAGTAGTAGGGGATTCGGCACAAATCCCCTTCCCATTGTTAATATTTATTAAAGTGCTTTTTTTTCCTTTCATTATGCAACAAACACTCACACTCCTTTAAAAGGACGAGCCAGAGTATGCGGTTTGGGAGGGTAACATTTGCTTGGTTTTTCCATCCAGGAAACAGTATGTGCTTGTTTTCAGTCTCAGAACAAAGCTTTGGGATGAATGTGAAACACGGGAGTGGGAAGAGAATAGCACTTTTTCTTCCCCATCTTGTAGATGAGATATTTTTAAAGTTCTAAGGTGTAACTGCCTAATCACTTCCCCTAAGAATGGTCTCCTTGGCCACTGCAGTCAAATTATTTAGATGAAAGCACAGAGAGGGCTCAGCTAATGGAAGCCACGGTGTGTGGGGGAGGGGGGGAGGTGTGTGCAAGTGGGTGACTTTCCTTGTGGCCCAGAGGGCCAGCAGGTGGCCAGCTCACCACAGCTAGCACGCTGAGTCTAGGGGTGCTGAGCTTCGAAGGTACCCCACTTCCCTGGGGAGATGCCATGGAGGAGATACCGTAGACATTCCCAAGGGCAACATTGCTCTCTCCTCTTGTGGCCGCCACACAAAAACACACACCGAGCCCTAAGGTTTGTGCAGAAACCTGTGCTGTGCGCAGGGAAGACGTACACAGGGAACGAAAGACAGATGTGGTAAGCTCATGGGCAAACTCACAGCAACCAAAGCAAAGCCAACCACATGCCGAGACTCAGGAGGCACTGGGGGAGACGAGGAATACCCCCTCACCCCAAGGGAAAATGCATCTCGCTCACTGAATTTCAAACCAAGAAAAAAGAAAGATACCTAGATCCTCCTTTCTGTTCAAACCAGAAAATTTACAAGATGTACTGCAGGCCCAGCTCCACACTAAAAGAGAGAGTGTGTATGTGCATGTCTGCACTTAAATGCAATGTCTTACATGAATTAAGGGGCACTGAAGTCAAGGATGTGTTAGGTTTATCTCCATCTCTTCTCCAAAGCATCACACATGATGCCTGACCTCAAAAACCAGTTTTTCCAGTCTTACCATTTTGGTGCACTTATGTACCAACTATCTCATTTGATTTAAATGACTATTTTTTTTAATTTTAATAAAATAAAATGACTTTCTAGTTATACCCTAGGATTCAGAGGCTGAATAAAGTTCCATGCTCTAAGGCTCCTACCATACACTCTTTGGGGACCCAGAATAACCAGCAAGCTGCCCTCCTAAGAAACCACAAGGACATCTGATGATGCCCAGGCCGGAGCCCCACACTCACGATGTAAGGAGCAGGCCCTAGGGGAGCTTCCAGGGAGCAGGAAAACAGTCCCTCGTGTGTTTCAACTCCAAATGCCACAAAGTACCCTATAGGACAAATAGACATTGAGCACAGGCTCCACAGAAGGAAAACGCATTGCTAAACACTATTTTTCACGTTGCTATGCAAATGTCCTCTGCACAGCCAGCCTCCTCCTAAACGGGAGAGCAGATGTGTTCTTCTGCATGAGGCCCACAGACCTAGCTCCAGGAACAACGTCCCCTGGACTGTCAGCTCACACTTCAGGATGAGGTTTTTGATGAATCACATCTCTGGCAGAGGTATTCGCTGTGACACAAGTCACTGTTCCCTGGGTTTTGAGCTACAATGAGGGTGCTGGATGCACCTGCTGGGAAACTCTTCCCTTAACCCCTGACTGTCCACCTTGGGAAGCAAACAGCTGTGAACACAATCAACAAACACTAATGAACTGAGAGTGAGCATGGCTCTGCTCCCAGCCCTGTGCTTTTTCTCAGAATATCTCATCTCATACCCACATGGGGAGGCGGAGCCAGGGCAAGACCCCCAGGCTCAGTCGGCTGTGAGGGGGCTCACCTGGATCTCAACCCGGGGTGGTCGGGCTGCAGACCCCCAGCTCCTACATGCTTCCTCAGGCGCACAGCGGGGTCCCAGGACCATACAGCCCCTTAGGGGTAAGGCTATGCCCATCACTGCTTTCTTGGTTTGTCAGAGACCATCAACATAAAGGCTGGGATGCTTATTTGTAAGCAAATTTGCCCACATTGCTGCAATCAGCTGAACCTCTCCAAAGTCAGGATGTGTCTTACAAGGGACGGTGTGTCATAGTTGAGTTGACAGGCTTTTGGTTTTCTTTTTTGGTCTTTCTTAGCCACACATAAAACAATGGTGCATCTTACCATCGGTGGACCTTGGATTTGAGGAAATATGGTAATGTCTATTTACCCCATTGTAGAAAGACAGTACATTCCCAATGGCAGTTTTCAAAATTCAGAATAACAAACAACGGGTGCTATGAATGATGCAGCATTCACAGAGTAGCAGCTCAGGGAGAGGGCCACAGTGAAGGAACGAGAGAGACACTACAGAGAAGATGGCAGGTTCTGGGGGAAGGAGTGGGGTTTTACATGGATCACATTGGAGAAAGAGAGGAGCGCTCCAGCCTGGAGGTAGAAGTCAGGGCATCAGCCATGTCATCTGTCGTCTTGAATAAGACAGTATGCCAGGGTGTGACTCCCGGCTGCCCCCACTTGCCCGGTGACCTTAGATGAGCTGCTTCGGCCCACCGTGCCTCAGTTTTCCTTATGTGTAAAAGGGGGCTAATAGTTGCACCTACTTCCCAGGTTAGTGTGAAGGTTAAGTGCATTCATAAGTACTGAAAACAGTCCCTGGGAACTATTCCTAGATGGTATCCATCTGTATTTTATGTATCAAAAAAACCTTACACTGCTTCCAGACCTATAAGGCAGTCACAGAAGCATGGTTGAATGCACACATTACCAGGATTCGGGGGAAGCTTCTGCTTCTAAACCAGAAGCAGAGGAAGGTGGGGGAGGGCATGAGGCCATCCATGGAAGCCTGACATCGGAGGCTGCTTCACGGCTGCCCTCGCCTTTGGATTCAAAGTGGGGGGGGAGACACACACACATCCAGGGTGGCTGAGTACAAAGTCTGAGATAAAATTAGATTGGATAAGCTTAAGAAGAAATGCTTGTGTTCATTTTCCCTGAACATGGCTCTCCACGGCACTCAATGCCGTCATGTTTTTATTTCCACCCCTCCTGAAAGCAGCCCAGGCTCCTTCCAGAAATGCAGACTCGGAGAAGCCATCTGGCTTCTCCCAACTCTGCTGATAGCAGCCCGGCCCTGACCTTCTGCCTGAATCCCTTGATATCTAAGTAAAATTGAGCCACGAGGGAAAACATGAGCCTTCAGTGTTACCCGGGAGCCCTCTCCTACGCCGCATTTTCACAAGGAGAAAAAGAAGACTTCAAGTAATTTATCCAATATTTTTTGACTGAGTGTTTGGCTGTCTTGATCCTTTATTTCCTTTCTCCAGACTTGATCTTTAGTTGAAGGGGGAAAAAAATCTGTATATATGCACTTATTTTTAAAAGAGAGAAAACTGCTTGAACAAAAAGTCCCCAGTCTTCAGGGAGAACTTCATCTCTACTATTCAAGACAAGAAAGATAATCTGTAAAACACAGAAATGCAAATGCAGATGTGGTATCCCCCCAGTTCCCCAGACTACTAGCAAAGTTCATTTAGGGCCTTTTTTTTTTTCTTTTTCCTCAGATGCCACAGAGTGAAACAATGGTTTTTTGCCACATGGCTCAACATCCTAAGGGTCAGAAAGGCTGAAGTTCTATAAAAAATTTAAAAGAAAAAAAAAGAAAGAAAGAAAGGCTCAGGTTCTGATAATAGACACAGACTTTGCTGAGGTAACAATTTATCTATACTTCTCTGCAAGTTCCACCAAGCCAGAGTTTCTTTAGCTACATGAATCCATTTCAATAAGAGCTGACAGTTTAATCAGGTAAGATAAGGCACATTTTCATAATAGGGCACAAGAGGTATGCATATTTTTCCATTAATGGATCTAGGGATTTGGTCACGTAGCCTCTGCATAAAATGTAGACATTTCACTCCAGCGTACCCTTTTGATCTGGTGCCACACCAGGAAAGCTCAGAAAAAAGGCGAAACTGGCCTTAAAGGACACTTTATAATAAAATGGATTGCACACATTAAAGAGAACTCGACTTTCAAATGAATGTTGCTCCATGACTTCAGTCACGCTAATCACTTAATGGCCATTTTTAACCCTATCACTAAGACATGGGGGGAATAAAATGCTTCATTCTGGAAAATGGCTTCATATTTATTCTAAGTAGAGAGAATTTGGGCCAACAAGTCATGAATATGGATGAGTGTAAACACCCTCAAAGGAGCATGCACCTCAATGTGCCAAACCAGAGATGCAGAGGCAGGAAGGCGTTTCTCTGACTCCGACCCTCTCCGGCTCCAGAGGCCCAGTCCCCTCTGCTGAAAGGCACAGCCGCTGAGCCTGGGGCGACTGGCAGGGCCAGCCTTGCAGGGTACAAGGTGAGACTCTGTTCCCTCTGGGGGCTGATTGCGGAAGACCCTGGAAAGGTCCCAATGTTCCTGCGGAATAGCTGCTCCTTGGCGATCCCTGGGTCCCTGGTGGGAGCAGCCTGTGTAAGTGGCCCTGGGAAGACATCCAGAAGGGAAAAGATCGGCTGCACGCGCCCCCCCCGCCCCGCCTGAGCCTGCAGCCCTCAAGAGCGCTCTACCCCTAGCCTTTGTAGCCAAGGAGAAAGGTAGGCTCCCAGGTCTCCTGGTTTCCTGCTGGTGTCTTGACTACACCTGCCCTTAGAGATGGAGCCTGCGGAGCATCCTATCAGGCGTGACACTGCTGCCTCTGGACGCAGAGCCAAAATGTACTAAGACCTGGGATTAGAGGACCCACCAACCCAAGAGAGGAATAACCAGAAACCCAGAAAATGTGGCTCCTTAAGAAACAGAGCTACAAGAGAATACAAAGGAAAACTTAAAATAATAATTAAAAAAATAACATTCAATTGCAGTATATATTTTAAAAAGACTTCAACTAGATACGATCTTTAATTTTAAAATTCCATCTATTGGGGAGTCTGGGTGGCTCAGTCGGTTAAGCGTCTGCCTTCGGCTCGGGTCATGGTCCCAGGGTCCTGGGATCGAGCCCCACGTCGGGCTCCCTGCTCCGCGGGGAGCTTGCTTCTCCCTCTCCCTGCCGTTCCCCTGCAGGTCCTCTCTCCCTCCCTCTCTCTCTCTGTCAAATAAATAAATAAAATCCTAAAAAAAAAAACGTTAAAATTCCATCTATAAATTGAAGTAGAGGATGGCCACTACTGAGACCCAAATTAGTAGGTTTGAAATTAAGTGGAAGAAACAGCTCAGACTAGAGTAGCTCTTCAGGGGCAATGCAGTTTCAGGTTAGAGTGAATACTGAGCCCAGGGGGACCCACGGATTCCTAAGAGTTCTGCCTGCAGTACATACAGCAACTTTCAAGACAGGAGAACGCTGTCAGGGATTGTATTGATGTTATGATTAAAAGAATGTCCTTTGAGACAGGAAATGATATAAAAAATGAATAATGTCATTCTTGTAGGTTATAATCAGTATGATAAACGATTTTTTTGGTTTTAAAACACTTGAAGAAGAAAACAAGTACAGCCCATTACCGTAACATCATCGGTCTGGTTCTTACCAGTGGTTGGGGGCTGCCTTATGCTGGTTGTGACATGTGACTATCTCATCTCTCTTCGCTCTTTGAGCAACATGAAGATACTACAGCTCATCCGTGTCATTTCTGAAGGTTATTCTAGAGTGGGTTGTCCAATATCAACTTTCTTGACAAGTAAAATCAGCTAACCTACTACCAGGGAAACAGAAAGGTCTAGGCATTCCACCTGCTCTAGAGTTTACTTCCAAGAACTTTGAGGGGCTCTAATGCTAAGATACAGATTAGCAACATACTATCCTTTTAGAATCTGGGAGTGAGGGTGTGGAGGGAAGCAGAACTAAGCTTCACACAACTCTTAACTGCATCGGGTTCAAAAATATCTATGATGTCGCTGTTTTGGTTGGGGTGTTTATCTTGGACTGTTTGTACAAATGCTGGAGAATATCCCTTCATTTCCATGATGAACCTGCTGGAATTGGGGAAGCAATATAGGTCCTGAATTTCATTTTCCAAACTTCATATTCAATGATATGATGAAGAACATAATCTGGGACAATAGCCATCAGAATAGTCAAGGCAATGACCTAAAGGTTTAAAGAGGAGCTATCTAAAAGTAGGCATCTCTCAAAATTGTAGTTCTCAAAGTATGGGGATCATCATGATCCTTTTAGAGTTCCACAAGCTTAAATTATTTCTATAATCTCACCAAGATGTTATTTGCCTTCCCCACTGAACTGACATTTGTGCTGATGGTCAGAGTAATGGTCGATAAAACAGCTGACTCTTTACCATGAATCGAGTCAGTAGCACCAAACTTGGCTACAAACCTTGTATTCTTCACCACCACACACTCATGGTACAAAACAAAACAGAAATGCCCATGTCCTTTGGTATGTTTTTGATGAAACCAGAAAAATTACTGCTTTTATCATATAGCTACCCTTGGGGACCCACTTTTTAGTATTCTGTGTGACAAAATGAGAAGCTCACGTTGGCTGTAATCCATGGGTTGTCCCGAGGAACAGCACTTGCACAACTGTTAATTGCCGTAGCTGCAAATGGAACTAGCCATTGTTTTCATGATGCGCCATTTTAACTTGAATGAACCACTGACTCACAAACCACAGTCCTTCAGATGTGAGTGTTTGGCAGACATTTTTTTTTTTAAATGAACAAACGGAACCTGTTACTTTAAGGGAAACAACTGGATAATCTTCGTTGTTAAAGACAAAATTTGAACTTTCAAGTGAAATTAGAATTTTGAAAACTTATATAATGCTTCCTTGACCTTGACAGCTTCTCAATAATTAAAGGCTTTTCCAATGAAATCGATGGTGATATCAGTGAATTCATTTTCTCTATTATAAAATAAAACGTGCCAACATTTAGAAGATCTGCATAACTCGAGGAACAGAAATTTTCCAAATCACCCATGCATGATGTTACGGAATTATACGTGGATGAAAGATCCATTCAAGCGCCAGACCAGCAAGTGGGTTTTAGAGTAAAAAAGTAAGAAAAGTTCATGGATACGGTTTCACATTCCACATTATATCTAACCTTTAGAAAACTATCACTTGACAAGCTGTAGCATAGTATCAAGGAAGAAAATCCACAATTACATGAAAAGGTTGTTAAAATATCCCTCCTTTTGCAGCTGCATATTTGTATTACCTCTCATTTTCCTCATGTACTTCAATCCAAACAACACATTTGTAACAGAATGCATGAAGAAGCAGATGTGAGAATCTACTTGTTTTCTATTAACCCATACATTACAGAAATATGCAAAAATGCGTAAGATTTTTGTTTTCAAGCATAGTACTTTTAATAAAAAAATGTTATTATGTCAACATGTAATAGATACATTACTGCTCTGTTAAATGAATCAGTAAATTAATGTGTTAAGTTTTTCTTAGTTTTCATTTCTAATTCAATAAATACAAATAGATACAGCCCACATCAACAAAGGTCTCCTCAATAATTTTGAAGAAGGTATAGGAGTCCTAACCAAAAACTTATAGAACTAACTACTAGCTTAAAAGTTTCTGTCTCTGCCATTTACAGGCCATGTGGCTTTGGGCAAGATACTTGATCCTCTGTGCCTCATTGTCCTCATTTGTAAAATGAGAGTAACAATAAAACAACGTATATAAATCATTTAGTGTAACACCTGGCTCATAGGACGCCCTCAGTGGGTGTCATGCGTTACTGTTTTCTCGGTAACTATTCATCGAGCATCTACTAAGTGCCAGCACTGTTCTGGGAATTGGGGAAACAACAGCAAACAAAAGAGACAGAATCCCCAGCCTTACGGTGCTCATATTCTGCCAAGAGAAGCAAGGACTGCTCACATTGGACCCTTACTTGGAGTCTTCTCAGAAGCCAAGAAATATGCTGGCTTCCTCTCTGAGTCCTAAAGATCACAAGGGTGTGGGTTAGAAGTGCATCCTTCTCAACCTTGTATCCTCTACCGGATGCCACCCATCCACCTCTCCAGATCTACTCCATCTCTCTCCACCTGTGTTGTACCCTGGCAGGCTGACTTGCATGGACTGCGCTGACAGAGTTCCCTCGCCCCCGGCTTCCAATTGGGTTCATGCAGAAGGGACCACAGGTAGGATGTAGAAAGGAAAGAAGTTGGGGTACTGATTCCCCTGGCTCCTCCTTGTGGGCCATTTGTGGGCTGAGTTCAGTTCCTGCAGGCGGTCCTCCCGCTCTGCCCAGCCCCCAACTCTCTACCCTGGATAACCTAGCTTCGCCTCACTACCTCCAGCAGGGAGAAGCTGTTGACACAGTCCTGGGGTTCTGCACCATCCCGTTCATAGGTTATAAATGGCCCCTTTTAAAACTCTCCTAAAATTACCCAAATGGAGTATGCTGTCAGTCTCCTTCCAGGGCCCTGACCAATGGACTCGCATGGTTCCAGTCCAGCACCTTGAGCTTGGATGGCTCTCAGGGAGGGCAGGGATCTCCTCTGTCCTGTTCACTGCTATTCTCAGGGGTTGAGAAGAGTCCCAGGCACACAGTACGTACTTACTAAATATTTGCTGGATGAGTGAATGAGAAATGAATTTTCATTTTAATTTTGTCCACATATTCAATCAAATGCTTCAAAACACATTAGATTAGGAATTCATTGCCTCTCCTAGTCATTATTTTAATCCATAGCTATAATCAAACCTCTACCCACCCACAGTTAATAAATGAAAACCAGACACATGACAAGTTAGAGGAGAGGAAAGCTCAAATGAAGCCCCATCTGGAAATCTCACAAAAGGACTCCACGTGTCCCAACCCCACACTCTTGTGTCTGGGGAAGGGGTGGGAGACTCTATACTTGTTCTGTTTTTCTTTCTTGTTTGTTTCCATTTGCATCTAATTTATGATATTTTTAAGTGTAACAACTTGATTAAGATATAATTCACATACATTCACATACAATTTACCCACTTTAGTGTACAAATCAATTGCTCTTAGTATAGTCACAGAATTGTTCAACCATATCCACAATTCCAGAAATTCTTCGTCCCTTCCAGAACAAACTCCACACCCATTGGCAATCACTCCCTACTTTCCTCTCACCCCCCAAGCCTTAGGCAACCACTTCCTATACCTGGGCGTTTCACATAAATGGAATCATACAATATGTAGTCCTTTGTAATGGCTTCTTTCACTTAGCGTAATATTTTCAAGATGCATCCATGCTGTAGTATGTATTGGTACTTCATTCCTTTCTATTGCCCCATAATATTCCACTGTATGGATACACCACATTTTATTGATCTATTCATCAGTTGATGGACATTTGAGTTGTTCTGTTTGGCTATTATGAATCATGCTGCTATGAACAGTGTACAAGTTTTATGTGGACATAGGTTTCCATTTCTCCTGTGTAGGACTCCTGGGTCATATGGGATCTCTATGTCTAAACTTTTCAGAAAGTGCTAGACTGTTTTCTAAAGCAACTGCACCATTTTACATTGCCACCAGCAGTGTATGAGGCTTCCGATTTCTCCACACCCTTTTCAACACGTATTATTATCTTTTTAATGATAGCTCAATACTTACTCTTAAACACTCCCAGGAGAGAGGATTTTTGTTAAATGTGGCTTTAATCAGCTCTCTGGACCCCTCACTAAAATGATCTTGTTTAAGGAGCTATTCTAGAATTGCTTCCCCAGCGCCTCACAATTTCTGGAGTCCTATCCAGGCTCCAAGGGTGCTGAGTAGATGTGGCCCCAAGTAGCACATTGACAGTACAGACAAACTCCACAACGGCATGAATTCTGCATGCTCTAGAGCTGTCCTGCACAATACGGTAACCACTAACCATATGTGGCTATTCAAATTTAAATTAATTAAAATGAAATGAAATTAAACATTCAGTTGCTCAGTCACACTGGTCACATTTCAAGTGCTCAATAGCTGTATTGGGCAGTGCAGATACAGCACATTTCCATCACTGTAGAAAGTTCTATTGGATAGCACTAGAGAGAAAAGACAAAAGACACTACACATCACCACCCTGTGAGAAATGTTCATCAGAGTGGCTTTGTCTCCAGACCCCCTTCCCTTAAGAACCCCATGACACGCACTCCCATTTTGCCAATCAACCGAAGAAGCTCAGAATTCTTAGTGATGCTAGAGAAAAGGGAGATGGGTGTATATTTTGATGCAGAAATGCAGAAATTTAGACCTTGAGACCTTACAGGTGGACTACCATATTTTCCAATCAGTTCAACAACTTCAAGCTATTCCCTTCATTCCTTAGGGTCCAACTACCCAAACCTCAATGTCTCAGATGAGAAATTTTTAACATCTAAAATGATCTTTCTGAAAACTCTTCTCTAAAAGATTGCCAGTATTCATGCATTTCTAAAACAAAGAATTTCCTGCATATGTGCTATTAATAATTAGCAGTCAATTAACACTTTTCAGCTTCCAGCATGTTAAAAATGTTACCCAAGTGGTTCATAGGAGAAAAACTTGCCCTCGAAGAAGCAGTGGTGTGTTTCATACTAAAGCAGAGTCGGCCTTGAATTCTGGGGGCTGGTATCTGGTGGGGCATACCAAATGCTGGATTTCACACATCTTTATAACTATTGATATTCAAAGAGCATATGCATTATTCCTTGAAAGGCAGGCAAATACTCCTTACTCTTTGTATAAATCAATGGGCACTAGCTTTATCTCTAAAGCCATAATACTGCATTTTGCCCCAAGTTCAATGACATCTAAGGACCAAAGCTACAGGTGAACACTTCAATCTACTTATACAAAAGTTCACAATTACTAATTCAGTTCTGAAAAACTATATAAAGCAATTTAAAAGTCAAGTTCTTCACAGAGCTTTTCTCTCCCCTTAAATCACTATAGACAAACTAGCTCTTGCCAGGTCTTGTTTTTAACAAAGCAACCAGGAACTTCTCAATCAAGACATATCAAACCTATGTGACCTTCAAGTGAAGACTGCAGGATTTCTGGGGAACTCTTTCTCTCTGGATATAAGCCTCTAGTTTATGCATGAACCAAGGCTTTCAACGTTTTACATCTGAACAGAATATGCGGTACCCTGGGAGAAGCTGCCGATTGTGATGACCCGACATCCACCACTTGTCCAATAAATGTGAACGGGCAGTCTAGCCCTGTGCTCCCTGGAAGGCAGTCAGGAGACCATGGGCTCCACTGAAGCTGATTCTCCTTCCTTAAAATCCTATGTTCTACATTATACATGGGAAGGCCCTGTGGCCCCATCACGCATCTCTTTGTGTCGTGGGTCCCCAAAGCAGCCACAAGGTATCAGGCAAAGTCGATGTAGTTGTGGAGCAGGTTCAAGAGTGGGTACAATCTGAAGTCTTTTAGGGACAGAGAGAAACTGTGAGACTATAGTGGTCATTGCACTGAACTCCCACGGCTCTACCTGCACACTTTTGAGGAGGTAGTGTCTTTTCATCCCCACTTTGTATAGAAGGCCACAGATCTTAAATGATCTACTGAAAGTCATTGGGGTAGGATGGGAATCAAGGTGCTTGGTCACCATAAAAACATTCACAAAATGTGGTAAGCACCTCCAAGAATATGACAAGGGCAAGGATAGTTATAGCTTGTCTTTGTGGAGTGGATTCAGGGTTAGAGAAAGGCACATGAAGTCCATACAGCCTTGTAGCACCTTCTGCTCAATCCCAACGCTAAGGTATCAACTCCAGACAACCCCTGTCCTTCCCGTGTTGGGACTGAGGTTACCGTGTGGGGTGGACATGGGCACTGGGGATTTGGATAGAAGCCCAGTTGTCCGTTCTTCAGGTGGGTCCCCATCTGATAACTCCTCCACAGCTTCCTACCCTCAGCTCAGCCTTCTAACATCAGGGAAGGTTCACACTTGATGCCTATCGGTCAGTAGGGAGGATCATTGCTCAGTGACCCTGCAGGCCATCATTCCTCTAGAAGGCAGGACATAGAACCAGAAAGAGACATGGCATTAGCTTCTATTTACTATATTTACATGCTTTGACAGTATCTGAAATCATCTGTGAAACAGAACAGCATAAATACTCTTTTTTCCATGCCAACTATTAGGCTCTATCATGTACCAGGTGGCACTTACAGCACCACAAAGTGCTACAAAACTTGGTGTCCTGAAACAACATATTTATTATTTCTCACGATTTTGCATATTGACAGGATGCTTCTGATCTAGGCTGTCTCGGCAGAGGCTCAAGGGTCTAGAATGGCCTCACTGGCATGTCTGGGCTCTCAGCTGGGATCCTGAGGCTCCCAGGCTTCTTCCTCCAGGAAGCTAGCCGGAGCTTCTTCATACAGAGGCAGAAAGTTTCCCAGAAATTAGGGGGGATGAGCCCCACTTCACGAGGGCTTTTCAAGTTTCTGCTTGTATTATAGCTGCTAATGTCCTTTTGGCCAAAGCAAATCACATGGCCCAGCCCGCAGTCAGACGGGAGGAGCAACACTAGGGCATGGCTATGGGAAGGCACAACTTGTTGGGGGCCATTTCTGCAGCAGTCCATGACAAACTATCCCAGATGTGATGAGTGCCATAAACCAGCAAAGTTCATGTCTTCTGTTGAATGAAACAGAGAAGAATGAAATAGTATCTAAGCCAAGTTATTATACTTCATAGTAGTAATATTTCATAATAGGACTTCAGCCACCATTATCTGTGAAAGAAGAGGCATTTGAAGCAAGACCACAAAGTATGAAATCTTAAATACAAAGATCTGATTTGACTTATACTTTTAATCTCCTTATATTTTATTCTCTAACCAAATCTCCTTAAGGTTTCTTTCAGTTTTCTGCAAATACCTTTTTTACAGTACCTATGATGTATAAGGCACTGTGAAGATCCAAAGATTAGTAGCATATGATCTCTACCCCACTGGGAGAGATAGTCTCTACCCAGATCACTGTAATATTTATCATAAGAAAGGGAGAAAACATCACAAAAATAGAGTCAGAGGAAAGTCCAAATGGAGTCAAGCTCAGGCCCAGTGTTGTAACTTCATGAAATTCCAAACACTCTCCATCTAATTCCAATTTGGCCATGTGCTGGGGACCTCCCATCAGGGCACTACCACCTCTACTGGCATCAGTGATAGAGGACTTCCGAGTGTCCCAGACCACTGAACAGAGGGTTGTCCTCCGGGATGGCTGGATGTGGGGCTGAGCTGTGTCTTGGGGCATCGGGGCACAAATGAGCACATTTCTGCTAAAAATTGATACACAGCCCCCCCCACTGCTGATGCTTGTTGTCTGCCAGAAACTGATAGTCTCTTGATCTTGTGTTCCTGTCTGAGTGTGCCCTCCTTCCAAGCCTGTGACTCTTTTATCTAATCTGGGTGGAATAAACACCCAGATCTATCCGCTTCACACTTAAACCAATGGCTACTGAATCTAATATTCAAGTATTTGCCCTCATCTATGCTTCTATTTCTGTAACAACCCTCTTTCAAAAGCTAGTAGGTGACTCACGTCTAGCTGTCCTACAGGAAAGGTTTTCAGGGCTCACCTGAAGATCTTGGATGTGCATAGGGTTAGGAGATGGGGGAGACACACACCAAGTAACCATTCTAATATGATCCCACCCATCCTACGGAATCTACCAGAGTCTTGCACACAGTTGGCATTTGTTTGGATAGGAGGTGAACGGTGAGCTGGGCCTTGGGAGGATTTTAAGAGGCAGGCAGGCATTGTAGTTATGACAAAGGCACAAAGGTGGTCATGCAGTGTGAATCCTCTGGCAGCTTCTAGCAATCAATCCTTTGGGCAGCAACATGGTGGCTCTTTCTCCACTAAACTCTGGAAGGCAGGGCTCTTAGGTATTTGAGCCTTGTCTTCGGTCTGTACAATCCATCTCCTTAATTAACAGCCATTCACAGCTAAAGCCAAGCTTGGGGCAATTCATGCCACTTGAAGAGCAAAACCTTTGATCTTTGTTCTTTGCTTGTCTCTTCCTAACTGAATCTCAGGCAGGAAGAAAAATAACAGCAAGTCTCCCCTTCTTGATCCAGTGACCTTCAGTGCCCCGGCAAAGTAGGGCCTGCAACACTGATTTGACTCGGCTTCTTGCTTCCTGCACCTCCCTTTCATAACCAGAGCTATTTCATCGAACCTGAAAGACAATAGAAGACTTAAATCCCTGACGGCGATTCTAAATCTGTCAGGTATCATCTGCTATGAGAAAACCCAGCTGACTTAATTCCTCCCCATTGAAAGTTTCTCCTCTTTCTGATAACCCAAAGAAGGAGAAAGTCAAAAACACCATGTGCAATCAAATAGTACAAATTCCTCGATATATGCTAGGCTAATTTCTTTTGAACTGCCTCCTCTTTAACCTCCCTCCCCAAATCACTCTATACATCTACACCCCACACCAAATGAGGAGACTTGGGGCATTCCTTCCAATTTGATCTCCAACCAGGGAGTGATGTAAGATCTCCACTCCTTTCCCCGGGGTGCCAGTGAAAAGAATGTTCTGCTTGCTGATGGGCAAAAACAAGCACCACAGCAAGATAACACTACCAAGATGCTGTGCATTCCACTCACGATGACTGGTTTGGATTCTTCTGCAAGCACAGCTTGGGTTCTTACACTCTGGCAGCTCAGAGCCAGTCTTCTTCACAAGTGTATCCATCACGGCCAAACATTCAGTCCTTAGGTATGGACACACATTGATACACAAGCCCCTCACTTCATTCTCTGCAGGAGAAGCATTCCCCAACACAGCACTTCATTTGTGTGAATGGCTTCTGAGATCTTTGCTAGGGCAACAAGCTCTGATATCAAGACCTTTGTCTCTGCCTGTGTCCTGGGCACCTCTCTAGCTTCCAGGCTGATCTCCCTCATCCCACGCTCTATCTCTGCAGAGGAAAGCATCATCTACCATTGGCTCTCCCTCTGTTCTACTTTGGGGTTTGCCATTACAAATGTGGATTATACAGAGAGAGAGAGAGAGAGAGATCATCAGTCACAAAATCCATGAGCAATAAATGTTAACATATGCCAATTTTTATTCAGAGCTGGCTGTGGGCCACAGCTGATGCTTAATATTTATTGAGTGCCTATAATGGATGAGGCCCCTTCTGACCCTTTTGTGGAACAACCCTCGGGAGGGATAGAAAATGCTTTCCTAAGGGAATAAGCCTCCCTTATTATGAGGCTCACAAGGGAATCTTAAAGCCGGGAGGGGTTTTATTACCATATTTCATCAAATTGAAGGTGCCTTTCAATCTTACAATCTTATATTGATGTACCATTATTTTCTGGACCTAAGATACCACCATTAACTTCCAAGTGCTATGGACTCCATGACGCATCTAGATCTCAGGAATGTTAAAATGTGACAAAATGTGCATCTTAGAATCAAAGAAACAGTTATTTTATCTAGCTTTGTTCATGACTTTGACAGGGACTCTCCTTGGTGCTGGGACACCATTTGTTTTCTTCTTGAAGATTCTAGGACAAAGCCTTCCCATCTTCCCACAAACCATGGTCGCATTTGACCAACCTCATCTTCATTGAGTCTTTCTTCCTGCCTGGCCAGATTCTCTTTTACTTCACTTATACTTGTTTGATTTTTCACTTACCTGGATATAAGCTAGACTTCTCTGTCCTTACTTTAAATATAATACTGTATTTGCCTAAAGATAAGAATCAAGCACCCCAGTCTTTCCTCCTATAAGTCAAACAATTTCAATTTCTTTTTATTGAAGTATGACATACACATACAAAAAGGAACAAATGTATAGCTTGGTAAGATTTACAAAATGAACACATCTGCAGAATCACCATTCTGGTCGTTTAAAAGTATGAGCCTCCTTTATGCCTTGCCCCTTCATCCACCCTCCAGTTATGATTCTGACTTCAGTCAGAACCAGACATTCATTTTGTCTTTTTTAAACTGTACATAAAGGAAAGTGTACAATATATACTCCTTTGTATTTGGTTTCTTTTATTCAACATTGCACACCATCTTGCAGTGTGTGGCAGTAGCTTGTTCCTTTTAATTTCTCCAACGTTTTATCCATTTCACTCTTGATAGACATTTAGGTTGTTTCCTACTAAATGCCTGTTACAAATAATGCTATCGTGGATATTCTTCATACATGTCCTCCAAGACACAGAGACATGCGTTCCTGTTGGGAATACACATGAGGGGTTGAATCACTTAGCCACAGCGTTTGAGTGTGTTCAGCTTCAGTACTGACAACTCAAGGGTTTTCCAAAGTCACTGTGCTAGTCCACGCTCCTACAAGCAATGCATGAGCATCCCCGCTGCTTCAAACCCTCACCAACACTTGGTTGTGTCTATTTCATTTTAGCTATGCTGGTGGGTAATATCTCACTGCACTTTTAATGTGCAGTTCCCTGATGAGTAATGATCTTGAGAACCTTTTCATATATTTTTTGGCCATTGGATATCCTCTTTTGTGAAGGATCTTTTCAAGTCTTTGGCCCTTTTAAAAATTGTGTTGTTTTTCCCTATTGAATTTATAGAAATTCTTTATATATCTGATACTGGATACAAATCCTTTGTTAGATGGATCTTTTGATCTATCACAATTATCTTCTGCCTGTCTGTGGTTTGCCTCTTTATTGCTTTACATGGACTCTTTTGATGAGCAGTAATCCTCAATTTTAATTTAATTTTAAAATGATTCAATGGAACAATCTTCTCCTTTACAGTTAGCATTTTATGTTTTACCCACCCATAATCCTAAAAATATTTTTTCATGTTATCTACTAAAACCTACCTAAGCTGGGTGGCTCAGTTGGTTAAGTGTCTGACTCTTGATTTTGGCTCAGGTCATGATCTCGGGGTCCTGGGATCAAGCCCCACGTCTGGCTCCATGCTCAGTGAGGAGTCTGCTTGTCCCTCTCCCTCTGCTTCTCCTGCCACTCGCACTCTCTCTATGTAATAATAAATAAATCTTTGAAAATTTTTTAAAAAAATAAAACCCACTTGTTTTTGTCTTTTACATTTAGGTAAAACACTTTACAATCCAGCTGGGACTGATTTTGTATATTTCCAACTGTTTCAGGACAAGTTCTTCCTCACGTCATTGCTGTGGCCTCTTTGTCACTCATCAGGCAACTGTGGGTTTATATCTGGGCTCAGTATTCTATCCTGTTACCAATTCTAAACTGTCTTGACTACTTTAGCTTTATTGCTTTAATTAATAAAAAAAAAAATTAAACCACATTTATAAAATTATCACCCACGTGATTCATCCCCAGGACAGTGTCTTGATCAAAAGAACACAGTCCACTGAAACTAAAGGAATTTTAAAACAATTCAACAACATTATTTACATTTCTTGAGCACCTTCCTCCTCTCCACCTCAGGCCACTCTCCTGTTTTCCATTACAGAAGTCAGAAAAGACAGAAGATCCTCCCTGGAGGATGGAGGGGGCAGAGGGAAGAAAAATTCAGCAAATCCAGAGTCTTTTGACTGGTTATGGGGAAGGAAACATTAGACTCACTGTTAATCATTTTGTTTTAATTTGTTTTAATTTCCTTTGGTTTTAAACTTATAGAAGCCATGTAAATATTTTATAAATTTCAGTAAATGGGAGGAGGGGAATAATCTATATTCCCAACGAATTCAAAAATTACAAATTCTTTCAAGTCTTATCAAGAAATAATTGACATACGTCACTGTGTAAGTTTAAGGTGTACAGCCTGATGACTTGATTTACATATACTATGAAATGATCACAACAGGTTCAGCAGACATCTGTCTTCTCATATAGATACAATAAAAAGAAAAGAAGGAAGAGAAGAAAAAAATTTTTTTCTATATTATGAGAGCTCTTAGGATTTACTCTTAAGCAACATCCCTATACATCATCAAACCAGGTTAGACATAGCCATCCTGTACATTACCTCACTAGTACTTATCTGACTTGTAACTTGTAACTGGAAGTTTGTACCTGTTGACCCCCTTCCTACAATTCCCCACCTTTGGCACTTGCAAGTCTGATCTCATCTCCTATGAGTTTGGTTGTTGTTGTTTTATTCCACATATAAATAACATCATACAGTATTTGTCTTTCTCTGTCTGATCTATTTCACTTAGCATACTGCTTTCAGGGTCCAACCACAAACAACAATTATAAATTTAATGCATCCCTGCCTGGTCTTTATTTCATGTGCTTAATTAGTCATTGCTTTTTAATTTGACCTAGGTGTTATGCTTAATATTTATTGAGTGCCCATAATGGAGGAGGCCCCTTCTGACCCTCTTGTGGAACAGCCCTCAAGAAGGATAGAAAATGCTTTGCGTGTTTTGCACTATTACAACCTGTTTATAACTTCTATTGCAAATTACCAAAATTTACACAATCTTTTCCCTACAATCAAGCGTTTAGGTTGCTCCTGATTTTTCTTAAAATAGATAATACTACAATGAACATCTTCCAGTATATGGTTGTTTTCTTTCTATTGAATTATGTCTTCCCAGTGGGTTCTACTACTTTATGTGACCACGGGCAATGTTCAGTTTCAATAGACACATTGTGAATTAATTTACATTTTAATGGGGTTGAATATTTTTCTGTGTATTCTTTAGCTTCATCTCCTTTTTTTGTCCTTTGTGCACTGATTTAGTGAGGTCTTAATATTTTCCTTTTCAATTTGTGTGACACATCTCCAGGTGACAAAAACAGTAGATGTCTTCTGTTTAAAAGCTGTATTCCTTTAGGTCAGGGACGGTGTGGAATCTATCTGTGTATGTTCAGTAGTTGGCCCACTGCAGGCACCCAGCATGTGCTCAATCAATATTTGCTGAGTGAATGAAGTCATATTTGTTTCAAGTGTTCTTCCCTAGCTATTGTTGCCATCTGTGCTTTGTGCATGGAAGGAATTAATAAATGTTGATTGTTTATTATGATAATGATGACATATGGTGTATTTATTTTTAGTGGCATCTGTCATGAATAAGAGTCCCCAATTTAGTTATTTCAGTATGACAATCTTATGGATTGTTTTTTCTGAGACCATTTCACTCATTCTTGATATTAATAAAAATTCCTCCATACAATTAATGTAGCAAAATTGGGAAAATCTAGAGAGAATTCTCTCACTTCACTTTAATTCATCAGGACCCATCCATTCATACTCTACAATTATTTTATATTTCAGTGATACTGAACTACCTACAGTCCTCTGAACGAACTACACTCTGGCTTCTTGGCCTTGAACATGCTGTTCTCTACCATTTCTGCCACCCTGTCCCAACTCCATTATACTCAGTTCCTTCAGACCCCCCAGTTTAGCAAACATCCTTCCCGTCTCTCTGTCCTACAGTCTCATTGGGGTGTTTCTCCCTATTTTCCTCCTAGAACCCCCAAATTTTCCCCTGTAATATCACTTTGCATCAGATATTAGAATCTGCAGAATTGTGTCTGGTTCATTCTTATACTCACTCCCACTTCATCCTTGAACCTATATTGTCCCTGGGAAATAGTAGCAATCAGATTTGTTAAGTGAACAAAAATAATTGAAATAAACTCCATGGATATCAACTTTCTCTAGCTCAACTGATGAATGATTTTATCAGGCTTAGAAAGGAGACCCCGACCCTACTTTCCACTCTTTATCACCCCTGCCCACTGGTGGGTTCAGCTAGCTCCTCCTTGTGACCAAGAAAAAAAAATCCAGATTTCTCTTTCTGTTAGTGTTGTTTTTGAGTCTGAACACTCTATAACAGTGGTTCTCAACTGGGGCCATCTTACCTCTAGGGGATAGACGTCAATGTCTAGGGACATCTTTAGTTTTCATAATGGGGGAGGAGGTGCTGCTAGCACCTGGTAGGCAGAAGCCAAGGATGCAGCTACCATCCTACAATGCCAGGATGGCCCCCACCATAGAGAATTATCTGCCACAGTGCCAGTAGTGCTGAAGCTGACAAACCCTGCTCAAGGAAGTCCTTTCCAATTATTTCAGCACCGTGGTCTGCCACCACTCAGCAGCCTCTGTTCCCCCAGAAGCCTGAATGACAGGGAGGATTTTACTAGAGGTGGCCAGAGTGCCCTGGCATGCAGTGATGGTCCCTGGCTCCGACAGTGCTAACCATGCTCTAGTTAGAAAGGTGCACACACTCCCATTATGCAAAGGAACCTCAACAACCCTTCAGATAGCTACTTGACATAAAATTATTTAATTTACATGTGCAAGCACATATTTCCCTACATACTTATCATTGCCACAAATTAAGTAGCAATATTGGAAAGA
Organism: Eumetopias jubatus; assembly: GCF_037043125.1. Taxonomy (NCBI): domain Eukaryota; kingdom Metazoa; phylum Chordata; class Mammalia; order Carnivora; family Otariidae; genus Eumetopias; species Eumetopias jubatus. Next base: position 6,253,547 of record NW_028274823.1, on the reverse strand, counting down.
CTCACATGAAATATTAACAACATAATTTGATTTCAAAATACACTATGCAATTGTCCTCCATGGGAGACACAGAAGTTAGAGCAAACAGCACAGCCCAAGGCCTCAGGCCCCATCCCTGTCTGACCAGCAACTCTACGAGCTGTTGGATAAGCTCACAGCTGGACGTCACAGCAGACCTTAGAGTAAATACTTTTTAAAACCCAAGTCAGAGCACCTCCTCCCCTACTCAAAACCTCCCCTGGGCTCCTGACTTCAACTTGACTTACCCTGGCTTCAGCACCTCTCATCTGTGATGCCATCCCCCACCATCCCTTCATTCAGCAGCTCCTGACTGGCCTCTGTGCTGTTCTCAACCAACCTACGCACGTCCCAGACTCAGGATTTTGTCCTTCCCCAAATATCTCATAGCTTACTTCTTTCCTTCCCTCGTGTCTCTCAAATGTCCCTTTTTCCCAGAAGTCTTCTCTGACCATCTATACAAGGCAGTGCACCTCCATTCTTCTTTACCCCCTTTCTTCACTTTATATTTCTTTGCAGAGCACACTACCACCTGGCAACCTGTATCTTTGTTAGTCTGTCCCCAACCCCCCAAGTAGGATGAGAGCTTCCTGTGGCAGGGTCTTTGATTGCTCATGGCTATCGTCTCAGCCCCTAGAATGGTTTCTAAAACACAATGTTTACCTAATAAACATTTGTTGAATGAATAAGCCCATCATTGCACCTTTTTAGATCTACCCCCCATGATACGAAGAGATGAGGAACTTCGCCGGTCAATTCAGCAAGTAGGTATTAAAATCTTACTAGGTGTTTCACTGGGGCAGGCACTGGAGGATGATTACAAGATAATAAAACCAGGTCCTTTTTGGTTTTCCATGCAGAGTTCCCGGCAGGACCTGCCTTGGGCTAACCTAAACCAATCGTATTTGGAGAGCTCACAGAATTGGTGAGAAGACTGAGAACATGGACCGGGGCAGGAACTAAGTGGGGTCCTGGGAACTAAACAGCAGAGAGAGTCAGGAATGGTCTTATAGCCAGACATACAGTCGAGGTAAGAACTTTGGGCCATGTGACCTGGGATGGTTTCTTTTCTCCTTACGTTTCTCATTCCAGGGCCAAAGTTTTAGGAAAGAGCATCCGGTGGGTCATGTTTAGGATTTATGCTGAAAGTATGGAGCAGGAAGAGGAAGAGTCGGGCAGGAAATCCACCTAGGGATCACTTGAGCTTCCACAGTGGGGAACAGGCATCCATATTTATTTCCAACAAGGCTGAGCGCAGTGGGAATTAATATACCTAGAAAGAACTTGGCATGCTGGTGGGAGACATAAAGGGACCTTGGGCAGCCAAAGATGGACAAATACCCACTCTGCCTTTGCCCTTAAGGAGCTGGCAGGTGTTTTCTGCTCAATCACAAGTGACAGATGCATCAAGTTCTGTGGCCCAATGGCCATGCTGATGCAGAAAACTGCAGAGGTTCTGAGGAGGGTGCCTCATGGGATCCTAGAATCTCCACACACTCTTCCTTATTGGAAGTGAAGAGATTATATCTAAGCAGACACTGGTCTATCCTTTGCTGGGGGGCCTCAGGGCCTAGCCTTCTAGAACAGGTATTCAGTAAACGTCTTGAGAGCCAGAACAGTATTTCCTAATGCATGTTCCATATGACACTTGTCCAGCAAGGTGCCCACTGTGCAAAGGGCAAGCAGGCCCTCGGCATACTGAGGGCTCTAAGAGTCCTCACTAAAGAAAACGGCTCACCCTAGTAACCCGGTGTTTCCCAAGCAGGCTTGACCAAGTAATGTTTTTATAAAATACAAGTATTTTATGGCATCCTACTTAAATGGTAACAAAAGGAACATCATTTGGGAAACCTGACCCAGAATACAGTGGTCTTTTAGGCTGTGTCTCCTCTATCATCCATCCTCCATCTGATTGGTTCCAACATATTCTGGGGGAGAAGAGAAATTCAGAGGACAAGAGCGTGGGGAAAGCAGTATTGGACTGAGCCAGGGCATATCCTTTCTCAGTAGGCTGACCTTGTTTGGGCAACACTTTAATTTCCCTGAAGGTATCAAGGACTCAAAATGAAGTAGAGAGTGGGCAATGTAGACATTAACTGGAGGACTGAAATTCAATCACTGAATTTCTTTACATCGTTCACCAGAATTTTTACTGCAATCTTTAATTCCTACAGTGGGTGGTTTTGAGGTGGGAGACTTCCCACGGAATGCTGGATTACTTCCCGAAGTGTGGGAAGGCCTCAGACTTCTTTTCCCGGTGTACAATCCACGCTCCTTTGTTGTAAAGACAGATTATCACAGAAAGTGGACCATTACCTCACCTTCCCTGTCCATTCCACCCCACACCACTCCAAGCACAGGAAAATCCTGCTGAAACCATCTGCCTCCCAAAACCCACGGCTGTCCTAGTGAGGAAGGAGGGAAAGAGGTCACCTGGCTGGCTGCATTGCGGAGGGCAGCAGCTCCAGGTAAGCTCAGGGGTGTGGATGCTTGGGGTCAGGTCAGGCACCGATGAGCCTCCTACCTTGCCTCTCATGGGCAAGGCTCATTACAATGATAATAAAATCTTATCCTGGCTTTAGATATGTTCTTCCGACTTAAGAAAGGATCACTGCATCTTTGATATCACAATTAAAATGGATCAGTAGGAAGAAATAATGATTGATCCTTGCACTATTGTGCTGATCTGTTAAAACTACTAAAATATGCCTTGAGCAGAAACACTGAATCACGGGGATCAATAAACCGAGCTATATTGGTGCCGCCACTGCAGGCTTCCCAGGTAGGCTGGTGCTAGCAATTAAAGAAACGGGCCTGACTTTAAAACCGCTTCACCAGGAGTATGTAACCTTGATTTCTAAGTGAAAGGGTAACTGTCCTTGGGGCTGTCAACACTTCCAAACTTTTCTCTGATTCTCGGTAAGGACATTCCCATCCAGCAGCTATCTCGGCTGCCATGACTAAGGCCATCTTGCTAAACTGAAATAAAGCTCAGTGAAACCAGGTTGGCCATGTAAGAGCAGTGATTTTTTTTTTTTTTTTAAATAATGGAGATAAACCAGTTATTTTAAGTTCTAAGGAATAGTTCCACTTTACTATCCCTCGTGGATGATTAGGAAAACCTCACCGTGGTCCATGTTGGTGGAGCGGTCACACAGCGGCCTCGGATTCACCAGGAGTACCGCCCAAAGCCAAACCTGCAAGGAAGCCAAGCTCTTTCTTGTCTTCGAGTGGTTCATGCCTCTAGTCCTGAAGCCAGACTGAAACTCCAGAATTTGGGCTGTTCCCAGGTTAAAAAATAGAAGGGGTAGAGGGAGACCCACTACTAGAGAAAAATCACTGTGAGTTCATATCCGTGTCTGGCAGTAACAGATAAGAAGGGGGGAGTCTAAGAGGCCAAGGTCACGCACTTTCATTCCTTTTGGTACCCCCAGCGAAGAGAAAGCTCTGATTCCAGCTGCTTGGCCGAGCCTGGTTTCATGTCAACATGAATATATCTGCTTGATTTCTGAGCATGCTGGGGCAGTTTTCTCTGAAGAGGGGCCCTGCTTGCTCTCCTTGTCAAAACTAGCAGTTGTCCCTCAGAAAAATGCATGGAATTTTACCCAGTCTGTAAAGCATAGGTTTGTTCTTATCATGAAGATGGGCTCCTCAGCGTGGTGCATGAAAACTCCTTCTAATGGCACTTATGAAGCCTGGACCCCAGTCCAACCTGACTAGGTCACTCATCTAGTCTCTGCTCAGTTTTCCTATTGGTCAAATAGGGCAAGGAGGTCCCTAAAAGATCTCTTTGGCTTTCACATTCTTGGGGTCTCCAAATGCCCATCTCTTATAGTAAATTCAAAAATGCCAAGGTCTGTGTCTTATTTATTTACGTATTTTCAGGCCTTTCTCAAAGCTCGTACCTATTAGATGTTGGGGGGATGGATGGGTGGAAGGATGGAAGAGTGAAAGTTTGGATGAATGGAAGAAGAAAAGAAGGAAGGAGGGAAGACAGAAGGACAGGAGGGAGGGAAATAAGGAGGAAGGGAAGGAGGGAAGGGAGAAAGGGAGGGAGGGAGGGTGGGTGGGTTGGGGGAAAGGAAAGAATGGTGTAGGGTGATTGGATGCTTTGTCACTACTTCACGTGTTCCTTATTTGTGGAGAATTCCAGCACTCCCAATGCGCCCTTTGCTTGAGTTCTGACCATCACTAGGAACACTGAGCCGGGGGTGGGGGGGGTGCTGATCTTGCCAGAGGTCAGCCTTCAAGATGAGTTTCATTGGCTCCTGCCTCTCAGCATTGAGAACCATTCAATAATAAGTAATTTGGGACTGATTTTCCAAGTGGACAGTTCTGAATACTTGGCCATCACCACTCCTACGTTGGGTGTCTCCTTGGCTATATAACATCACCTTCCTGTCCTCCGTCTGGTCCCTGCAACTTCTCCGAGACCAGGCTTACCTACCCACCACTCACTCTCCGCTGTCCTCACAGGCAAGAGTGTGACAGGCGATCCCAGTTCAGTAGGGAGGGCTGGGCTGTGACCGGACCATTCCTTACAAACACGGAGCTCCTTCCATGGGCCACCCCCGCCCATAGAAGTAGCAGTATCCACCATTTGCCATTTATTTCCCCCCCGTGCCACACCGTGGCTTCTGAAGAGACCTGTGAGGGCCCTTGTGCAAGAAGCTGGGGTCTAAGCAGGACTCTCTGCGACACTGCCAATATAGAAATTAAGATTCCAAACACAAGCCAGTGTTCCATCCTCACTGAGATTGGAAGGCAGAGGCAGCCTTCCGAGATGGCATTTAGGGCCCTAACTGCTCATGAATGATGAAGGCTGATTTCTGCAGCATTAATTTACCATCATTGACCTCTTCTTGCATTAATTGTGAAGGGTGAAAACTTTTATGATGACAGCTTCTTAAATGCTAATTTCATCTTTTCGGTGAGGGAACGAGAAGCCCAGCTTACCCTAGCTAATAAGATGACAGAGGCAGACGCCCTCCAGCAAAGGTGTCTGATGGACACATTCTAATGAAGGGGAAACATCTGGCCAGAGACCATCTTCGGCATCCTCAAATAAGACCCCTGCCTTGTGCACAACACATCTCGATTATCAAGAAAAGCCTGCACGCAGACAAATGGCAGGTGTTAACAGCAAGAGCAGGAGATGAAGTTTCCAGCTGCCGGACAGATGCAGACATCTGAAGGGATCCATTCTTTACGCGATGGCTTGAAAGGGGGAAAGTTTTCAAAGTAACTTTACATTCCACATACTTAAAATTTTAGTTAAACTTATCAGAAAAACCGATGCTCACAAGGGATGAGAAGCCATTTGTAGAAAAATGAGCTTATAAATAATAGGGCTATGCATGCTTTGTATTCTGTGTGGATATGACATCCTTCCCCATTAGTAAATCCACATACTTTGTATTCAGTAAAGACAGAAGCCACCAGCCCTGCAAAGCTCTGTCCAGGGATGGGGCCAGGCAGCACGGGGTTTGATGAATGCCAACTGCAAGAAGAGGTGAGTAGGAGGGAGAGCTCTCACACCCCAAGATGGTCCATGAACTTCCCTGCTAGGGAGCCTTCCTTTTGCATTCACCAACCGCTCTTTTAACTTGCAAATATTCCTCAGAGTTCTGTCTTACAGTCCTTGCATACAGTTGTTCCTCTTTCTTTCCTCTTCAAATATAGGTAATAAAAGGAGCAATCACCCATGCGTGTACTTTATACTAGGTATGGTGGGTGCCACCATGACCTTGTTTAATCTCTCAATGGCCCCATGACGCACGGACTATCATTGTCCCCATTTTCATAAAAAGAACACAGGCCAGAGAGCTTCAAATCCCTGGAGCCCTTGCATATAACCAGCTCACTACTCTGCCTTGACGTCAAAGACCTTCATTCAACAAAACTTGACTGGGTACCCACCATGCGTGGAGTCTAAGATGCTGGGATGCAGAGGTCCCAGAGTGGCCTCAGTGTGGTCGCCCTGTGAATGAACTGAGGGGGTTGGGGCAGGGAAGCCGAGGAGGAGGAAGAGGTGACTACCTCGGATGAAGTGGCCCAGCAGGGCTCTGCAAAGCAGCAGAGGGCCCCTGGGGTTAGGGATGGTGACTCAGAAGGCGGAAAGCACACAGACTGAGGACAAAAAAGAGAAGGAAGGGCAAAGCCTTTGCTCAGGTCTATCTGATAGGTCCCATGCATGTCTAGTCTAAAGTGGACAACCCCGTGAGTGACCTCACCAGTTCTGCAGCCCCAGCAAGCACGTGGTGGCAGCCAGCTTCCACGCAGCCGGCCAGGGTTCAAACCTGACACAAAGCTGTCCTGAATCACGGCAGGCACCTAACCTCCCAGGGCCCACTTCCTCACTCTGGACTTGGGGTGCTCATCAGTACCTCCTAGGAGTAGTGAGTGGATGCCACACCAGCACCCTCAATTCTTCCCATCTCTTGCCACCCACCCCCAACCCTTGAGCAAAATCTGGGAACTCTATTTCTAACACCTGTTTGGCCGCATCCAGTGTCCCAAGGCTACCACCCTCATCATACACTCCCTTCTCTGGACGGCTGCTATGGGCCTTGAACGTGCCTCCCTGCTCTCACGCCGGCCCCCCACCCATGCCATCAAAGGGCCCCATATGGAGGGGAAGAAGCCTCAGGCACGTTGCCCACGTGGACACTCTTCCACACCTCTGGCAGGGGTCCTGGCAGTTTTGTACTTGACCCTTTGCACCCTATGTCCCAGACAAGTTCGCCCGTTTATGCAGGCCTTTGGCCTCACACCTGAATCTGCCCTTACATGCACAGGTGGCCTTCTCACAAAGCCAAATGAATCAGGATGCTTAAGGTTCAACCCTTTACATACATGTGTCCTCGGTACACGGAAGCCCACCCTGCTGGCCGGCCCTCTAGGTTCTGCCTGATCAGGCCCAGATGAGACCAAAGCCAAAGACAAGAACCAGGAGCCAAAATTACCAACCTGTGCTTTAAGAGCCGAAGAAATGTTTATGGTTCTATGAGCCACTGAGTCTTGGAGATGGTGTGCTTTTGGCATTACTGTGGCAATGGGCGTCTGAATTCCTACTGCTGGTGTTCATACCTTATCTCCCTCCAGGTTCTCTGACAAATCGGCGTTTCTGGAACTACACGGAGCCTGGTCTGACTCCAGGACCTGCTGCCAACATCTGGATGTTGCCCCCACCATTGCCACCCACATGATAAAACCCTCCTGGGAAGACACAGCATCCCAGCTCTGCAGGCATTTTCCATTATCTCCCCAGTAATTGCCCAGAGACCCATGAGGACCCATAAGGAATTTTGCTGATGGACAGGGTATGTTATAGGAGAGAAGATGTAGGACATTCTGCAAATTGCCAGGAGATTCCCTAGGGAAGGTAAGGCAGTGTCTGCCTGAGATGAAGCAGCACTCAGGGCAGGGAAGTCTGCACACACCTGCCGAAGTGTTCAGAAGCACAGGCTGGGGTGTAGCCTGATTCATCCTCAGGGTGGCCTTCCAAGATGGCCAAGGGCAGAGACAAAGTTGGCCACTGACTCCGATCTAGTCTCCGAGGGCAGGAACATTCTCCTCTGAACCAAACTGTAATTCATGCTCGGACACCCCGTGCTCAGAGACCATGTTCCTCAACGCCATCACGTGGCACAGCTTTCTGGAAGCTTGAGGTCCCTGACCCCAGCCTTTCCTGTCTCCAGAGCTGTCCAGGAATGAGCTGGGCCCCCTCGGCAGGCTGACAGTCTCGGTGTTTAATCACCACCAGAGACTGTCTCCGAAGTCCCATAAAAAGAACAAATCAAACCGAAGCACACGCAAGGCATTAGGGAAAAGGCACATTCGGAGCTGAGTAAGTAGCTGGAGTCCCGCCAGGGCCAGCATGAAGGATCTAAAAGAAACTATGAGCTGAGGATCGTTAAAGCAAAGCCATTTAATACCAGAAAGGGAAGGGAATTTTAAAAGCATGGTCCTATTATAGACTCTGCTACATCCCATCTTCCAGTCGAAACCCAGGGCACATTCCCACCCCTTCTCTCTTCACGGGACCAGCCCTCCACCTGCAGAACCTGTCAGCTGCAGCTCAAAGATCCCAAGATGAGCACAATCAGGAGAGCCCTAAACGAAGCAGGACTTAGGAACTTGGCGGCCGATCGATACAGACGCGGGGGAGGTCTCTAGGTGGAAATGGACTGCCCATGGTGATAACCTGCTTGTTCCAGGGGGCTCTGGGTTAATGATGGGAAGTCTCCACGTTCAAAGAGAAAGCAATCAATTTGTATTCAAATGCTCTGTTCCCTCCCGCCAACTCCCCGTCCTGCGGAGGATGGTTTTCAAATCCTGCTCTGCAACCGGCAGCCCGGCTGGACCTGCAGAGCACCCCCCCACCCCCGCAGGGGGACAGGGCCCCCTGCAGCCAGGGCCCCTCTGCTCTGTCTCCCACCCAAACTGGCTTCCCACAAGGTTCCATTTTAAGAAAGAGTTCCATTTAAAAATAACTTGAGCAGCTTTAAGGAAACTCAGCCCTCTGTGGTCAAGGTAGTTTGGGAAGAACAGAAAGTTCTCCGCTGAAGCTCTTAAAATAAGATTCAGGAGCTCTCTCCTCAGCCCAGAGGTCAGGTGGCCACATTGTCAAATGCCAGCCGAGGGGGGAAACGTTCCAGAAGGTTTTATAAACATGAGGTCTCCTCCTGGGCCCACAGTAGGCACGTGACACGAAGCTGAGGCCCTTTCCGGAACACTGGCATCTTTGAACACAGAAGCCAAATCTTACCTGTCAAATCGCCCAAACACAGAAATGCCATTTTTACCAGGAAACACGACGTCTTTGCACTCCCCTGGAAGCTGGAAAGGGGTGGTGGCCCTAATTTTCTTTTTCTAGCAGTTGTAACCTCTGACTGTGAGCTCCCTCTCAGCCAGGCCCGATACCACCAGCCCTGAGGGGCACTGGCCGCCTGCACCCGCACCCAGAAAGAGAGAGAGACCACTTGCAGGGGGGCAGGAGAGGAGGAAGCAAGTCGGGAGATACTTCGCTCAAAAGCAGATGCTTTGCAAGAACAATCTTATGGCCAACACCGGTACATTTACCAAGAGGTAAAAGAGGCGATGGGGGTAGACGGCATTGCTCTGTTCGGGAGGCACTTGACTCCGCATCCTCGCCCCCTGGGCTCAGCCACAGTATACAGCTGCCAGAGAAATTCTCCTCTCGCGCCACAAAGCCGGACAATAGCATGACCCTTATATTCCATAACACGATAAGCCTCAAAACTACATTTAATTCCATGTGTCACTTTCGATTTGTGCTGCCTTTGTTTAAATACTTTTTTCTTTAGATGGCCAGCTGAGCACAAAGCTACTCAAAAATATAACACTTCAGCTCTTAACCAAGTCTGTTCCCTCTACACCCTATTAAGAGTATTTCACCAAGGGGCGCCTGGGTGGCTCAGATGGTTGAGTGTCTGCCTTCGGCTCAGGTCGTGATCCCAGGGTCCTGGAATCGAGCCCCACACTGGGCTCCTGGCTGAGTGGGGAGCCTGCTTCTCCCTCTGCCTCTCTCCCTGCTCATGCTCTCTCTCTCTCTCCATATCTCTGCATCTCAAATGAATAAATAAAATCTTAAAAAAAAAAAAGTATTTCACCAAAACATGCAGCACTCAGCGCAGCAGGGCCCACGGAGTTGGGGGTGAGGGTTGCCTTTTATTTGCAGCCTCTCCCCAGTGACATCAAACTTTGGAAGGAGTGTGGGACTTTGACAATTATTTGTAAATGTTCTTTTTCTCTCAGGGGCTCTGGACATACAACTAACAGTAAGGAAAGAGAAACGGATGAGCCTCTTTAACTTAAAGCAGCTGAAAATCACACCAGTAATCATGTGTCAGGCCTGGGCAGGTGATTCCACGAGGAGAGAGACTGGTGAAGTCCGAGGAAGGAGACTGAGAAGGCCGAGGTTGGAAGGGAGCATCGCACCAATTCAGAGAGGAAGAAGACAGGGCAGAAAGGGATGCACACAGTGTCCCAAAATGTCCTCTTAAAGTCCTTCTGAAGTCAGCCCCAGTGATATGCCCGCTTCCCCGTCCCCATGGCTCTCCAGGTGCCACAGGGGACTTAGCTCCTTCCTGCACCCAACCGGCTCATTCTGCCAACAGTTTATGGCGCACCTAGCTTGGTGGGGGGCTGGCAAGCTAAATCCAAGCTCCTGCGCAGCTCATAGTCTGGATGGGGGAGCAGGTGTTTCCCAAGTACAAATCAACATAACATGATTGTCACAAGTGCAGCAAAGCACAGGAAGCTGGACTCCAGGGGCCAGAAGCAGGACTGGTCTTGAGATCAGGGATGCTTCCCTAGGATATCTGGGTGAGGCTCTGTAGTCAAGGTGACTTAGGGGGAAGGGAACGGGCAGCAAGGTTCAAGCAAAGAGATCAGCTTGTACAGGGGCCCCACAGCTGAGGCACATGGAGAACAGGGGTGGAAGAGAGAGGGTGTGGGAGAGAGGGAGCTCAGGGACTGGTACCCCCAGGGCCTCTCAGACCATAGGAAGATTTGCCTTTATGAGCAACTGAAGGGCGTGGAAGGATTTTAAAGGAGGGAACGGCATGGCCCACACAGCGCATTCTGGCTGTGAGCAGAGACTAGACAGAGAAAGCCCAGACCGGTGCAGCATTCCAGGCCAACATGGCAGCAGGAATGGGTCTCAGAGATGACTAGGAGGTAAATCAGAGGGACATGGTCATGGATTGGACACAGGCGTGTGGGAGAGGCAGAAAGACTCCTAGGTCTCCAGCTTGACCAGCCACATGGGTGGTGGCGCCATTCCTGAGATGGGACAGCAATCTTAGCTTAGAGAGATGTTAGGGTTTCACTGCTTCTTGTGCCCAACTTGAACCGAACCCAGTGTAGAACTTGGGTTTCCGCCTTGCTGGGGAACGAGTTCCTGGCTTGCACCTGATTCCTGTACCTGATGCTAGGATCTTAGGCACTCTGGGCAGCAGCTATCCTGAGTCAGCTCCAGCCACAGTTTCTCCCTCCACGTGGCCCCCACCCTACATTCCCAGGCACCAAGATGTACCTCCTCCATCTGAGGACACTGTGTCCTCTAGTTGCATGTCCCCAACACTGACCTCGTGCCTGCTTGGTGTCCACACCTGACTCTCACCATGCTCTCGGAAGCTGAGTCCAGGCTCTCTCTCTGTTCTCCTTGCCCCAGCAGGCGTGTTAATCACCCCAGATCCCAGACCATGTCATTCTGCCCCGTCCTCCACATCTTTGCTCTCCCCATGCCAGGCCCTCACGGTGTAAGTCCTACAATTAAGACCCCATATTGTGTGCTGTTTTGACATCTGGTGCAACTAAGAAGGCTTCATCTGGCCAAGCTGCAAATTCCCCTTCCAGCCCTGCTCCCCCAGATAAGATCTCCCGGCCAAATAACCCTCCTTATCCCAGGGAGAGGGGCAGCTCCTGCTTGTCCCTGAGCCGCAGCTTCATTTCCCTTCCAACTCACGGAATTACTCAAGCAACCCTATTACACCCTCCCGCAGGAGGCAGGGGTCACCCCACCCTCTTGATAGTACAAAGCCTGAACTTGTTCACTTTGCTCTGGAGGGCAAGCCTCGTGTGGCCCTGCAGGTGATGGGTGGTATGCTCCTCCCCAGGGCTAGGAGGTGTCTGTGACTCATAAGCTGCCACTGATTCACCTGCCCGGTGTCAGGCATTGTGCCTGGCCACCCCCAGCACCCGGGGGCCGGAACCCCCCCGTGACCCACAGAATGAAGAGGCAATTATAAGAGTCCTCTGTAGAAGAGCTTTATGCTGAATAACTCTTGGAGGTCAAGAAATGATAATCACGTTTATTTCTTTAAAACACAGCAAACCCCAAAAGACCCACAGCGGTGGTTTTCACAAGGGACAGTTGTGACGGCGTCTTGGGCTCCACACCCATAGACTCTGATGCCGCAGGTCTGGCTGGATTCTAGAGACCTGTTTCTTTCAGGTTCCGTGGAGGACTCAGACGCCCTATTCCACTCAGAACTGTTGCTAGAGCAGAGCCCCTTGCCTTGCACTGCGATTTCAGTAAAATCTTGTCTCTAGGCTGGATAGCCTGGGATTGCTGCTCAGCCATTGGACTCGGGCTTCTTAACGCCATTTCACCAACAGATGGTCCTTTCCAGCAAAAACATAATGCTGGATGCCTGTCTCTCAGACCCAGCCCTTTGTTCAGGTCAAAATACTGGTGCCCAAAGATGCTTTCTTTGCTCTGGCAGCCACGGTAACGTAGGAGGGCTCATATGCCTCCAAGAAGATGAATGGATGTGATGGGTAGTTCTCCTCACTCTCCTAAGAATAAGACAGAGTGGCCCACATGGACCCCTACGAGTACCTCACATCTACCGCAGCAGCTGACTGCCACACTTCTAGATGAGCTCCTTTTGTTCCTCAGTACACAGAGCCAATGACTAAGCCTCCATGCCTTGGAGAGGATGCAGTTAAATCTGATTGGATGCATGTCTTTCTTTTTCTTTCTTTCTTTTTTTTTTTTTTAACTGACCGAGCCACTCAGACGGCCCTTCTGATACTTTTATTTTTATTTATTTTTTCCCCTCAAGAACATTTTATTCCTGTTTAAATTTTTTATTGTTATGTTAATCACCATACATTACATCATTAGTTTGTGATGTAGTGTTCCATGATTCATTGTTTGTGCATAACACCCAGTGCTCCACGCAGAACATGCCCTCTTTAATACCCATCACCAGGCCAACCCATCCCCCCTCCCCTCTAGAACCCTCAGATTGTTTTTCAGAGTCCATCGTCTCTCATGGTTCGTCTCCCCCTCCGATTTCCCCCCCTTCATTCTTCCCTTCCTGCTTTTTTTTTCTTAACATATATTGCATTATTTGTTTCAGAAGTACACGTCTGTGATTCAACAGTCTTGCACAATTCACAGCGCTCACCATAGCACGTACCCTCCCCAGTGTCTATCACCCAGCCGCCCCCTCCCTCCCACCCCCCACCACTCCAGCAACCCTCAGTTTGTTTCCTGAGATTAAGAATTCCTCATATCAGTGAGGTCATATGATACATGTCTTTCTCTGATTGACTTATTTCACTCAGCATAACACCCTCCAGTTCCATCCACGTCGTTGCAAATGGCAAGATCTCATTCCTTTTGATGGCTGCATAATATTCCATTGTGTATATATACCACTTCTTCTTTATCCATTCATCTGTTGGTGGACATCTTCGCTCTTTCCACAGTTTGGCTATTGTGGACTGGATGCACGTCTTTCTAACACAGAGCTACACAGACTGGCAAATCTTCAGCTGAGCTCTTTGCTCAGTACCCTATTTTACTAATTATTTTTAAAATTAGATAATGTACCAGGTGATGGGCAAAGATGCAGCTAGAGGCAGAAATTCGTATCAGGGGAGAGTGTTGCTTATTGCACTAGGTATAGGTGATCACAACAAAACAGAGGGTCAAGACCCAGGCAGCCACTGGGCAGAATTTGGAAAGGGACAGGGAACATAATGGTTATCCATCAGAGAGCACGCAGGGAACTGTCACATGCCCCTGTGACAAAGCGATTTGGTCTCTTTTCTTTCCAATAATGTTCTACACACGTAGGCACAATAGACCCAACGTGTCCCTTTCATCTTTCGCAGAAAGCAGGAATAAATGCTCTTTCTTCTCGGGTAGGTCAGAAAAGTTATGCTGTCTGGAAAGTTTCCCACCTGGACCCCAGGCAGAGCAGGTACCGAGCAGACTCCAGAGGAGCCACTTGGTCGGAGGCCTCCATCCCCCTCAACAAAGGAAGCGGAGCAACAGAACAGGAAAAGCGCTTGAAAGAGTCTTAGAAAAACCCAAAGGCAGTTGCTTTCCCTGTCAGGCTCTCAACTGCTGTCACATGACCCAGTTCCCAGCCTGCTCTGCGGGCTTGCCTGGGAGAGCCAGTAAGGTCCCTGGATGTGGAATTTGGCTCCACATGATTCCTTCAGACAAACAATCCTGTGTAAGACAGTGAAGAACTTCCATGCCCTGATCCCTGACCTTGGGAACATAGAGCTGAGTGAGACAAGGTCCCTGCCCTCCCAGCCAACAGTCCTGAAGAGGAAAGTCTACAAGGGAAGAGACAAGTCTACAAGGGAAGCAAGGCAATCAACGCAGGATGGACTGTAATTGTGGGACACACAAAGCCTGAAGCACCACGGACGGGCTGGTTGCATCAGGGAATGCGCCGGACAAAAGGAAGAATTTTCACACCCGAAATATATAGAAGGTGGGCATGGAGAGTGACGGGCAAGCGTAGAGTCAGATGTGGAGTGGCACTAAACACTTTGCCCTCCGAGGACCGGTGTGATTTTTAAGCAGAGAAGTTGCATTGATTAAAGCTACCCTTATTCACTGTTCCATAGATGACTTCTCCTCACGGGCAGGAAGAGGGATCTGTGAGAACGAGGCAGATGGCAACACAGCATGATCAAAACGGCTCCTGTATACAGAAGAATCCACATGTTTCTGCCTCAATAATTAGAGCCTGAATAAAAACAAGGTTTTTCAGGGAAAACAGATAAATATGGTGGCCCTGCGAGACCTTGTTCACAGAGAAATTGCCATTACAGATTGCAGAAGAGAAACGGAATACAACTCACATCCATCTCAGCGTGGTTTTTAAGGGGTAAAAGACCAATCCTTCCTTGAGGGATGGTCAAGGGTATGTGTTGTGTAGGGGCAGTTAACTGACTCGGTACTAATGAAACTGAAAAGTATGGTTATGAAGGCAGCAAATCACTGCTCTTATAAAAGCTGGGGTAGAGAAACAATGACCCTCAAGTTTTAAGTGAACCATAATTACTTCATCCCACTCACCAATCAAAGACACACCCTTTAAAAACTGCCAGTTGTAAAGGCTGGGCTTAACTGATCAGAAGGGAGAAAATTTTATGCTGCCCCACCTTCCTTCCTAAGCCAAGTGAATTAGTAATTAAAAATTCCAGGTGTCCCTTCATCAATTACCTTTCCATACGTTTCCCATAACTGATGTCCCCAGAAATGACTTAACTAAGCACCTGACCCTCCCAACCATTGCTAAATCCTCAGATTAAGCAGTCTTGTCTGCAGACAGGTAGCACAGTGATGGGGAAACAGTGAAAGTAATCTTTTTATAACACACAGAATGGAAATTTCAAAGCGACTTCCTACCTTCCACTGACTTTGAAAACAGATGTGAGTTTGGGCAGAAACAGTTTCTTTCTCTCTTAGTGTTCGGATCCTATTAATCATTGTAAACGGAAGTTTCACACAGGCCAACCGGATGTCAAAGGTCTTGCCAATAGGGATGATTTCACCGTAAAAAATCAGCTCCCTGCCCTTCCCAGTCTTGGAATTTCCAATGACAGAGGCAGTGGATAGCTGCAGCGTGCAGGCGAAGGAAGCAAAAGTGAAAATCCGGAGATGATGTTCATTTCTGGTTTCGTGCATGAGCACTTGACCCGTGTTTGCACCAAATACGCCCCTGATCTCGCTTCTGCAACAGAGGCTTACCACACACATCACTGAGTTCTACAGCAGCCGGTAGAGATGGGGCATCCTAAACCACTGTTATCTGAGAGCAAAGTAAGACCTGAGCAGGTGGAAAGACGTTTCTAAAGATAAAGAGCTAAGTGAGGACAAAGTCAAAAGCACTAAATACCTCACCTTAGAAAACAAAACGCTGACACCAGGTTTGTGGTTCCCGGGACAGTGCTCTTCCTCCTCGTCCCCAGCTGCCACCCCCAGCCGCCACCCCACATGCGTGGGCTCCTTAGGTTTTGCAGCCTCATCCTCTTGCCAGCCAGCTCATATATTTCCTTTTGCATTAATCTCAGCTGTTCTCGTGGCTTCTCACACACCTTCTGTAAATGATGGCCATACCGAGATCTACAATCCTAACCTGTCTTCCGATCTCAACACCAAACTGCCGGACGCTTCCCGGACATCTAAGGCAGGTGGCCTCTCACAAGTAGAGGGTTCCAACCCCAAAAATTCAGGATACTCCCACTAGCGCCCCCCTACTCTGGGAACCTCCTGGACCCTGAGTTCCTTACCCCATGAATGGCAGCACTGTCTGCCCAGAAACATCCTAAACTTCCCCTTTACTGCAAAAAATTCGGTCATCACCCAGTGCTCCAATGACCCCAACACGCCCACTCCAGCCCTAGACGAAACCCACATCATCTCTTGCCTGGAAGAGCACGTGGAATCGTCTTCCTAGAATGTGGATCAGATCACGCATTCTAGCAACTCAATGTTTACTGAGTCCTCTTTGCCTTCTCAATACAGATTAAAAACAAATAAATAACTCATTTTACTTTGGCTCAACACAATCCAAAGGATTTCTAAAAGTTCCAGCTGTGGGAGCATGTCATGAGCTACCTTCAGAGAGTGAGCCCCCCCGTCTGTGGGGCTGTTATGTGGTCAGCCTACTCTGCAGAAGCTTCCCCACTTTTGCCTGGGAATGAGTAGGAGGGCTTCAGGCATCAGGGAGAAACTGGACAAAATGACCCTCTGGCTCCTCGCAAACTTGAGATTCTATGCGCTGACATCTGCCCGGCCAGTGGACTCCTTCTGGAAGAGCTGCCCTGCTAGCCGGGTATGCCCAGGATTAGATCCTCAGAAGCTACGTTTCTAGTATTTAACCTTGCTTCCTGACCTGAGATGAATGAATCGGGCCAGGCCTGAGAAGGTGGCTTGACAGACACAAGTAGTGGGCCTCAGACGTCGAACCCTGTTACGGCAGCTCGAGGCTAGGGCCCGCACACTCTTGCTGCCAGAGCCCACAGAGTCCCCTTGGTGCCTGGGCTTTTTGCAACCGGATGTTGCAACTTTCCATGAAGTTCACTGGTTTCCTTACAATGGTTTCCCTTTTGTGTGTTTCTAGTCCTTGTGACACCGAGTTTGCTCTAAAACTCCGGGTCCCCTAAGACCACACAGAGGACCGATAAAGGGCTCACCCTTGGGCCAGGCCCTTCTCAGGACTGTGGGGCAGGGAGTCTTGCTCCCGAACCAAACTCCTGCTCTTCCCTGAGCCAGCAAACCAGACCACAGAGAGCCCCCAGGGTACGGGTGGCTGCTCGGGCCAGTTTGCAGAGTAAAGATGTGTCCCCGCACCCTCCTTGACCTAACTTTAGTCAGGCTCCTCTGAGCCGTTGGTGGCCTGTCAAGCCCAGTTTTAGCAAAGAATCCTATTGAGCCCGGATTTAGAGAGAATCCTGCTGAGCCAGTTTAAAGAGACGTTCCCCTACCCTTGACATCTAATCAAGTTCGTCCTGGTGATATTGTAGGCACCAAGTCCCCCATCACCACTGATTACAGATCCCGGGCTGCCCTGGCTGCCTTCAGAGTTGAGCTCAGTTCTCCACCGGGGTCTCCCCCCTCTACTGCCACAGCTCCCAAGTCTCGCCATTTTAGACCCGTTAACAGTGTCATTTGTCTTGAACAGATGGGAATGACCTTGCAGGAAGACGCACAGAGCCTGGATGGCCCCTCGGAGCATCGGCCAGCTGGGGAAGCATGGAGCCCACTCGCGTCCTGACTCTGACAGAGACTCTCCTTGATCCACCCAGAGTCAGGCTTCTCTGAGAACTCGATGTGACAAGGCCTCACCCTTGGGCTCTACCCTTGGCCTATTTAGTGCAGTTTTAGAAAGAATCCCGCTTGTTCCATCCAGAAAAACATCCCCCACCCTTGGTATCTGATCAAATTCCTCATCCCCCACCTGTGCAGCCAACTTAGCCAAAATCCCCCTTAACTCTTAGACATTTTCAACCCATGGGCCCCCACCCTGCTCCTTGGCGGTGAATCCCTACTTTCCCTTTTATTCAAAGTGGAGCCCAGACTCTCTTTCCTCCTCGAAGACCCCATGTAGTAGTCTCCCTGAATAAAATCGGCCTTACCCTTTTTACTCAGCCTTGTGAATGTTTTTTTCCTTTAACAACTGCTTGCCTTCTACGAGAATGCCCAGGGGTTAAGACGACCTCTAAAGTATCTTTCTGTAATTAACACTTAGAAAATACAGATTTAAAAAGAAAGATAGAAAAAAAAAGAAAGGAGGGACGGGACGGGACGGGACGGGGAGGGGAGGGGAGGGGAGGGGAGGGAGAGAGGGAGAGAGGGAGAAAGCCAGAATATCTGTATCTCCTCCTCTCCTCCTCGCCCAGGCTTGCTTGGGCACATTCCCTGCAGCCTGGACCATTAACCTGTGGCCTCTGGACCAGCAGGTGCTAGGTTTCTAAGTCATTAAGTAGCTAAGTACCTTGTGAGCAGGCATCCACTGCAGAAGTGCCCGATTAGGCCCTTTTTGAACTAAGCTCGTCCTAGGGAAAAGGAGACGGACGTGTCCACATCTAGGTCACCAGGGCCAGACTGTTCTCACCGCTACCTAGAGTGCTCTGAGGAAAATATGGCATGCTTCTCGATGTCCCCAAACCCCCTGTGGGGTGCGGTGGCCAGATGTGCTTCATGAGCCTACCGTTCAGGCCACCCGAAGCACCAGCCGGCGCACTCATGTTCTCACCACCAGCAATTTCTGGGCTAGGTTTTTAAAGGATCCAAACTAAATATCTGCCACTATTAAAGAATAAGCTATAAACCATGCTTTGGGGCTCCAGAAAGGATCGACTAGGAAAGCTTCTTTCAAATAATCTATTTGTCTTGGGTTGACTGTGTCAGTTATGGAGAGGAACTCAGGTCCCTGATACCTTTGATATGCGCAGGCGGTAAGGGGTAAGGAAGAGAGAAGCTATACATGTGTATAATCACACACACCCAAGCATACAAATGTACACATACATATGTTTCATAGATACCAAGTCATCTGCCACATTTACAAATTAAAATTAAGATGAGGATGAAAAATAAAATTTGCTACATGAAAACACGCATTTACGTTTTGCTAGAGTCTCTGAATTAAAATACTCTATTAACCTCAGACTTTTTACAGTACCATCAGAAAATGGGACCTAAACCCATCTGATTCCTCTTACGGATGGGCGAAAAACAAGCTTGTTTCCGCACCACTTATGTTAACAAACTTAATAATTAAGTTATGAACCGTAACCACCTTGCTGGTGTTGGTGCAGTGTAGGGGCCGTGAACCGAAGCTTCCCGACAAATAATTTATGAATGCACAGATACCATGCCTATACTTAAATCGAGCCTGTTCCGTTGCGAGAATATTCTGTATTTGTCCCATTACTCATTCCTGGCAGAACCCTGCACCATGCTGGCCTGAACCCCCGCAATCTGCAGTAATCTTGGGTCCCGAATGCACTACCTGAGGCAACCAATACTTCTGCATTGTTTGCTTTTTCAGAGACTGCCAACCTAAAAGCCTAGGTGTTTAGAAATTCAAATCAGCTTCAAATCTTGTCAGAGCCACTGAGCTATCATCTTGAGGTTGGGGGGAGATGAGGCTCCAAACCACATGTTATTATTAATAAAAATAAAGGAGAGAGAGTAAATAAAGGCTTGAACGGGAATGTCACCCGGTCAGAGCCCAGCTCTTTACCTGCGTTTGAAAGACCTTCATTTCTTCCCCAAGCAGAATGATCTCTGGGGGACGAGAAGAGCCGACTGTGGATCTGGAAGATAAACAGAAACCTTCCCAGTTTTATAGTTTTATTTGCCAGATATATAATCTTCAATGTGTATTATATATTATTTTCAAGGAATCCAGAAACGTCTCTAGAATCTCTCCAATCTCCCAAGAAAGAACTACAGGTTTCAATGAAGACTTATTTCCATTTTCTCCTGGGTTAACTCTGCAAATGAATAAAGGGTAGGCTTCTGATGATTTCAAAACGCACGAGGAGGAGGAGGGGAGGGAGAAAAAACCATAATCAGATTAATATATACAGAAGTGTTCGGCTGTCTGCAAGTATGATGATGAGGCTGACTTTCTCTGGCAAAAGGCAAAGGTTTGTTTTGCACGTTTATTCTGAAAGCAGTTGGCTGTGGGTGAGACTTCTGGTTTGGATTTCTCAATTTATAATCAGACTCCAGAGCACCTCGTTCCACCCTGGGTCTGCCCCACACCTGCCAACCGTCGCTTGCCCCATGACTCTCCCCTAAAAGTGAAGAGTAACTTTTCCAACCCTCTGCTGTAAGCGCAGCATGATCGGAAGAGGCGAAGCCAGCCTCCAGTTCTGAACCTCAGTTAACTTCTTAGTCCCAGGCTGAGTTGAGCTTTACGATGTACGGTTCCCATGTTGGCCATTCTCATCCCCAGCACCTGGGCAACCAATCTGGGGACAGAGAAAAGTGGGTGGGACCCAGAGCAGGGCAGGGCTGAGACTTGGGGAGTCACACACTGTTCTCTGCCACTCCCTGGGCTTCTCTGCTCTGGGCCCAACTCTGCTGTTGTCTATGAGCGACACAAACTGAATTCTTACAATGGACGTGGCATAGGGAATACTGGATAACACATGAAAAGTTTTCAGGAAGGAAATAAAAGTGCAACACCATTAGACGTTGGGATGAGAAATTATTTAAATCACAAACTGAGCAGAAGAAGCAAGTTATCTCCCTGTTGCTTCAACATGACCAAGCAGGTGGGTCTGGAACCTGTCTTGGGAGAAGGGGGAGCAGATGTACGGAAGATGACTCTGGCTGAGCGAAGATTTTAAGCTTCCCATTTCCTGGACTGTTGTCTTGTCTGGCTCTTTTAAGAAAGATATTTATGCCTATATTTTAAAATAACGCTATCAAATTTAGCAAGTTAATTACCCTGGGACATGACAACACACAATTAATTTTTACCCAGCAAGTCCTGATGGACCACGCAGTCCTAGTCGAGAGCCCCAGCCCCACAGTGAAGTGACAAATACTGAAGTGCCCTGGTTTGGACTGAGGATTGTTCCTCTCTCTCTGGGGACCCAGCAACTGGCAGTGGATGGCAAGCTGATTAGGCCCCACCGCCCTCTGCATCTTCAAAGCCTGGAACCCTTTTGTACAGGCTCTCGGCACTACTGATCCAAGAATTCCCAATGACAGGGTGATTCAGGAATCTCTGTCCTCGACCCGGGTCTCAATCCAATAGTGACATCCTGGGAAGACTTGGCTTTGACTCTGCTTTCTGCTGGTTGCTCATTGTACTCCCTTCCTATAGAACAGCAACACTTTTTTGTCCTGAGGACAAAGTAACAAGAGGGCCCTGTGTGGTCTACACTAGGGAATCTCTGTGGCATCACCAGACACCTCTCTCTAGACCACACACTCTGTAAGAGCTTCCCTGAGCCCCTTGAACACAAATTCTCTCCCTGACTACATGGCCTTTGCACATGCTGTTTCAGCTGCAAAGCATGTTGTTTCCCTGGTCGTCTTCTGGATCTTGGCTCATGTGACCTGATCATGGGAGTATCTGCAGGCACCCGTCTCACAACCAAGTTCCTGATTTATAAGATTTTATAAGATTTTAGAAACACTCCTTTCCTTCAGCACATTCACCTTGGACTGTAAATCTACATGGATTCACGTGAATCTACAAGTGATGTCTGCTTCTCCCCTAGATTCCAACTGCTCTGAGAATAACATTATTTTGTCTTGCTTGCCAATGTACGGGGCCAGACATATAGTAGGCTCTCAATAAATATTTATTGGGAAAAAAAGGATGGAAGAATGAATGAAAGCAAGCAAGCAAAGCCTCTTTTCCAGGATAAATCATGCACAGTGCCCTCTGGAATCTACCTTCCTGCCTCCTTGGAGGTCATGCCCCTCCAGGATCCCCGTTCCGCCCTCAGTCTTCAACTCCGCCCTCCTCATTTCTAACTGTGTCCAAACCTTTCTGAAAAACAAAACCAGGGGCACCTGGGTGGTTCAGCCAGTTCATCGTCCAACTCTTGACTTTGGCTCAGGTCATGTTCTCAGGGTTGTGAGATGGAACCCTGCGTCGGACTCAGGGCTAGAAGTGGAGCCTGCTTAAGAGTCTCTCCCTCTCCCCCAACTCCCCCCTCTAAAAAATAACAAAACAAAACAAAAAAACCAAAACTTCCCTCCCCCATACATTACCTTCCTCCCTTCACCTTCTCACTCTCAGCAAATCTTCTTGGAGGAGATGGCCACACACTGTCTCTGTCCCAAGTCCTCACTTCCCATCAGTCCTCAGTTTACCACAATCTAGACTGAGCCACTGTGAGCTATGTCCCTGAAACGCTTCTCACTGTGCTCTCCAGTGGCCCTCTTGCTGCCCACTCCCGTGGCTGCGTCTACCCACAACACCTGTTGGTTACATTTCCTAAATGTCTCCATTCCATCTCCAGCTCCCTCTACCCACCGCCTTCACGGCATTCCCATCCTACGTGCCCAGACCACTGCAACCTCCCCATTCTCAGCCCAGCGGCCTCCTGCCTCCACCTCATCACCAGCCATGTTTCCATAAAGCAAATCTGGTTATGTCCCTCCCAGCTCAAAATCCTTGGGTTTTTTTAACTCATTCAAAATACAGTTAAAGCTCTATTCACAAGGACCTTTTTGCAGCATGGTTCATGATGGCAAAACACCGGAGGATTCTGAAATATCCAACACCAGGGAATAGCTCTGTAGGTCAGAGCACAAGTGTTAATGCATCCCATTAACATTATAACAATGTTCATGGTCTGAGCTGCAGTCCCCACAGCTACAGACCATGACAACATGTCATGGGCAGCCTTGAATGCTACGGTAACTTGGGTGTTATTTCCTAGGTGACGGGGAAGTTTGGGGGATTTTTGAACAAGGAGAGTGAGTGCTTAATGTTCAGTTAAAGTAAAGCAAGTGGAAGGAGACCAAATTGGAATCGAGGCGATCAAGAAGAGAACATTCTGATTAGGATCAAGGACATTAAAAGAACCATGACACCCCGCAGTCATAGGGAATGTTCCAGTCTGCAAAGTTCTTTTATACACATTACCTCCTTCTCACTCTCCAAAGTCCCTGAGAAGTGGCCAGAACATGTAGAGTTCTTATTTTATAAAGAAACAAAGGTCGGGGCGCCTGGGTGGCTCAGTCGTTAAGCGTCCGCCTTCGGCTCAGGTCATGATCCCAGGGTCCTGGGATCGAGTCCCTGAATCGGGCCCCCTGCTCAGCGGGAAGCCTGCTTCTCCCTCTCCCACTCCCCCTGCTTGTGTTCCCTCTCTCGCTGTGTCTCTGTCAAATAAATAAAATCTTTAAAAAAAAAAAAAGAAAGAAACAAAGAAACAAAGGTCGAGGGAGTGTGAGAGACATCAGTGCCCATGGACAAGAAAACGGGGCTCGGACACCTGCACCGGCCCTCCCGTCCTCGGGTTGGCATTCTTTCCGCACCACCTCACCACCTGCTACCATAGAGGGTCCAGCCTTACCAACACCGCTACCAGCAGAAACTCTGTGGTCAAGCCTGACACGAGCTGAGACACTGATAACATATAGACAACAAAATGATCAATGAATTCCATCAGGAGCCAGAAGCTGAGCACTAGTGAGATCTGAACACCGTGGGTATGAGAATATTAGAACCATCCATTTACAGAAGACTGAACACTTTACAAAGCAACGCTCATATTCTCCCACCCGATTCTCCCAAGTTGTGCCATAATAGCTGGGCCCTAATGAGCAAATATGCTATTGTTTTTGCTGTTTTTTATTGTTTACCGACTCTTCCTTCAAGATATCTGAGTCCTCACTATGGATCCATAATCCCTTATCTGCAATTCTAAAATCCATAAAGCTCTGAAATCTGAGAGGTTTTTTTCTCTCTGAGTTTGCAGAAGACTAATCTGACAGCCAAACGTTACCTGAACTAACCTGAGGCTATTTATAATATTAATTTATTCCATTTAGTGTGAATATTCATACATTTTATTGCAAAAACATCAGGGAGCTTAATTACAGGGTGCTACCTCAAATCCCACTAGAAATGTTGTGCAGTGTAACTTGCTGAAATAAAATCAAGAAATCATTGTTGAATCACATTTGGCCCCAAGAGTTCTGGATGGAGAATTGTGGATTGGTACAACAGACATTTAATAAACTTGCCAGTCCCTGAGTTCAGGTTTTCCATATCTAGTCCCTCATCCAGTACCCACGAGATAGTATCTCTGCATTTTATGGATATGAACACTGGAGCATGGAGACATTCAGTAATTTGCTCTAGGTCACAGAGCTACTAAATGCCAGAGCCAAGACCCTCTCCAACTAGGACCTAGTGTTCTCAACATTCCCCATATTAGCACGTGTGTGCGTGTGCATGGGTGTGCATCACATGCGTGCATGTGTGTGTGTGAAGGGGTGGTCAGGGCTTTGTAAAGCATTGAGCAAGTAAAAAGGGACCAAGTAAAGAAAAAGGAAAGAAGAGAGAAGAGCAAACAGCTAGGTCTTCTCTTTAGGATGATGGGAGACATTGCTGGGATCCAAAAAAATAAAATAAAATAAAAAAGAGGGCCATTTCTTTTCAGCATCCAGTGTTGGAGATCCCACTAGAAGGCAGATAGCACGTCACAGGGAGGGTTCCGGCATGGAGTGCCAATGGGTTAACGCAGTCTCTTGGGGGCTGGAATACACTCTCCGTGGCTAATCTGGATGCATGGTTGATCTTCGCCAGCATTGCGTGTTTGTATTCAATCCTCTGAATTCTCTTCTGCAACAATAATTAATGTCAGAGCAGTTTATAGATCAACAGTGTATTTTCTGGTTAATGCAACCCTGTACCTATAATAACTCAAAACTGAGATTTATCACTCTGCCATGATTCCCTCTTCATGCTTCATCTCTTCATGTTTACATCTGGTTTAGCTTTTTCTAATCTAAAATAAATCAGCATGAAAAGCATTAGATTTTTCATTTAGATTCTCAATTGCCTTTTATTATGGAGATACTATCCCTTATCTGATTGCAAATGGCGGGATTGTTCCCTTGTTAGGATCTGCGCGAAGATGCCTCTGTTTCTCCTTGCTTCTCCTTCACTTTGGTTGTCAAGGGCGGTGTCTGGTGGGGTGCTGGTTTGAAAATAAGGCAAATCAGGATGTAAGGAGGATGCATTATTTCGATCACTCCTCTTCTTCTGAAACTCATGGAAACCAGCTTCCCCTGGCTGCCTAATGAGAAGTGGTCCACAGAGAGTTCACTCTCCGCTTTCCCGCCAGGGTGACTTCAGCCCCTGTCTATAAATGAGAACAGCAATGACAAAGCACTTGGCTGAAGATTTCTCTGCAAACATCAGGCGTGGGGGGAAAATAATGCTGTAATACGGGCATGTTAATTACCCAGTTACAAAGTCAAATTTAGCTGAACTATTTTGTGTATCAAAGAGGTAGAGTTCCCCTGATTCCTTAAGTATTCCTTTCAGCATGTTCTATTATGTTTCCTATCATTTGCAACATTCTCTCCTTACTTGAAAACGTGAGCCCACGAGTCCAGAAGATGAATCCATTTCTTGTACCAGGAATTATTTACTGTTACTGACTATTCTCCCAGTACTTCCGAATCCACTGCCATGAAGGTACCCTGACTCTCCAACACCTCAGGAAGTTCTGAGGATTCAATTGCCCACTCCACCCTACGCCTCTTAACTCAATTGTTGTCATGTTTCTTCTTTCAAAAGAACAGAAACAAACAAACAAAAAGGACTAGGGTATTTCCTGTTCTTTGGCTCCCCTGTTCACATGGAGCTCCTCCCCTGGGCCCCCAGGGAGAAAGGCCTTACTCTCTCACACTGGTGGTTGCTGTTTGCAAGGTGGTTTTCACCTAGACCAGCAGAGAGCAATCTAAACGGGGCCCTTTCACACCGTCTCACAATTAGAGAAGGTGATGACTTTTACTTAGTGAAGAATAGCAAAATAGGGTCCTTAACGGCTGTAGAACAGAAATAATATCCACAGCTACACGGCAGAGTGCTTAAAACGTGCCAGGCACCATACGAAATGCTTCATGGGCATTAAGTTATCTCCATGGCAACACTAGAAGGAAGGTACCATGATACTGCCATGCTATAGATGAGGAAACGCCATTCTCAGAGTTCTTGGTGATGATGGCATCGGTAACAGGATGATAAACAGCTAAGCGTTACTGAGCTATTGCTATGAGCCAAGCTCTGCCCCGAGTACCTTCCATACACCGCTTTGTTCAACCCCTGCAAATGCACAGGATGAAAGGAGGGGACCACTATTAACTCCACTTTGTATAGGAAGCAACAGATTCTGGATAAGGTAAAAGTTCATGCAAAGTCAGAATTCAGAAAGGGGGCAGAGTTAGGATAAGAATATATGTGTACCTGAATCAGGGCCCAAGCCCTCACCTCTCTGCTGCCCCAAGAGAACATGATCCATTTAATTAAGATGCCAAAAGTTGTAATGGAAACTTATGAGAGTCACACACACACACACACACACACACACACACACACAAAACTGCATATTGCATGATTTCAGTTACAGACATGCCAGACCTGGCAAAAGCTAAGTGGCAGAGAGCAGATCAAGGCTGCTGGGGATGGAGCTGGGGGAGGGTATCGAGTACAAAGGGCACCAGAGAAATTTCTGGGTCATGGCTATGCCCTACATCATGATTCAGTGCCCGTTACATGACTGTATGCATTTGTCAAAACAAAATGAACTGTACACTTATAAAATGTATGAATATTAATGTATGTAAATTGCATGTAAGGCTGCATTTTTTTAAATGTATCATGAACAAGCGCCAATTTAGCTTAGAGTTTCCATTCAACACAGAGTCAGTGAGAGAAATAAGACAGGGCCCCTGACCTCAGAGTGAAAGAGGACTGCCCTATGCATTTGTAAACACAGGTTGGCGCAGGACCAGCTTCACAGGCGCCAGACCCAGCGGTGCTCAGGAGCGCGTCCTCGAAAGGGCCACACGCAGGTTTGACATCGCCATCTTGAATTTCTTTTAATTGTGGTAAAACATACATAGCATAAAATTTAGCATTTTAAGTGCCTAATTCCGTAAAACCAAGTACAATCATCATGTTGAGCAATCATCACTACCGTCTCCAGAACTTTCCCATCCTCACAAACTGCTGCTCCATACCATTAAACACTCATCTCCCATTCTCCCCTCCATGCAGTGTACTTTCTGTCTCAGTGAATTTTACAACTCCAGGTACTTCGTGAAAGTGCAGTCAATCAACATCTGCCCTTTTGCAACTGGCTTCTCTCACTCAGCATAACAGCCTCCAGGTTCGCCCACGTGGTAGGTGGGGTTTCCTTTCGCTGCATTAGCTATGTCCTCTGATGCACACAAGGTTTTCCGTGTGTCTGACAGCTAGCATTCATCCATTTTTTTTTCTTCTGTAGCCAGTGCTTTGGGATCATCAGCTTGAATTTTAAAATAATTTTATCTTCGAACTTGTGTTTTGTACATGAAATCCCAGAGGACAGTGGAGTACATACCTGGGCAGAAGACAGGAGCAAGGTGTGTGTTTGCTCCTTTCCGTGCTGCCCCAGGCACAGACGGTGCCCAGGGGCCCCTTGCTCATAGGATTCTGGTGAGCCTACCATGCATGGACGTTCGGCAAGATTCAAAGGGAATGTAAGGTAAGCAAATTACATCTAGGACCAAGTAAGCCGAGTGCTGACAGCCCCAAGAGGCCACGCCCCCTACTGGAAACAGACTTACTTCAAATGCAGAAAGAAGGCAGTGGATTTCTGGGAAACACGAGTGACCAAGCAACCCTATCAGAGCCTTTCTTACTCATGGTACATGCTCCCTGTGGTGGCCACCCGAGGATGCTGCAAATGACACCTCAGAAGGGGAGGGGGAGACAGGGCCCCCAGAGCTCCCTTTGCTCTCAGCCCTTCCTCAACCAGCAAGAAACTGAAGGTACAGAGTGTTGGTCAAATAAGATTATATCATGGAATGAAATAAAAGTTGGAGTTGATTTTGGCAGTGTTTCCATCGTTCTAGAGAGAATGAGATACATATAGGCATGGATAAGATTAGCACAATAAAAACTATCATTTCGGTGATACCACATATGAGTTAAATGCTTTTATATTTGTGTTAAAATGGCATTATACAGTATAAAGATGACCATTAAAATTCACGGTAATAATTTAAGATCCTAGTTTTTCTTTACTTAAGCCAACATTAAAGAACACATTACAAAGCACCAGGACAAATCAAGAGGAGCCAATGGGAGGAAGGAAAGAGACACACGTGAGTACCTTGAATGACTACTTCTCCCTGCCGTTCTAACATGAGGACCACATGTTCATCTGGCACTGGGCCCCATGAATTACATCGTCAAAACTGAGAAAGTGGCCATTTA
Source organism: Eumetopias jubatus (assembly GCF_037043125.1). Classification (NCBI taxonomy): domain Eukaryota; kingdom Metazoa; phylum Chordata; class Mammalia; order Carnivora; family Otariidae; genus Eumetopias; species Eumetopias jubatus. Next base: position 6,225,261 of record NW_028274823.1, on the reverse strand, counting down.
TCGTGGAAAGTCTTGATACTTTTGTCTTCCGTGCGTCCGACAGCTAGCACAGGGGCACACGTGCCATGGAGATACAACAAAGCTTTTTTCCTGAACATCACATCAACAGTGAGGAGCAAACAATGCACATTTGAGTGCATTGCATCTCCCATATGCTCCTGGACCCCTCTTTGCATATCCATCAGCCGAGACCCCACCCCTCTGGCGCACACGGTCCAGCTCACCACCACCTGCAAAAGGTGTCCTCCGACTCTATGGAGCCAAGTGAAGCCACTAACCTGGAACCAAGTGCCTAGAAACCAGCAGTGTCCAGAACTCATTAGTGAGGATTTGAGCACATGTGTAGCTAAAATAATGGGTTTCGTGAACTTTCTGTAACAGAGGGCTGGATCGGAGGCATCTGAGTCCCACTAGAGAGTAACTGTTTGGGGCTGACCTGCTCACCACCGGCTGCAGGCTGCTTTGCTGGGAAGATGCTTCTTGTCTTCAATAGAAAATGGCAAGCAATTTTTGTCTACTTTAAGAAAATAATTCCCCCATTTGTCTTCAGTCCTATTTGTTTCTCTGACAAATTATTCTTCTTAAATTCTGGATGTTTTCCAGACTAAGTATCTCTAAATGATACTTATTTTTGGAGCTGTCTTAAAGTCCTTTCTGGATTAAGAAGGGATATAAATTAGAAAACCCCAGAGAGAAAATTAAATAATTTCTCTATTTGGGATTTGATTAATGAAAAGGGTAATGAAACAAGGGACCTCCACTTTGGACCTTCACTTGGGTTCCCTAAAGCCAAGGCCTGTCTGTTGATCACTGCAAATGAGGGAATCTGTAGGGAGCCCGACATAAGCATTGAATCAGAGGCAGATCCCTTGGATGCACCAAGTCAGCAACCATCACCCACTCTGGCCCCAGATTTTCATCTCAAACACACCTCATGAACTTCTGTTTATCCATCCATCCATGGATGCCTCCATTCACACATGTGCCCTACAATGTTCTTGAAGGTGACCCGGTCCTGGGGGCACAGCGGTGAGCTAGAGGAGATTAAGGTCACCTTTCCTTATGGACTTCCTAGACAGAGGGTCCAACCTATGTGCCTACAATTCCAAGGCCTCCTTCTATTTCCTTTTCTGCACAGATACAAAAATTTAAAATACAGTGTAGGCAGAATGCTAAGACAGCCCCCAAGCTTCCCACCCCTTGGTGCACACAACCCGTATATTCTCTCTTTTAGTGTGAGCAGACCCTGTGAGTACAATGGGCTCTCACTTCCACAATTAAGTTATATTATCTGGCAAAAGTGTTTTGCCTCTATAACTAAGGTCGCTAATCAGTTGGTATGGAGTTAATCAAAGGGAGATTATACCAGGGAGAGCTTGGTCTGGATGCCAGATATTTTTAATTTTATATTATTACTTGCTGAATTTTGTTGTAATCCTTGAAAGAGTGTTGGAACATTGTTTGGGCGGGCAATTAAACTACTTGTGGGGGATTCTTTCGAGAACTGTTTCTGTAAGTGTTACAGGATGGACCTAGGTGTTACGGGATGGACCTAGAGTAGCCTTTACTCGAGGGCTAGTTTAGCATCCTTCCAAGGCATGACCCTTCTATACCTGACCTAATCAGGTGTGTCTCCAAAAGAAGTCAGAGAGATTCAAAGCAGCAGACTGTCTTATGGCCATGAACAAAGCAAGCAAACATGTTGTGAACTGCCTATGGCTGGAGCCACGTGGCAAGGACCTGAGGACAGTTTCCAGGAGCTGAGAGTGCCAGCTGACAGCCACCTACAAAATGGGGACTCGGCCCTCCGACCACAAGGAACTGAATTCTAACAATAACCAGTGATGTCAGAAGAGGCCCCTGAGCCTCACAGCCTCATCTAACACCTTGATTCAGCCTAGAAAGCCTTTAGCAGAGGGGCCAGCTAACCCACACCAGGATCTCTGACCTACAAAACTGTGAAATAATAAATAGGTGTCATTTTAAGCCAATTATATGATCATTTGTTTTGCAGGAATAGAAAAATCACACAGATAGCATCTGGCAGATTGCTTTCCCCTTTTCTCCTAGCCCATCAGAGCTACAACAATCCTACACTAAATTGATACTGTCTCAGCTATAAATAAATAAATAAGCAAAATGCCTCAGTTAATTATGCAGTGTGACCACAAAGAAACAAACATATTCCCTGCACTAGAGAACCCTGATTGATAACCCTGTGACCACCACTGGGAAACATGAAAATATATACTATTTAACACAGCTTGGGCCAAGCTTGATGATCTGGCCTCTGCTATATACATGCACTTGACAAGCAATGCTTTGACATATGTCCCATTACCTTTGGAAATTTTTCAGCCATTATTTCTCCAAATCATTTTTCTACCCTCACCCCCTCCCCACTCTTCCTGAGACTCTAATTATATGTATGTTGGATCTCTTGATATTGATGTTGTCCTGCAGGTCACTCAGGCTCTGTTCTCTCTCTCTTTCTTTCTCCCCATCTCCCCATCTCCCTCTTCCCTCCCTCTCCTCTTTCCCCTTTTTCTCTGTCTTCCATTTAGAAATTTCACTGACCTTCTCTTCGGCAGCATCCAATTTCCTGTTAATCCCATCTAATAAAATTTCCATTTCAGATAGTGTCATTTTTCTTCTTCTCTGTAAGTTCTATTTGGTTCATTTTTATATCAACCATATCTTTCCCCATCATGGTACTATTTTCCCTTAAACCCCTGAATTTAAAGGGAAAACAACAGTTTTATAATAGTTTTTTATTTTTTTAATATTATGCCTTTTTATTACGTTCAGTTAGCCACTGTATAATAGCTTTTTAAAAAATCCTTGCTTTTTAATTCCATCATCACTGTCATTTATAAATCTGTTTCTATTAATCATGATTTCTCCTGGTTACGAATCGTATTTTCCTGTTCCTTTGAATGTCTAGTGAGCTTGGTCTGGATGCTAGGTATTTTTAATTTTATATTATCGCTTGCTGAATTTTGTTGTAATCCTTGAAAGAGTGTTGAACATGGTTTTGGCAGGCAATTAAACTACTTGTGGGGGATTCTTTCAAGAATTGTTTCTAAAATTGTTACAGGATGGACCTAGAGTAGCCTTTACTCGAGGGCTAGTTTAGCATCCTTCCAAGGCATGCCCCTTCTAGAATCTCTACTGAATTTACCCTTTATTCAGTGAGGATGGTGAGGAACTTAAGTGATCCACAGCCCTGAGGGAGCTCCGAGAATTGTTCATCTTACGGCTTCCCAGCAACCGTTCTTTCCTTGTCAGCTGTTCTTTGCCTGGCCTCGTGGATTTTCACAGTACAGATGAATTTTTAGCCACAGCCAACTTCCAAACCCCTTTCTCTGCCTGGCTCCCTGCTCTCAGGAACCATGCCCTGCAAATGCTAGCTGCAATTCTGGAGGCCACTGGGTTCTACTTAGGTGTGGTCTTCCTGTGCGCCGCTACTCAGGAGTTGCCAATCCTTCTGCCTGGGATGTCTTCTCCTTCTCCACATGTGCCCATACCCCCACCCTCCCTGCTAGTCATGGAAAACTCCCAGTCTTCCATGAAGAACATGCCCAAATGTCTCCTTCCCTGTGCAGCCTTGCTGAGTTCTCTGGGCCTACAGCTCAGTGTAGACACCCTGACTTAGCACACTCACTGGGATGGCTCCTCCCTCACCAGGTGACAAGCAGGGGCAGGAACACAGCCTTTTGGACCTCTGTGTCCCCAGCACCTAGCACAGTTCCTGGCACACAGTAGGTCCTTGGTAATTTTTTTAAGTCATCTTTAATCCATCTGCTCCACCAGAGAGGGAAGAGAACACGGGACACACGAACAGCGGGGAGCGAGGACCCACGTGGGACCTAAGGACCAGAAGGAGGTGCTTGGTGCAAGAGCTTCGGGAAGGAACTCTTCCCGAAGCCAACAGAGGGAGCAAGTCAGAGCAGGTGTATCACTGCCTCTCACCACTCGATCCTGGCAGAGTGGGCTTTGTCTGCAGCCAACCCTGAAGACCCCTGGGTTCCCAGCCGCTGCTGTCAGGACAAGTGCTGTTCCCCCATCTCCCCATGCCCCAGCGCCATGCCAGAAGCCCAACCTCAGAGGAGGACATCTCTGAGATGGACCCTCCTTCTGCCCCTCCTGTGTCCCCGTGCAGCCTGATTCAGCGATCGGGCCTCACAGAACTTTCTCTTTGGAAAAATAAGGCTCATGTGCCTCACACAGCTGTGGTGAGGATCAATGAGGCAATTCAAGGATCGAACAACAGCCCCTTTGGCTCCATCTCTATCTCTCAGCTCTCCCGGCACACAGTGGCCCAGCCACAGTCCTCTCTGACCGTGCCTCCCCTCCCCCACCCCATGCCCCTTGGCTCCAGCTTTCTCAACACAGGCCAGTCACTCGAGCTTCGTTGTCATCTGTTGCTTGGTTCATGCACTTGGAAAATATCAGTCTGGAAATTCCAGATCAGGGTTTTAGACCTGCATCAGAATCACCTGGATTTCATGTTAAAAACAGAAATTTCTGGATCCCACCCTTCCCAGAACCCAAGGCTCTACATTCTTAGAACTTTCTCATAAGGATTCTAGAGGACACCGAAGTGTGAGGGCCATTCACACCTTCCTGGGGTGGTAAACTCCTTTATATCCTTGCGGATCTTCAAAGGGAGGGTGCATCTTACATGGAAAATGCCCTGTTAATACTTCCTGCCTTCACTCCAGCTTTCTCAGGCAGGAATCAGATGTGTATAAACTCACATTCTCAACAGTCCCTTGTCAAAGGTGGAATTTGCAGCTGACCACAGGAACTAGGTGGGTTCTGAGCGGAAACTGTGCATTCAGCTCAGGGTCAATTTGCTGACTAATGTCTGAGTTGCTTGGGGAATGGAGATTACCCTGAGCCAAGAGCATAGAAGGTCACAGGTTCCTGTCCCTCGGCACTCTGAGTGTGGGGAAGGAGGAATAGGGATGTTCACCCCAATCTAAACAAGACTGCATGCCCAGGAGCAGCATCCTTAAAGCCCTGGTTACAATTAGTCTGGCCCCAAGGGCCTCGTCTCTGTGCCATGGCCTTGGGGCAGGGTTGGGTATGGCAGAAAAAGATATATTGGAACTTGAACAGCAAAAACACTTTTATGAGATGCTGCCTCTCTGCCCTTTCTAGAGATTATCTCTCTTAATCCCTGCAGCAAACCCTGGAGGTAGATACCATCATGGTTCACATGAACACAGATGGCGAAACTAAGGCTCAAAGTGGTCAAGAAACTTTCCAAGGTCGCTCACCTAGCAAGACCCCAGAAAGACTCAACCCAGTGCCCTCACACTTAGCCACATCACCACCGTTCACCTTCCATCGCCCCTCCCTTGGTTTTGCTGAAATGGGGACATGGGTCCCCCACCCATGCCCAACGTCCTGAGGGACACTGGCGGCAACTGTGTCAGATAGATCTCAAGAGACTTTAAGTGTTCTGGATTGAACTGCAGGTCACCTATAACAAAACATTCATAGTGCAGCTAATCTGGAGACCTCAATCACCAGATGTGCCTCCAGATGCAGCAAAACCAGTTTCAGCCCTCTGACCCCTTGCACCTCTTGAGAACCTTGCCCTCTGACATCCAGCCTCCCACTGACACAGGCAGGGAGGGGCTGGAAGAATGTGGCCAGTGAGCATCACTGAGACCCAAGAGCAGTTGTTTCATCTTTTGCCTCTTGCATTTCCCTCCTCCTGCATTTGCACGGAGACTAGTAGCCACTGTCATGGGAGGCAAATGGTTGAGGCTTCCAGGAGGAGCACCGAGGACACGCTCGGGCAGGAAGCAGGTCCTGGGATGAGGCAGGGGCTCCTGATCTGCCCATGAGGTGGCAAAGCTAATTGGAATGTTTATCGTCCTTGACCAAATGGCCTTTTCTCAACCCTTTGTACATGGGGAGCTCGCTGCCTTCACGGCAGCCGGAGCCCCCAGCTTATCTGGC